>NC_134648.1:21408275-21709761 GCF_030463565.1 Pelecanus crispus
CTTCACTCCCCTAGACAAAGGAGCAAGGACTTTTCCAAATGCACGATGGGAGTTCTGAGGAGGCTACGCGGAATGGGAGTGCCGCTGTTTTCTGTTGGATATAGCATTCACTTTAAAAAAAAAAAAAATAGAAGGGGGTTGCTTCGTCTGCAGGGGAAGAGGGTTGCTTTGTGTCGTCGGTCGCTGTTTGGTTTGGTTTTTTTTTTTTTTCAGTCTGTAAAAATACTCTGTCTGGCCGTCCACATCCACTCACGATATAAAGCAGTAAAAAAAAATTATATATATAATAAGGTTTATTTATACAGTTACACTTGCAAGGCAATCGATCCTCCGCTGGCCGGGCCCTTCTACCTCCAGATACTCTGCCTGGTTGATATGACTGCAAGACAAGACAAAACCAACCTGAGCGGCCCCATCATGGTGGGTGAGTGCTCATGAAAAGAAAAAAAGAAAAGCGGAATAGAAAACAGGACGTACGCGAGCGCAAAGCCTGGACTGGGAGACGGTCATGCAGACCCTGCAGCATCTGGTGAGACAGGGATGGACATTCCAGGCCACGAGGAGGATGGCAGTAGGGTTTTGCCGAGGGGATGGTGGCGTGGGTGGGAATGGGATGCAGGCAGCATCACCATGGCAGGCAGGGACATCACAGCTTGCTTTTGCTGCACCCAAAAAACGTGGTGCAAGGTGGAAAGAGAGTCATGGGAGGTGGAAAGGGTTTTGGGGTGAACTGGTCCCCAAGATGGAGCAAAAGTGACTGCTGTAAAAGACGGGAGCCAAATCCTCCCATCTTAATCCTAGCAAGGTCTTAGCCCCAGGGGACGCAGGGTGGCAGGAGAGGGGATGAGGGCATCCTCCGCAGCTCTGGGCAGGGCAGAGAGCCAGACCGCCAGCGTGCGAGCCCCTGGCAGCAGAGCGGAGGCTGCCAGGGTGTAAGCTTTGCTCTTCCTAATGGCATCTATAAATAGCTCCAACCTCCTGCTCCCAGCACACGCTCGCTCTCTGCAGCCTGTTTTGGGCAGCAGAAGCCTCTGCCCCCTTCCCATACATCCTCCCCAGCCCGGCTCACGCTCCGGGGGGGCCTGCCAGGATGTACACACCCTCAGGGTTCAGGCTGGACACCAGGGGCTCTGGCAGGGTCCTGGGATGGCCGAGGAGCTGCTTGGTGCTGGCCTGGGGAGGCGAGTCGGTGCCGGCGGTGGGAGGAAAACCTACGGGATGGGGAAAAAATGCCTGGCTCAGGCAGGGCTCACACCTCCTGCACTTGCCAGGCACAGCTGCTGCAGTGTCGCAGAGCAGCCACATCACCCTCTCCAAAGGAGAAACGACTGGGTCCCTGTTTTCCTCTGTCCCCTTCCACAGAGCCCCCTGCCACCTCCTCTTGTCCCTGTGAAGATGCAGAAGTGGCCCCGGACACCACACTCACCCTTCACTTGCCAAACACAGAGAGGTCAGCAGCAGCTGGAGCCCATCCCCACCAGCCCCCAGGGGCTGATACTGGCCCTTGGCCGCCTGCTTTTTGCCACTGCCGCCGTGGTAACATGCAGTAATGCTGCGAAGGAAAGCTCCCTGCGGCCACGCCAGCCCCAAAACCAACACAGGATTCGACCCCTGAGCACGGCTCCAAGCAGTCCCAAGGCTTCAGTGGGGAAGAGGAAGGAACCCTGGGGCTGGAAAACCTCAGACACCCCCCCAGGGTGGTGAGCGACCACCATGCCAGCACTAAAACCCCATCCCTGCTGCCTAACCTCAGCGCCCAGGGCAGAAGCAGCCAGCTTTGGGGCTGACCCCCTTGGAGGCGGAGGCAGGGAGCAGGCAGGGGTCCTGCCGAGCAGCCCCCGCGGCCGAGCCGGCGGCAGCGTGCTGACCTCCGTTTCTCCGGCAGGCTGGCAGCTCGCGCAGGCTCGGCTCCGGCTGGGCATCCTCCTCGGACCTGGCCTGCAGGACAGTCACCGTGGCCCCCGTCTGCTGAATAAACTGCTGCAAATTACACTGCCTCAGCTCCTTATTTAATTCCTCCAGCTCTTGGGTCTGAGCCTGCAAAACAGACACCGAGGGGGAGGACAGGGTGAGCTGCATGTCCCCCCCCAAGCCCCAAAACCAGCTGGCATACCCCCCCCCAGGGCTGCTCCCCCAGCTGGGGCTCACCGAGCCAGAGCTGGCAGAGGGAACCTCAAGGGTACTGCGGCTCAGCTGCCCCTCTGCGAGGGCCTGTGGGAAGAGGGGTGCCCAGGTAGTGGGGACAAGGAAGGTGTTGTTTTGGGAACAGCCCTGCTTTGCTGTGTCTCCACAAGAGGGTGTGAGCAGCCGTCAAACCTTGGTGCTGGGAGACACTGGACACAAACGAGATGCTCAAGACAAGATGCTAGAAGCATAGCCACTCTGGGGAAGGGCAGCTACCACCGCCTGGCTGGGCAAAAGCTTCTCCCTTTTGCTCCACCAAAGGGGACCCAGTGAGCAGAGGGCAGACGTCACGCAGTGCCTGGACCCCCTGATGCTGGGGGGGCCAGGACAGGCAAGGTGGGGGGGGGCATCACAGGTCAGCCCCATGGCTGCCATCTCCACACCACGCAGCTCCCTGCAATGAGCCCAAGCCCCTGCACAGCTTGCATTGTCAAAAGGCTTCGTGCACAGGCACCATAGGGACCTACACTATACCCCCTCCGCGACTCCTTTATCTAAGATGACATTGACCCCTGCGCCAACATCACCGACCCCGCACATGGACCGTTTGCTCTAGCACCATCGTCCAAGCCACAGCAGGGTGATGCTGTGCTCCCTCTGCACCAGCCAGCAGCAGCCCCAGCCCAGATGCAGCTTGTACAGAGACTGATGGGTGTGGAACCCTGCACCAGCCGGGTGAGAGTGGTGGTGTCCCCCTGACAGCGGTCACTGCTGCTGAGCCACCTCTGTGCACCCAGCCCTACACTCACTGGCCAGGTGGGGCAGGACCAACCCCACTCCACCCATCGGCCCCATGCTGCTGGAAAGCTGGTCCCATCCCCTCCTGAAGGTCCCACCACCCCATGGGGCTGCTCAACCCGGTCCTATCTACCTGCAGGTTCCTTTCAGCTTCCTCCAGGGCCTTCTCCACACTGGCCAGGTTGCTCTCCAGCTGGGTGCCTTGCTTGACCTTGGCCTCCAGGTCCCTTTTCATCTTGGCAGCCATGTCCTCCAGTTCTGTGGGGCTGGGCGCAGGGGTCTCCTTCCCCCTCTTGGCCCTCTCTGCCATCTCCCACTGGATCTCCTCCTGCAGGGCTTCGGTCTGAGCACTCAGCTCGTAGATCCTCTGGGTGTACTCCTCCAGGCTGGCCCGCAGGCTCCTAACCCGCTCCTGCCGCTCCCGCTCACACTCCTTCTCCAGCCGGAGCTCGCTCTGCCAAAACTCCTCCTCGCCCAGCTCCGTCTCATTCCTCCGTACCAGGTGCTCCAGGTAGAGGATCTCGTCCTCCTGGCCAGCGAGCCGGCTGCGCTCCCAGAGCCGTAAGTCCATCTCCAGGGTGTCCCCATGGGCCTCCAAGGAATGCAGCTGCTCCTGCTGCCGCAGCACCCTCCTAAACAGCTCCTCCTTGGAGGGTTGGACAACCCCACCACCCTCCAAGTCCATCCCTTCCCGTGCTTGGTGCCTCCAGCGGCTTACAGCAAACGGTTCACTGGAGCCTGTAGGACCCAAGTTGAAGGTCATGGATTTTTTTGGCTCCCAGGAACGGGGTGCATCTGTGCCAGTGGGCCTGGGCTTGATGGGCAAGCTGGCCCTGATGAACGTCCTCTCAGGGGCTTGGGGAGCACCCTCCGAGGAGGGCCGCTCAGCCACGCTGGGGCCCGTCCGCCGCAGGACAAACTGCACATCGTTGGCATACTGCCCGCACTTGGCCAGCGACTCCAAGGGGCACTCCAGCGGCAGCAGCTGCCGCTCCTTCTCCCGCAGCTTCTGCACCAGCACATAGCGGCCCGTCTGACCTGCCAGGAGGAGGTGAGCACATCAGATGGGGAAAGCCATGGCCAGCAGTGGTGTGCCGAGTCTGCTGCCCCACAGCCAGCAGCTCGTGACGTCCCCACCACCCCAGAGCAGGACCCCCACCCACCCAAGGTCTCCTCTTCCCAGGAAGCACCTGCAGATGGAGCATCCCCTTGGCAGATGCCTCCACCCGCCAAGGAGCATCCCCCCAACAGATGGAGATGGCTCACCAATGGCCCGCGCCAAGGCGATGACCACTTCTTGGCAGGTGGTTTGCTCCGAGACACCGCAGACGACCCTCTGGATCCCATCCACCCAGACCTTCAGCTCCATCTCTGTGGCTGCTGGGCTTCAGGTGTGCTGGGTCATTGCAGGATGGGATGCCTGCGGGGAGAAAAGATATCAGGCTTCCATCCTAAGCTGCTAATGAGGAATATGAGATGCTTTAAGAGCAGCATTATTAAATCGTCTTTAACACCAACATCCCGTAAAGTACATCCTAGACCAAGCAATTACTTGCTGCTGCCCTCCATCCATCTCTTGTGGCTCTCCCTGAGCACAGATTGCATTTTTGTTGATATTATTAAAACACTGATGTTCATCTGAAAAAAAAAAAAAAAACCCACCAAATTTTTTGTTTTCCCTCTCTGTCTGGGCAGTGGTTCCAAATCTTCCCATGGTGGGAAGTGATGGGCTTTATGTGCCTGCATGGTGCCCAGAAGAAGATGCCCAGGTTATTTCTGCTGTGAATGCAGACTTTTAATGGGTTTGCTGGACTTTCACTGTGATTTCTCTGACAGTTTGGCAGCGCGGCACCAGGGGATTTTCCAAATAATATTGGAAAAGGCGGAGAAACCACCAGCTGCCCAGCCTCACAACAGAATATTGAGAGAAGGTGCAGATAATGCACTTTTAAATCTATTTACATCCATCTCAATTTATCGGAGATGGATTAAGAAATTAAAATAAAGCCTCTTTCTGCACAAAAATATGGCCAAAGGTGGGGTTTGGGAGGGGGAGCCAGGCATGAACACCCATGGCAAAGCCTGGGCTCCCTGGGGATGCTCTGCCCAACACTGGGGCGCAGCCCAACTCCCACCCAGCAGTTACTTCTCCTGCGTTAAAATAACACCCATTAGTCTGGGTGCACCCAGCTCCTGCCTCCTCCAGCAGCATAAACGAAATTAAGCACAAGCTATAAAGAACTCAAATATTTGAGCTTATGGTGTTTTCAAACACAATGCAAACAAAGATATACCTTTTTTCCCCCCTATAATACTGCTTTTTCTAGCATCAGGCATGTCTGAAAGCCCTGGGTGGTAGAAGGTGTATAGGAAATTTACAGGCACTCCATCCAGAGGGTCCCAAACTGCTTTCTCAACCTAACCCAGCTGGTCACAGCCTCTCCAACCCTCAGCTCCAGATCTCCCAAGTTTGCAGCCAGGCTCCAAGAAAGCTTGACCTCGGGTTAAACACCACTTCTTGCTTATTTTTTGTTGCCTGCTTGAGTAATCAAAGGGAAGGCTTGAAGGGTCCCCCCTCCGGCAATGAGGGATTTTAGGCATGGTGCAAGAAAGGCAAGGAGAAACCAGGGAACATACAGCTCAGCGATGCTGTTCCCTGTGGGTGCCGGGTCCCGTCAGTGCCACCCTGAAACGTGGGCACAGAGCAGCCGCTGCAAATACCTCGGCGCTGAGCTCATGTTTGCCTTGGCTGGGCAGCCGGGGAAAACTGGTGGGGGTGAAGGGCACCTTGGGCTCGGCCGACCTCCCTGTGAGCCCAAAACCACTAAAATTTGCAAGGTTTAGCCCAATTTAATTTCAAAGCTGGCTTTTGGCACCGCTCCCCCCACCCTGTGCATTCAAGGCTGCAACAGGCCCCCGGCACAGAGCAAAGTCCAGGTGCTGCCGTGGCACCACCCAGCTCACCCCGAAGCCACCGTCCGTCCCCTCCTGCCATAGCACCCTAACACCAAAATTGGGGTGGCAATGCATCCCGGGGAGCACTGCCCCCCCCCCCCCCCCCCAGCCAGGGACCTGGCTAGCATTGAACCCAGTTTCCCCTGCCCCGACCCCATGGGGAGGCCATGGGTTTAAAAATAAATCAGAAAAAATAACCCAGCCAGTTGAGTCGCGTCGCACAGCCTCACCTTGCCCAAAAAACCCAGGGGTTGCCAAATGCTGCCGGGTACAGGAGCAGGATGGCTGCCGGCGCACCAGTCCCAGGCACCTGTTTGGGTTCAAACTCAGCACCAACCTCCGGCCCCGCCTTGGCTGGCCACTCCAGCAATCATTTACCAGCAGGCAGCGCGCAGCACACCACCGCTAAAAAGCTGGGAGCGGCAGCAGCCAGTTTTTCCTCCTGACATAGGGGGACCCCCCCCCCCCTCAAAATACAGCTGCTGCATTCCTCCCTGCTGCATTGCCTGCTGCCACATCCCCCAGCACCCCAAAATCCAATCATTTCTATTATCATTTCCTTAAATCCATGCAAGCGTGGGGAGTCCCTGTTAATGGATGGATCCCTGTAGCTCCTGGGGTTTTTGGGGGTTGCCGTCCCCAGCTCGCTGCCAGATACGGGATGTTATCTGCCCCCTTGCAAGGGGGTGGTAAATAGGGCTGGGGGCTGCTCCCTCCTCTCCCCTTCCCAGGGCAGGATCAGCTCCCCCAGCCCACTGAAAACCAGCCCAGCTGCCCCTCTTCCCCCAAAGCCCTGGGCTCACGGAGGAACTGATGGGATGAAGGCAGTTCATTCTCATTTTGGGGGACCAGCGATGCTCCTCACATCCCCCAGTCCCTGCTCCGGGGGACACATCACAACCTGCATGCAGCATCTCGTTCCCAATATCCCACTGTGCCACCATCACCCTGGTTCAAAAAAAAAAAAAAAAAAAAAGAAAAAACCACCACACAAAACCCACAAACCACCCTAAAAGCCAGGCAATAAACCCCAAAACCTCCACCTCACCCCAGCATCACCTCAGCTGCAGCCCTCCCCAGCTCTTCACCATCACTCCTGAAAAATCAGCAGCTGGGGAGCAGTCTCCTTGCTCCAATTGCAAATATGACTCCCCCCCCCCGCCAAAGCTTCACTGTCAACCCCCTGCTTTAATTAGCGGGTGCCTTCGTTACACCACCAGGTAGCAAAAAGGGCTTTTTTTTGGGTGAGAATTGCTTTTCTTGGGGAAGAAGCACTTCTCAGTGGGAGACCAGTTTCCAGCTGCCTCTGTTTGTATTCACCCTAGGAGGTCACTTTGATCATGAACCAGAAGTGCAGGCAGCTGCCAGGCCCTGCCGGCTGCCCTGAAAACAGCACAGGGAAGTGAGCAGGTGCCTGCGGGCACCAGGATGCATGACAGCTACTGCCAAAAGCCACTCTCATTTTATTCTTATGCCCCCACCATGGGTTTCTAAATCATTTTTATTGGAAGCAGATTAACAAAGTGACTAATTTTCTGCTCTCTTCCCCATGTGATGGGTCCTAAAATTGAGGATAGGGATGATTCATACCACGACTTCAACAAATTTCCTAACTGGGAGTTGGAATTTCAAATGCTGACACTAAATTTTTTTTAAAAAAATTAACAATCTCGGATCTTGCAGCTTTATTTTGTTTCCTGGCACTGCCATCTCCCAGCCTCCCTGAGGCTGTCGGGCTAAAGGAAGAGGAGATGAAGAAGCATTTCTGCACATGCAGGAAGATGCACATTTCACACAGCTCCTGCAAACTGCCATCCTGATGGCTGCTGGGACTCACAAGGGTTTGGTGATCTCCCTGGTCCTGAAATAATACAACCCTCCTTACAGAAGCCAGGACCGCCACCAACCTGCAGAGACCCTGCCATGCCCCCCACAGGCACTCTCAGAAGCTGAGACAGCACCTTCCAGCCAAGGACTGCAAACACTTTGCAAGTGTCTTTCTCCCACATTTTGCCACACACACAGACACAAAATCCAGTTAGGAAAAAACCCACCAATTTTGCACCCAACAGCAAGGCCAGCTGCAACCTAAATACCAAAGCATCCCAAAGGCCTCTACCAGAGCTCCTAAACAAGCACCACCTGGGACCAGCATGAAGGTTTTGAGCCTAGCATCCCACCAGCACTGAGGTTTCGCCTATTTCTGGGGGTTTGTTCACCTCCCTTACAATGTCCATCCTCTGGCAGAGAGCTGGGTATGGGGCCAGGCAGGCAGGAGAGCAGCGGCACAGGGAGAGCTTCCCAGCAAGCCTAATTAAAACTGCAAAAAGCCAGAAGACTAGCCTTTCAGGTCAGGGTTTGGGCTGGGGGTAGGGTTATAAAGACTCATAATTAATAAAGATGTTTTTGTACTTGAGAGCAGGCTGTGATGAGCCCATCATCCAAGGAGGATCAAGGTGTCCATGGGGACCAGCAGCTCTGCATCCCTTTCGATGCACTCCAGGCAGATGCTGGGCTATTCTCAGTCATTTTATTCCTGCTTTGAACCTGACCCTCTCACTCTTCTCCTGCCTGATGCCGGGGGAGATGCTCACCCCAAGCTGTGCGCAGACACACGAGTGAAAAAAAACCCCAAGACATGAGTAAACAGCAAGTAGGGAGGGGAGGAGTGGCCCCATGCCACCATCCCGCATGCCAGAGTGCTGGCAGGCTGGCCATGACTCACTGCCCCGGATAAGCTGCTGTGGTGACGCATCCAGCAGCTATTTAATGCTTCCTGAGGTCCCTCCCTGACCGAAGCACCAGGCTCAACTCCTGAGCACCAAAGGGAAGAGATGGTACTTGCCCGTGTGCTGAAACCTTCTGGTGGGACAAAAGCCTCCCTGTTACTCAAATGTGGAGAGGTGACCCAACATGGAAAAGATCCACAGGGAACTGAAGTCTTCTGACAGCGCTCATCCTGCAGCAGGTTGGAGGGGATGGGCTGTGGTCCAGGCTCCCCTCCAGCCCATCAAAAGTGTCCTCCTGCCTAGGGTCCCTCTTCTGGAGCAGCATCACCTGCCCTTGGCTGGGGTGCTGCAGGGATAGAGCAGCTCTGCTGAGCTTTCCATGCCATATCCATCCCAGGCCAGAAGATGATGATGCAGTCAAAGGTTGAGGCCATGCACAAAGGTTGAAACTACTGGCAGGTCCAACGCTGGGCAGAGATCAGCCATGGCAAGGCTTGACACCGTGGCACTTCCCAGGCTTGCAGTTCCCCTGCTGGGTGGACATGATCAGCCATGGCAAGGCTTGACACTGTGGCTCTTCCTGGGCTGGCAGGTCCCACACTGGGTGGAGATGATCATCCACGGCTCTTGAACAAGCTGTCTGTGCAGCAGACTGGCAACCACAGCCGGGAACACCAGGCAAAGCCCTGCCTGCAGCCACGTGGTGCAGGACCTTTCCACAGTGCCATGCTCATCCTGAGGATGCTGACCCCAGGATCCTGAAGGGACACCATCTCCTGGCCTGGTGCAAAGCAGCCAAGAGGGCCACCTACCAAAGAGGTCATCATCCTCTGCTGCAGCGTGGGGGCCATCAGGGTGCAGGCAGGGCACAGGCACAGGGCTCTAGCCCAGGGCAGCAAATGGGTTACTTCATCCTGGCGCAAAGAGCTGACAGGGGTTAAACGAGCTCAAGAGATGACAAACAAGTCCTACCAGAGCAGCCACAGTCCAGAGAGGCAGCTCTTCATCCTTCCATCACAGGGAGGGTGTGCAAGCATTACTCACCCCCCAGGCCTATTGAAGCCACCAGCTCTTATGCAAGGCAGCCACAAATACCCAGGAGCAAGGAAGCAGCAGGCACAGGGCTCTAATTCACACCCGAGCAGCTTATCTAAGGGTGGCCATAATAGTCCCCGCATCCTTGGTCTGCCCATCATGCCCCATCCAGCTTGCTTCTCTGCCACAGCGTGCCTGACAGCAAGCCCTAAAAAAATCAGCAAATTACTGAAATCAGTAGTTTCAAAACCACACGAGGGCTTTGTGGACTCTGCTTTTCTTTCCTCCTTCAGGTGGAGAAACCCCAGCTGGGGATAGGGGTACTGCAAACGTACCTTGAAGGTGCAGCTTTACCAGAGACATGCAGACAGATCTCAGCCCACACGCACCCCCAGGCTCTGTTGTGCTTCCATAGCAAACAGCTTCTGCTGGGGGTATCTTACGATGCATAATGCACGCTCAGCATCTGAAGAAGTTACATCCACGTTTCAAGAGCTTTTTGCACTCAAAGGAGATTGAAGGGCCAAGACCGGAAACACTAAGTCCTGTGGCACTTGCATCACTCAAGAGCTGAAGATCACTTGAGCCTGAAGCCACAGACCACTGCCAAAGTCCACCGGCACCCCAAGAGGGACGTGTCCCATATATTAGGATCTTGCAGGAACTGCCCAAAGTGACGCATTTCTAGAGAGACATAGGCACCATGCCAGCAACCCCTCATTAAGAGCAAAACAGAAGCTTGGGGATTTTCTGCTCCACTTCCTCCCCAAAATTACAGACCCACGCTAACAAGCCTGGGGTGTGCCGGCAAGGCTGGCCAATGTCGAGCAGGGCAGGAAGAGCTGGGGACAAATCCTGCCCAGGGCTGTGACACAGGATGGGGATGGGCCTTGGGGTGTTGGCCTTCGGCAGGGATTTAAGTGAGGGAGGCTTATGCCCTGGCCAGTGCAGAAGCAGCTCACCCCATCCCATCTCCACCTGTGGGGATTTCTCTCACCATTTGTTTCACCCAAGCTTTTGGGTCTGCTACAGTCAGAAAGACCCCCTGGGAAATGGTCCTCAGGGACAGGAGAACAGAACAGAGCTGGCAGATCTTTAAGGACACCTTCCATAGAGTGCAAGAGCTCTCAGTCCCCAGGTGTAAGAAATCAGGCAAGGAAGGGAAGAGACCAGCATGGCTGAGTCAAGACATGCTAGTCAAACTAAAGAGCAAGAGGGAACTGCACAGGCAGTGGAAGCAGGGACAGGTATCCTGGGAAGAGTACAGGGAAGCTGCCTGCTTGTGTAAGGATGGGGTCGGGAAGGCCAAGGCACGGCTGGAGCTGAATTTGGCAAGGAATGTAAAGAATAACAGGAAGGGCTTCTACATGTATGTCAACCAAAAAAGGAAGGTTAAAGAAAGTGTACCCCCCCTTATGAACAAGAACGCCAACCTAGTATCAAAGGATGAGGAGAAGGCTGAGGTACTCAACAACCTTTTTGCCTTGGTCTTCACGGGCAACCTCTCTCCTCACCCCTCCTGCATTGATGGACTGCAAGATGGGGACCAGGGGGGTAAAGCCCCTTCTGCTGTAAGGAAAGATCAGGTTCAAGACCACCTGAAGAACCTGAATGTACATAAGTCTATGGGACCTGATGAGATGCATCCCAGAGTCCTGAGGGAATTGGCTGATGTAGTTGCCAAGCCACTCTCCATGATATTTGAAAAGTCATAGCAGTCAGGTGAAGTCCCTGGTGACTGGAAGAAGGGAAACCTTGTGCCCATTTTTAAAAAGGGAAGAAAGGAGGACCCTGGGAACTACTGACCTGTCAGCCTCACCTCTGTGCCTGCGAAGATCATAGAACAGATCCTCCCAGAAGCTATGCTCAAGCACATGGAGGACAGGGAGGTGATTTGAGACAGCCAGCACAGCTTCACCAAGGGCAAGTCCTGCCTGACCAACCTAGCGGCTTTCTGTGAAGGAGTGACTGCATCAGTGCACAAGGGAAAAGCAACGGATGTCATCTACTTGGATTTCTGTAAAGCCTTTGACACAGTCACCCACAACATCCTTCTCTCTAAATAGAGATACAGATTTGATGGGTGGACTGTTCAGTGGATAAAGAACTGGTTGGATGGTTGCATCCAGAGGGTAGTGGTCAATGGCTTGATGTCCACATGGAGACTGGTGACAAGTGGAGTCCCTCAGGGGTCTGTACTGGGACCAGTGCTGTTTAATATCTTCATCAATGACATAGTGGAATGGAGTGCACCCTCAGCAAGTTTGCAGACAACACCAAGCTGAGTGGTGTCGTAGACACACCAGAAGGACGAGATGTCATCCAAAGGGACCTGGACAAGCTCATGTTGAACCTCATGAGGTTCCACAAGGCCAAGTGCAAGGTCCTGCACCTGGGACGGGGCAACCCCTGATATCAATACAAGCTGGGGGATGAAGGGATTGAGAGCAGCCCTGTGGAGAAGGACTTGGGGGTACTGGTGGATGAAAAGCTGGACATGGGCCAGCAATGTACGCTTGCAGCCCAGAAAGCCAACCGTATCCTGGGCTGCATCAAAAGAAGCGTGGCCAGCAGGTCGAGGGAGGTGATTCTGCCCCTCTGCTCTGCTCTGGTGAGACCTCACCTGGAGTACTGCATCCAGCTCTGGGGCCCTCAGCACAAGAAGGACGTGGACCTGTTGGAGGGCCACAAAAATGATCCGAGGGCTGGAGCACCTCTCCTACGAGGCCAGGCTGAGAGAGTTGGGGTTGTTCAGCCTGGAGAAGAGAAGGCTGCAGGGAGACCTTATTGCGGCTTTTCGGTACTTAAAGGGGGCCTATAGGAAGGATGCGGACAGTCTTTTTAGCAAGGCCTGTTGTGACAGGACAAGGAGTAATGGTTTTAAACTAAAGAAGAATAGGTATAGACCGGATATAAGGAAGAAATGTTTTACAATGAGGGTGGTGAAGCACTGGAACAGGTTGCCCAGAGAGGCAGCGGAGGCCCCATCCCCGGAAACATTCCAGGTCAGGTTGGATGGGGCTCTGAGCAACCTGATCTGGTTAAAGCTGTCCCTGCTCACTGCAGGGGGGTTGGGCTAGGTGATCTCTAAAGGTCCCTTCCAACCCAAACCATTCTTTGATTCTACAGCATTGGACCCACACTAAGGCTTCAGAAACAGCACTGGAAAGGAGCTGGGGCACTCTTTTTCCCCCCCTTTTAAACAAGCCAAGATTTGTGCCCATGGTGGGCCAGCATTGAGAGCCATGTTGAAACATCAAGGATCTTGGGCAGCGATGACATTTCAGGGATGTTTACTAGCCAGTCCACCGCACAGATGAACAACCAACCACAAGCTCATTATAAATTAAAAGAAACAAAAAACCCAACCCCTCCACCTACTACACACTCACATTACAGTGTTTCAGCCTGGAAAAGGAAGGATCATCTTCCTTACCTTAATGCATCATATTTCTCCCTTACAGCACTAATGGTTACCGTCCATGGTGGGAGAAGAGCTGGCAAGGCTGGCTAGTAAAGTCTGCCATAGAGATGAAAGTTGCAAGGGAAACATTAGCAGCACCTGCTATTGCTGTAACCATTATCATCAACCCCAGATGTGCAAGTGAAGAGTGACTTCATGAAAGCAGCTGAGAGTAAATTCATAGTTTCTTCTCAAGGGGGCAAAGCAAAATTAGCAATAACATGTAGATTAGAGGGGAAAGAGGAAAGACTCTTCAACTGCCATGCTCCTTTTTTCTTGTGCAATTGAACCCATCCAGACACCGAGCCCAGGAGGGGCTGGGGTAGTATTCAGGTGTCCAGCTCCCAGCACTGGGGCAAGGCTGGGTCTAAGTACCTTTGGGCTTTAGGCTGACCTAGATCAGCCTTGAGGATTAGGGGTTGGACTTGAAAACCTTTCAGGGTTGAGTCCACTGCCCAATTTTTCCCTGAAACTATTGCCTTTATTTTTAATACAAAAAAATTTGGTGCTTGCTCTTCAGCTGTCCAGGCACCACTGTACCTGCAGCTGCTGCCCAGCTGCGAGCCCCAGCATAGTAGCTCCAGGATGCCCAAATGCCCATCATCTTCAGGGGATGACTTGCAATCCAGCTCTTAAAAGCCAGGCTCTGAGGGGTACTTGCCAGACCATACGCATGCAAACACAACCCTAGCACGCATCTGCCAGCGGCTCCAGCATCTCTGCCACATTAATCTTCCACAGTGGCCATCAGCAAAAGCAATAATGCAATTTGTGAATATTCCCCTGTTATTACACATGGCCCATTCCTCAAGTCAGAAAACAGCTTATATTTCTCATCATGTGGGATGCAAGAGGAATGCTGCAAATCTGGAGATGCAAGAGCTTGTTCAAGCCTTGGAAATACTCCAAAGTACCCAGAGTACCTGCTTTCTCCTTCCCAGCCAAAGAGGAAGATAAGTGTTTCAATTTCCTCCAAATTTCCATTTTTTCCCCACCAAGAGCAAGACCAAAATAGGGAAAAGCCAACCAACAAGCTAATTTTCCAAATGCCTCCAAGAAGAGCCAGAAATGACCCTCAAAGTGCAGCTTCCTCATGATGCTCACCCAGTCCAGTCCAGAGGACAAGATATGCCTTGGCCTACAAGATGGCCATGACCTACAAGGCAAGCAGAGACAGGCACTGATCTGCCGCTCTCCCCGTCTCATCTCACAGCGATCAAGGATTTCATTTCTATAGGATTACAGGAAAATTTAGGCTCTGCACCTCTCCTCCCAGTAGGACCAGGGACATGAAAGCCAAATGACCTACAAATATTATCCCCTCAACCTGCCTTCCAGCCTCCTTCAGAAGAGCTGGCATCAGCCACCAGCAATCCTCTTTCCACTCCAATTCTCATCCTAGGGGAGAGGGTAATTAGCAAATGCAAAACCAGGGATAAACCTTCCAGATTTTATTTTCCATTTCCAGAATAACTTGCAGTTTCCTACCCTGCTTCGGAAAGCAGCCACACACCAAAGACTCACTGCTGGGTCTCCAGAGGAGAGGATGCACTGATGAATATGCAGGTGCATGCTGTCATGGATATTTATTTATAACTTTGTAGGATTAAAAAGGCCTTTAATGGCCATTTGCTGAGAGCTGAAATTGCTCCTTTCTTTCTCTCACACACACGCAGATGCAAAGTCAAATAAACAAGAGACCCAGAATTAATCCAGGCTGAAACCTTTGATAAGACACTTGGGTATTTCAGAAGTCTCTGCTTTCACACTACCTGGCACATGATTAATTAGGCAGAGGTGCTATCAATCCCTGCCTAAACCCACCCAGAGATAATAAGCTCTTTAAAGCACTAAAATGGAGGCACATCTCTGGAGAGGCAACTCAATCCCCTATCTGGCACCAAAACGTAAGGGGCCATCCATCGGGGGGTACTAGTCACTGTCCTTCAACAAGCAATGGAGATCATGGCTGCATGACCAACTTTAATCCCTGAAACCACCTTGCTGGGAGGTGGCAAACCTCTGGCTGAAGGGGTTTTGATGCCAGCAAAGGGCTTCATCTCCCGCTCTGCATGTAGGTGTCCTCCTCCCAAACTCTGGGGGTCGAGGGGCTCTGTCAGCGTTTGGTGATACCTGAAGGACCAAAATGGGATGGGAACTGGTGCTGGGGACCATGCCAGCCCTCCCGCCTGTGTGGGGAGGGAGATGCAGTAGAAATACCTTGTTTTTTCCAAAGCATTTAAGGAGCTTAATCCTCATGCAACTCATACTCACCTGGGGTTGCTTTGGGGAAACTCAGCCTTTTGAACCTCCTACCCCAACTTCTTTATACGCCCAGCAGGTCATTAAAAAGCCAGACAAATTCAAAGAGTCCAATGTTGCAGCCTAGGCAATCCTCAAACCACGTTAAAACACTCCAAAAATTACTTGAGGCAAAGTAGATTTGAGGGACAACTAGTCCTCGGCATGCAGCATCTCAAAGAGATGTTGTTTCTAGCACATCCACTCCTGGGTCCCAGGGATATTTCCCTGGCAGAGTGGGAGAGCAAATGTCCTTTCGCAACATAAGATGCTGAGTTTGTAAGATTTTTAAAAGATTAGAAAGAGCAATAGAAAAGGACTTTTTTTTTTTTTTTAAACCCTACAGGAATCCTTTCTGCGGTACAAAGCCCTGCACAGATACAGATTTTCTTTTTTTTCCCCCCACTGATGGTGGGGGAGGTGGGAATACCTTGGACCAGGTCCAATGTGGTACAAACAGGTGTCCAGCCTGGGTTAGCCCTAGGAAAGCCTCACAGAGCCAACCCTTTGGGATGGGGCCCCAAGGACTTGATGAGCTGCCCTGAGAAAGCTGCATCCCAGAGGAATCAGAGCAGGGAGGAGAGGAAGGAGAGATGTCCTCAGAGCAAGCCTGGGAAACGACAGGCACAAACCATTAAGCAAAGACCTGAGTATACTGGTCAAGAGCCCAAGGAGACCATAAGATGCTTTCTCACAATTAATTAAGCTCAAATTGTCCCTCAGAGAAGCAGGAGGGTTCATGTTGCAGGAACCAGCCAGCATTTATCACGACATGCAAAGAGGTAGCAGCCCATTGCCTTGGTCCACCCAGCCTTCCCACCACGAGTATGTTTGGCTCTTTGCAGAAAGGAGCACTGCAACCTCCAAGCATTGCCAGAACTTGAAAAGAAAATAAATAAAAATCAGCAAGTGAAAACAGCAACCACAGAGCCTCCAAAAAAACCAACCCAACCCATCTTTATTCTTATCTAGAGATGTCTGTGGTGTTCATCCAACCCCCTGCACCCCACCAGCTGCCTCAGGCAAGCATCCAGAGGCAGAGACCAGCTCCCTGCTGTATACTCACACCTCCTGGGGAAAGCAATATTCCCTGCAGGAATCATTAAACCAGCAAGAACCCTAAAAAATGCTCTCCTTACGATCCCTCAGCTGGGCAGCTTCACAACACCAGCTGTGTGCGCCCACTCCTTGCCAATGGCATCCCCGGGCTGGCAGGAAAAGCAGGGAGCAAAGGGGAAGCTGCCACTCACTGGGCTTCCCTGCTGACCCAGATATTGTCCTACAGGATGCTATAGGTGCCTCCAAAGTCCCCGCGCTCAGGAACACAGTGCCAGGTCTGACATCATGGGGGATGCTGGACCCCAAAGCATTGAGAGCACTGTGGCATCCTCTGGCCAGGCCTCCCAGTTACACAGGAGGCACTTGGGGGGACATGGGGAGGCTTGAGCATGTGGCTCCTAAGACCAAGAGCTCCAGCATGCCCTGCACTGCAGCAGGGTTATGAAGCAGCAGAGGAAGCCTTCCCAAAGTGATCAGCTTCCCCAGAGATCAACTGCCCCAAAGTTTCCAGCTCATGGATGATCCACCCATGTCTTCAGGTAAGAAGTGTTGTGTTGTGGTTCCCCCCCCCTCCCCTTCTCTTTCTTTCCTCTTTTTTTTTTGAAGCAACAAGTTATTCTAGATGACTAGCCTGGGGCAGTTGGAAGCACCCCAGCGCTCAAGAAAGTGCTGACTCCAGTCCACAAATTATCTAATCAGCTGCTTTTAGAAGCTCATGAACTTGGCATCTGAAAAATGGAAGGACATAAAATTGTTAGCAATCATTTACAATAGGATTTTGTTAACAACCTTCCATGGAGACACACTTATGCCTTAATTTGACTACACAGGTTTACAAGGGCATAGACAAGTTGGGACAGATTCAGGAACATCCCTTAAAAAGATGCTCTTAAAAACAACACATACACACAGAGCTAATACTTAAAACGTCCCTCATGCCTTTATTTAAACTCGGGCACAGACCCATTGTCAAGCAGTACCTGGACTTCTTCCTAGCTCACCACAGCACCCGACATCACATAACTCAAGGAAATACTCTGCTCCAAAGCCTTGGCATGCACATCATGGCCTCCCAGCCAGGGAGGACCAACTCCTTGTCTGGATTTGGTTCCAAAGCATCACCCCCCAGCACATGGGGGGACCCAGGCTTGGGTCACTTCCAAGCCACACTGGAGGTTTTTCCCATAGCAGAAGACAAAAACGGGACAGGGCAGAGAGACGTTGAAAAACATGGTCGAGATGAACCACTGGGGACCCTAGCAGATGCACTTAAGCAGTATTTCTCTGCAGCACATGGCGATGGTGAAGGCAACCACGACACACATCTCCACTATGGAGGTGGAGAACACCCACGTTGCCGGAGCAGACCAGCTCCCACCCAACCCCATTTTACATCCAGTCCCCAAAATACTTTAGCACAGAAGCTCCTCTATTTGCCCAGACGCAGTAAATCCCTGTATCTTCAGCAATTATACCACGCTACCTTTTTTGGTCAAGTCATATTTCAAAGAGCAGGCAAGGGAGCACCCTTGGATGATTCAGACCGGCTGTCACCACACCGCTTCAGCCAGCTGCCACCCGCTGCCAAAAGGTTTGGTCAAGCCTGGCAAGCTCTTCAGCATGCTCACTGGGGCCTGCAGGTATCCAAAGCTACCAAACACCCGAGCACAGCCATAACTCGCTTTTCTTAAGCGTAAGGAAAAAAAAAAAAAAATTAAGTAAATCAGACCTAGTACTTAAGTTGTTTTATTATCTCAGGGTCAGATAAGGTCCCCCCCTTCAAGACCTGGGTAGAGCTAACTCCCATGTCTCTCGCACTTATTTGCAGAGTTTTATTTTTTAGAGCAAACAGCATCCCCTCGCTAGGAAATTTCAGAGTGAAGGACCTCCAGACCCGCAGTGCTCAATACTGCAGGGTGCTGGGCACCCGCAGGTGCTGCAAGCTGCACTCCCCAGCCTTGCAGCTTTCTATGAAAGGCTTTAGGAAAATGTATGCACTTGGGGGTGGGGAGTTCTTGACTTCCATGCTGTTTCTTTCAAGAGGGTGTGGGGAAGCCAGCAGAGCTATGCTGAGAGGGAGGCCAGGCGCTGTGCTCAGGCTCTCCTGGCAGATAACTGGGATGCAGGAGGATTCCTGGCATTCCAGCGGTACCAGCAGAAGGTAAGAGTTCCCTGCAGCCCCTTCCCGAGCAGACACCACCAGCACTGCCCAGTAAGGAAAGCAAGCAGCTTCCCACTCATAACCACTGTAGATTACAGCATGTGCACATACATTTGCTCTCTTCTCCCTAAGAGCAGCTGCAATTCTTGCTGCATGAGGAGCACAACTCCACAGAGCTACCCTGCAAGGTAAGCGGACGGGCGTGTGTAGCATCGCTGCTCCATCCCAGCCAGATCCAGTGCCCTGCCATTTGACAGCTTAGCTCTGTCGTTCATGCTGCCACACGTTCCCGGGGCCCGGTGCCTGCCTGGCAAGTCTCAGCAGAGCACTGAACCAGGGCCTGCAAGCGCGCCGTTAGCACCGGCATCCCTGGGAGCCGGCCCTGGCTTACCGCGAGGAGCAGCCAATGTCACTTCTTTGGATCATTTCTCACCCATTTCCACCTGCCTCTTCCTAATTTCTCCTGAAATCAGCCATCCCAAGGGGAGTGCCACAGGCTATGCTGGAAGCAGCTACTCTGAGAGGTGCATGGCTATGACCCTTTCCTCCACGCGATACCACCCTCAAACATATGCTTGGATTTTTAACGTGCAATTGGGTTTTTAACATGCAATTACAAAGTGCTGTCGCAGGGCAGGGAAAAAACAGGGAGAGTAGTTTGTTCTCCCACCCGCAGCGGGTCACAAGCGGAGTTACGAAACAACCTGCCGGCAGAGTTCGCAGAAGGCATCAGAAGTATGCAGCAAGGAGCCAGGCTCTTATCAAGGAATTTAACCCCTCTCCTCGGGGAGCCAGAGACATCTCTGAAGGGAGGAAGGCACGGCTTTGCCCTGTGGATGCAGACCACGAGGGGAGGCTCCTGGCACGTGTAGCTGAGACCCCAGGCTTCCTCGGCGGCTCCTCCACTGTGGGCTCTGGCCAGCGTTTTCAGTGGTAAGCGGGACCATGATGCTGCTCCTTCCAGTGGGGCTTGGGTGGGTCATTCTGGCGGCAGGAGCTGGTGGGGACGCTGCTGCCAGCTCCTGGTGCCCCGGGCAGGCGGGAGGCACAGCCGCCCAGCGCTCGGCCAACCGGGACAGATCAGCACGGCTCAGGGTCTTGCCAGCGCCGAAAGCTGCTCCCAGTCATCCCAACCTGCGCTCTCGTTAACAGATTTGGGATTTCTGCAGGCACTCTGCCCCAAGTCCCGGCCCCACTCCGTGCTCCCGGGCGGGTCACTGCACTTCACAGCCCCAAAATAATGGGGTTATCCCCCGCTGCCGGCGGGCCCTGCCAGGCGGGCGAGGCGCCGGCTGCCATGGGGGGCGGCTCACTCCGGCGAGACCCGGGGCCAGCGGCCGCGCCGCCGCCGCCACCACCACCGGAGGAGCAGCAGCAGCAGCAGCAGCCGCCGCCGCCGCCGCCGCCGCCACCACCCTCCCTGCGGCTGCTCCCGGGGCGCCGGCCCCGCTGCGGGCAGGGCCGCACCGCGACCCGGTGCTGCAAAGCGGCGGCCCCTCGCCGGGAGGCCCGGCCCAGCCCGGCCCCACCGCACCGGCGCGCACTCACCTGCCGCCGGCCCAGCCACGGCGGCGCGGCCCCGGCTCCTCTCCCCGCCGGCGGCCGGGCCGGGCCGCTCCGCTCCGCTCCCGCCGCGCCGCTGCACCGCGCGGGGCCGCCGCGACCTGCAGCCCCGCCGCCCCGCCCCCGCCCCGCCCCGCCAGCCCCGCCCCCGGGCCAGGTGAGCACCGCCCCGCCCCCGCGCCCCGCGCCCCCGAGTCCTGTTTTTTTTTAAAAAAAGAAGTCTCACATTCTCCTTTTTCTTTTTTTTTTTTTTTTAAAGTCTCAAATCGTTATCATGTTTTTTAAAAGAAGTCTGAAATTCTCCTTTTATTAAAAAAAAACCCAACCGAACCCGCGCTGTACCTCTCCCTCCCCGGCGCCGCGGGGCCGTGCGGGCGGGCTCGTTCCCGGCTGGAAGCGCTCGGCCGTACCTAAACGCCCGTGCCCGCCCGGCGGCGGGGCCAGCCCCGTTTGGGAGGGGAAGAGCTTGGCCTGGCCTCGGCGGCGGGCGCAGCCCCCGCGCCCTTCGGCCGGCCGGGGGCTTCCGACGCCCTGGAACCGCAGAGGAGCGACGGCAGGGAGACAGGTTCAGCCGGTTTGGGAAGAAGCAGGTGCCTGCTGCCGTGCCGGAGGCTTTGGAAACTCCTCACCTCCTCCTGCTTTTCCCATCCTAGTTCCCAAAAAACCCACCCGAAAGCTCCCCGCGCCTTGCACGCCGATGCCCTTCCTCCGTGGCCTGCCAAGCGGCGAGGACGGCTGTGGTGGCATCAGCCTCGGCATCCCATCCCGGTGGTCTCCACCGGCGAGGGTGCTCCAGCCATGCTGGTGCAACCCCAGCGCCAAGCATTTCCCGCAGTGGGGCGGACACACAGCTACCTTTATATTTCTTTATCCAGAAGCTCTTGTGAAATGCCCTACCGCTCATGAGAAACCATGACCTCACCCATCAGACCACGGGTCCCGAGGTGGCTGCTCTAAAACAGATCTCAGGGCTGCTGCTCCATCACAAAATGTACGTTAATTTTTACTTATCGTCAGAAAAATCCCCATCTCACGTGGACCTTGTCAGACAATACATCTGGTGCTCTGTAACACAGGCCATGCCCTGGAGACCTTATGGTGCAGGAGGAACAAAGATCTGTATAAGAAAACAACAAAAGCTGCTCTCGGGAGATACAGATCTTATTTATTAGCCTGGATACTCTTCTGGGATCCTAATCAGACACAAACTGAGCAGAGGTTCATTTGCCAGTAGTGAGGACAGTTGTCTGTCTTTTAATAAAAAGATTTTGAGTTTTAAATCTTTCTACCTTTAGCAGCTTGTAAAAAGATTGGAAATCTCTTTTCACTTGTAAAGGTAAAGCTATTACTGTGAAAAATAAACAAACTTCTAATTCTGCACCTGTGCGTCTGTGTGATCCCTTGATCCCCACCCTTCAAAGAGTTCTCCACGCCTACCATCAATCAAGATGGATGAAAGTGTCCAGGGTATAGTTTCATACTGGTGAGCTCTTCCAGACCGGCTACTCATGGACCACCTCCTCCAATCCTTGCAGTGTCCCAGCCCACTTCCAGATTTATTCCTGAAGCTCAGAAGCTCCTGTGGCACCAAGGCCATCTTCAGGGACTGACCCAGGAATAGCAACTGAGCTGATTTCTGGGTTTGTGCTCACTGGTTCCTCAATGGGTTTTCTAAAGATGCATCTTAAAGTTTTGAAAAGTCACATGCTCGTTGTACACTGAGCAGCCAAGCTGCTTTAGGAGAAGAGCGGAGCTATCTCAGCATCTTGAGCAGTTGAATTATAACCAAGCAGGTCCTTTGGTCTCTCCAGCAGCCTCTCTATTGCAGATGAGATAGTAACCCTATCTGAGTTTCCCCAACGGAGATGATGCTGTCTTGCTGATGTGCTCAGGAGCGCAACAAGAAGACCCCTTGCTCTGAGGCTTCTTAAGATAGAATATGTTTGCACAAAAAAAACCCCTCATGAGTACAAATGTACTGTGCGCTAGCAGCAGGTCATAATTTGGTGAACAGCTATAGCCTTTCTTAACAGAGCACATCTCCACTGAGACGGCCACTCAAGCCAGCTCGAGCACAGCAGCGTCAGCCTGTGCTACAACGTGGCGCTATGTGGTCAGCATGGGGGATGAGGGGAAAATAGGTATTTGAGGCAGAGGAATATGCAGAGCTGTTGGGTTTTGGCTTTGTGCTGAAAGCCAAAAGCCTCTGAGCTGTTGTTGGGAGGGGAGAGTAGAGGAAAGTTTCTTTTTCAGGCCTGTCTCCAGAAGGAAGGGGTGAGAAGTCAGATTTTCAGAGGTGCACCACATCCACTGGTCTCCACAGGAGCTGCAAGCAGTCAGCATCATGGCTATCAAACCTTCTTGCTGGCCTGAAGGTCATCTGCTATTTCACCATCTCCCACCAGGCACTGCCAGAAGCAGAAGCTGCAGTCCCCTTCCTCCTGGGGGACAAGGGCTGCGTGGTCCCCAAGGTGCTTTCCTCTCCTCCCCTTGCCGTGGACTCCTCGAGACCTTGAGAATGTGCCTCCAGACCCCGTGAGCCTCAGGAAATTTGTCAGTCGCCATCCTTTCCCAACGCAGCCACGACATTTCATGCGCCACTGAGAAATTACCCAGTGCATCCCTTGCCTGGCTTAGCACACAGAAGGGCACATTTCCCCCAGAAGATGAGTTTCCCTCTCAAATAAAGACAACCACCCACAAAACCCCGGCATTTCCAGAGGAGCCCTGGCAGTGGGAGAGTAAAGTGGCCAGTACCACTACCATGTGACATGTTGACTTTCTCTTCCAGCAGACCCCCCCTACCTCAGGAGCTGTATTTCAAATCCAGAAGTGAGGACCTACATATATATATCTAAAAGAATATATAAATAATATATATAATTACAAATCTATAAATCTAGATAAAAATATATTTTTACATATACATAGTATATATTATATACAGGAGTACTGCCTCCTGTTGCTCAGCACATACTTGTAGCAGGGTTGGGAAGTGCCTATTGACCCTTTTAGCACTCTTAGGAAAGTTTGGAGGGTATGAAGTTTTTCCAGCTTTCTTTGGAAGGTTTTGAGCCCACTGTTGTTTTTCTGGCAAGGGTTTTATTATGCAACCATACACTGTTTTGCTAAGAGACAGAAGATGCTGCCTCGAGTGTAACAAAAGGGCTTGTCTGGAAGAATTTTTTCCTCTGTTTCTAGGACAACAAGAGACATGAGAAAGAAAAGATGCTGCAGCATCACAGGAAAGCTGAATTGGGGCTCAGTACCGCAGAGCCACTGCAGCTGACTGCCAGCGAACCATGGACCGCACCCCACCATTTCTACCCACAGGCCTGCTTGTGTTAGGGCTTGCAGGAAGGAGAGACCTTGGTCTGGTAGGAAGACTAGCCATTCTCCTTCAAGGGCAGGCCTTCTGGCCTCTGCAACTTGATATATTTCCTGTCCTCCTGCTTTATTCAATGAAGTATTCATTCTACTTCTACAGCAAGCCTGCAAAAGTTGCTCAGCACTTGCCTCCGGTGGCTGCAATAGGAATAGGGATGTCCAACAGCAGCCCGCAAGGATTGCAGCTCTAGACAGTACACTTTTTGGCTACCTTGTTCTTCTTCTGTATTTGGATTGCACCTTGTAGGCATACAGCACTTTCCTGAAAACACTAACAGCAGCTGCAATATCTGCGTGTGCCTATCTGCTTTCCACACCTACAGTGGTGGGAACTGTGAAGGCAGATGACCTGCAAAGGGTCCAAACCAGCAAAAGCTACCTTCAAAGTGCAAGTGAATAACTCAAAATGTGGAGCTGGGCTCTTGCTTACTCCTTTTTGCAATAAAAAGTAGAAAAAAAGGGATATAATTAGGTTGGAGCTCCTGGGTTCCTGTCCCAGCATCCCCAGGGGAGAGTATGGCTGGGTCATTACAGCTTCATTGCCATTCCCCACTTCAACAGCAAGTTGAGCTGTGTGACACCAGGAACAAGGGAGGAAGAAACAGCCGAACCAACAGTGGGTGGAAGTGAAGAGAGAGAAAATGGACAGGAGAAATAGAAAGGGCAAAGTGCAACGGTGTTGGGAGGAGAAAAGATACCCAGGACACAGCCTGCAAGCTTTTATTTCCCATCCAGGTGCTGGGTAGGATTCTCAAGATCTGCCTTTCACCTAGGAAATAGCCCCATTAATTATGGCTGTTGAGCACGGGAATGCAACAGCTCTTTGCCACTCTGCTGCTGGGGGAGCTTGTGACCCAAGCTGTCCAGGTTTCCCAAGCATTTAGCAGTGTGGTTATGCTAATTTAGTTTGGGTTTTTCAAAGGCTTGCCGGGAAAAGTCCTCTCCTTCCCAGAGGCATTGAAAGTTTTGACCTCCTGACCCTCCCTTTTACTAGGAGGTTCAAAAGCAGCATTGCAGCTGTTAAAGTTTTTCTTCATGCCTCAGTGATTCTCTGATGGGGGACCAAGCTGGTGTTTATGTAGGTTTGACCTCTCTTCTTTAAGCCTGGAGATGTCTCTTTCTTGTGGTGCTACAGGCAGGGCAATGCTGGAAACCTTCCTGCCTTGCCATTCATTCCCTCCCTGCGTGCAAATGCACTGGTACCCGTTACTAATCCATCACCCACCAGGAGCTGGGGTTCCCGGCACTGATCCCATTTGTCCATCAAGCTGCAGATTCATTTACATTTAATCCACCATGACTTGTCTATGAAACACGACCCTCTTCCCGCTCTGATGCTGGCATCCATTTGGCTTCCAAAAGTCAACTGTTGGTTTCTGAAAAAAAACATATAAACCCCCTCCCAATAGGCTACCACTGGCCTCACACAGACCTTCGGTGTCTCGCCCTCCCTCTGCTGCCAATGCTCATTATTTTCAGAGGACATCCTCCCCTTAATTTACATCTTTGTCACACACTGCATCCACGGTGCCAGACTCCCTCTTTCTCAAGGACCAAGATCCATCAAAGCACTTGAGCACAGGTTTAACTTCAAGCATCTCATTTTGGGATGGCACTATGTGTGTCACATCCCCAAGCTAAGAGGTTGGAGATGGATAGCCTCACGCATTACTGTTGTATCCTATTACTCACAGCAGCCAAATTTCTAAGCCAGGACAGGGGTCAGTGCCTTCTGCTTTGCACAACTCCCTCCAGCTCATCCCAGTGCAGCAGCGTTAGGTTAGGATGCAAAGTGAGGTGTGAGGAGGCGGGAGAGGAAAAGTTTCTGAACTGCCAGTCCCTAGAGCTGTGGAATTAACCACATTCACACCAACAGATTAGGGTCATTAATGTAGTCATTAAACAAGGGATAGTCCTACTGTGAATAATGACAGGTGCTTCACACTGGCAGGTGCCTGGTCTCCATGGTGGAGGCTTAAAGGTGGTGAGATAGTGATGAGCACCATTGTTGCAGGCATCTCTAAGACAGCCCTCACCCTTTTTACACCTTTTCTGCCACCTGGAAACAGTGGTAAGCACAGAAACATGCATGGCTGAGGGCCTGAATTACCCTGGATTATGTCCCCAACACCCATGTTGCAGACCCCTCTGCAGAAGGGTGCTTGTGGTAGAAGCTGGGGTAGGGGCCTGCTCTCTGGGCTCCTGCATCCTTGCTCAGTTATCACCTCCCTAGGTGAGCTCAGCTTTCCTAGCTGCAAAATGGGGATAATATTTACTTCACTTGCAGAGGTGTGGAGGAATAATTAATTAATGTTTATGAAGTGCTTTCAGATCCCTGAACAAGATGGGTGAGATAAGCAGCAAGAATTCATGAGGTAGGTGCAAAGCATTATGATGAATTATTGCGATTCAAAGGTAAATTCTTGTTATTGCTGCCTAATAAGCAGATACAGCCATTAGCCTCGGACAATCTGATTTCTAACTCTGTTAGCTTCTTTTTTCCTCCTCTTCCCAACAAGACCATGGTTGCACCCCCAGCTACTCATACCCAGTTGACTGCAATAACCCAATAAATCATATGGGGCTGACCCATCTGGCCCAGCTTCTGGTGGGAAGGAGAAGCATGGTGCAGCCAGCCCTGCTGCTAGCGCAGATAACTGCAGCACGGCAGCTTCATCTTGCACCACTGCCATGAACTTCTCACCTGCGATGGCATCCAGGGGAGGCAGAAGACTCTTCCTTTGCAGTGGGGAGCATCTCCAGAAGCCGACTCCTCTCCAGCTTCAACAAGCAAGCTTGCTGGGTGAGCTTCTTCAGAGCCTGTTGCAGGTCAGAAGATGCGAGTGGCCTGGATGCAATCCCACTGCTCATGGTTATCACCCCTCAGATGGGCTGGGGAACATACCCGTGTGCATGCCCCTAGCCCGGCCTTTGCTTAGAAAGACTTAAACCCCTGCTAAGACCTTGCACTAGTGATGGGTTAGGAGAGCACGGGGGCAGTGACACAGCAAACAGACATCTGGGAGGCTTGCACTCGCTCTAAGCTGGGCTGAGAACAGTCTTTAGGCAGTTTGGCCATCTCTGCCTTGAAACCAAAGCAAAATGTGACCTGTTTAAAACCAGTGTGAGTAATATGAATCCCAGGCTGGTGTGAGCAGGTTTTTCCGGTTCTTGCTGCAGCCTTTCTGCCTCCTTCCCTGCCTGGGCTCCCAGTTTCACACTGGGAGGGCACCTGAGCCTGGGGAGAAGCATGGCTTCCACCCTACAGGACACCTTTTCCTACTTTCTACCAGTGCCATTCCCCATTGGTCCCAAATTGTTTTTCCAACACCACGCCTCAGAAGCCACCTGCCAGCCTGTGCTCTCAGAAACCCCCATGTCACACACAGCCAGCCCCACATCTCCAGCCTCACAGTCCTCTCACACCACCAAAACCAGAGGTCCTCTCCCACAGCCTCACTCTTCTGTGGCTGCTGGTGCCAGGCCTCAGAGCACAGCACAGTCCTGCACCAGCTCTGTGCCTTGGCAGTACCCAAATGGGGACCTCAGGCAGAAGTGAGGAGGGTCCTGAGCCCAAATTGTTTTGGGTAGTGACTTGGACATCCAAGACCACCTCTAGACACAAGCCTGCAAAGGACAGGCAAGTTCTCTAGTTTCTAATTATCCTGCATTGTTTTTATACGCAAAAAAAAAAATTTTTTTTTTCCTTCCAGCTAGGAAGACCAGGTTTATTCATGAAGACCCCAGTTCAGCAAGGTAATTACACCTGGGTTGGAACCCATCACTAAAGACTTAAACTCCTGCAGGATAATAATAGTTATCCTTAGTTATTTCAAGTCCTAAATGGGTCCTATATGCACCTGAAATGCAGAAAGAATAATGCCTGAATAAAGGGGAGCAGGGATTTTTTTTTTCCCCTCTTTGACAAAATTTTGCAGTTTTTCTTTTAATTTTAAAGATACATTGTTATTGTCCTCAAGGGACTAATTTTTTATTAGCTATTGATGTTATATGAAGATATTATTTCTCAGGATACTTTATTTGCTCTCCATGTCCAGAGTACTTGAGCAGGTTAGGTAATGTATCTCAGTCAACTGGAATTCACTTGGAAAGCCAGAGAGAAAGTAGATTTTTATTATTAAGTATGCTAAGATTAAATAGTACTCAATGCCTACAAAGCATCTCTGTCTTCTTAACCCAAGGTTTTCTAGTAACTACATAAATCACGCAAAGTTGCTTTTCCATTTGTATGTTAGCAGCACGCCTGAAATAGAAATATCATCCAACAGATGCACATTCAGCATGTATCTTCCTTTCTATTGGAAAGTCAGTAAATTGGCTTTTGCTTCCATAATGCTGAGCTTTTGGCAATTTTTGAGCGCAGCCGTACTCAGCACATGCCAGGCAGCTCTGATAACAGGCGATCTAAGCAAAAAGGAGGATTTAGGCTACCCTTGCTCACTGAGATTTTCTACCTCTTAATAGTCAAGATTTGCCTTCAGGCTGTGGGTTAGTTAAAGAAGTCAGGGGCAACCCAGCACTGATGAGGCTCTGCAAAGCGCTGCTCATCTCCCGCACCTTGCGTGAACCAGCATAGCCCCAAAACACACACAACAGCCCCAAGAAGGACATGTCATTGGCAGATGTTGGTACCTCCAAATGGCTCTCCCGCAGGTCCTGCTTTTCCTACCCAGCCATCCCCCCTTTTCCCACCAGGCACAGGAAATATGCTTGGCTGACATTCAGAAAAAGTGGAAAACAACTGAACAGCCAGAAACTTTAGACTGGATGAAGTCTGGAGCACATTGCCCTCAACAAGGGGGAGTTTTAGAAAACACCACCTTTGTGAAACCAGAGAGAGAAGACAATACAGAGCCTGGCATAGGCAATGAAATATGTATGTACCTAGGACCTCATCCAGCTCTCTCCAGCCACTGCACCTCTTGCCTTTGCATTCAACAGGCGCTGGATCCCATCCAAAAAAAAATGCAGGGGAACAAATGTAGCCCTGGCAACCCCACTGAGGGCAGGAAGGAACAAAGAGGACCCCCCGGGCTGAATTTGTTTCCATTTTTAATCCTTATCTATACCCATCACCCCCATACATGGAAAGAGGCTTCTCAGCTGTATAGATTTGCATTGCTATGGGAGTTTGAAGTGATAAAACATTTGGCCTGCCTATCCAGAAGCAATTAGTGATTCAAAGCAGCCTGAGATGTCTTAAAGGGGCCTGGTTTTCCAAGAGACAGGTGTTCTGAGCTGACTTCAGGGGAAAATCGAAATTTTTAGGAAAAAAGAACTCACTGGCTGCTTGAAAATATAGCTCCTTCAAGTCTTAGTAGGGAAAAAAAAAAAAATCGCACAGAAAATTCCAGTTCAGGCTGTTAAAATCTGGGAGGAGGTGGGGAGAAAGGCTTAATTTACAGTGCTGGTAGAAGTAATGCTTTATGTATCTATTGAACACATATAATTTATATGTTCCTTTTCCAGGTTAAGGATTTCCCCTCCACCACCACGAGTAATGCAGGCACAGCCATCTCCCACTAACACTGCCATGCCAGCATTCCTGTCCCAACGCAACATCAGGTCTGAGCCAGAATTTCTCACCCAGGTCTCCTACCAAGGGAGAAGGTATTTTCTTGAGCATTGTTGCTCTTACACTTTTAAATCTAGCTAGACCAAAGGGCAGCCTACCAGCCTTTAGTTTGACTGCAGGGCCCAGCACGTCCTTGCTGCCGTTCAAGGGCAAACCCAGGGAAGGAATGAGACCTGCACCACAGCCTGTGCTGTTACAATCTCTGGAAAGGCAGCCCAGGGATTGTTAGTTCTCAGACCCTGAGAAAGGGGAAAGGCAGGAAAATCCATGCCAAGGGAGAGCTTGCCCATGCAGAGACATCAGGGCAGGGCAAGCTGGTATACAAATGTCCAATGCAGCGGAGAAAGCGTCCACCCTCCCCCGAAGGAGTTGTCTTATGATGTCCTCCCTATGCAGCTCCTTTTCTCCCTCTATAACCAGGAGACATGAACAGGTGCCTGCAACAGGCAACCGAGAGCAAAGTGAAGCTTTTGCTTGATGCTGTGGAGGCTCCAGCTCCTCCCTATCCCCATGCCGCCAAGTTATGCTGACACAACCGCTGAATTGCTGGGTTCAGGAGAAAAAAGGGAGGAGGAGATCTCTAACTTCCATCCGGAGGCATCTTCTCCTCCCCACTGTACTGTGTGCAGCACCTGGGCTCCCTGCAAAAGCATCCCAGTCAGCCAAAGTCATTTCCACTACACGTGCCACATTGCTCGGGGGCTGCTGCTGGGGCTTTGCCAGGCAGAAAACAGCAGGAGAAGACTGTAGAAAAGGGTAGGGCTGAGTTAAAAAAAAAAGAAGATTTCTTCAAGAGAGTGCTTGCAAGCTAACAGGGCAGAGGGCCACAGCTGGCTGGGGATGCATTGTAAACAGCTTTTTAATCCGAGAGCAGATATATCCATCACTGTCTCTAACATCTGTCTGGCAAGCAGGATGGGCGGGGGCAATAATCTCCCAGGCTGTTACATGCAGACTAGGATTGAAACTAGGCAGCAGATAGATTTGGCACCCCTCACGCGTTTCCAAGGCGAAGCACCATTTGCGAACGGGTGTTGCTCGGCCCCAGCGAGCGATGGAGGAACACCCAGGTGGTGCAGATGTCCCTCTCTTCCCATAGCACTGTGAGAATCAAAGTCTCAGCAGACAAAAATACCTTCCACTACATGCAGCTCTGCAAGGCTTAAAGAGCATCTAGGGCTGCTCAGCTCCAGAGCTGGTTTTACGTGATTCAGTACAAGTCTCCAGCTGAGATCATGGCCTGCAACATGTGCTCACACACATGCAGGGACATCTCCTACTCCAGAAGCTTTCAGGCTGGGGAAGACTAATAAAAGGAGAGAGTAAAGATACTTCTTCCTATTTCCCAAACAGAGAACAGAATTCTCAGAGCCAATTTAAAAGCAAAATAAACAGCATGCAGACATCAAGCTGCGCTTTTAGGTACTTACATATCTTCACGCAGCTGGTCCCAGCTGACTTTTGCTCAAGCTACAAAACATCAAAGGCAGAGGTGTGAATTGCAACCGCTTTCCCTGGTCCTCGGCTGCTAAACCTGCACTTTGCTGTCTGTGCAGAAAACTGCCACCGTGCTCGGCCAAAACAAGGGGCCAGACCTGCAAACCTATCCCAGGTGCTCTTCAGAGGGTGCTATGCCTGCAAGAATAACTTAGATATAGGGCAAGGTCATAAGCACGTGTGAAATGCAAGAAGGAGCAGTGAGCAGAGCACCACAGGCATTGTGGAAGAGGACCAAGACACCTGGCCGGGGCTGATCTCAGAAGATCTGTCAGCCCTCATGGCAGATGCAGTGTTTCTTGTCACCCCAACAGTAGCTAATTACATGGATATCTCACTTTTCTTAGCACATACACATGCACCATCAGGTTTTAACTCCTGCTGTTGTGAAGACGTGTTAGAAGTGTGACCCAGAAATGCTGCAAAGGTTCCAAAAGCAAAGCATACCCAGAGTTTAATTCTTCAATCTTACATTTCAGGGCTCTTCTGCCTTTTGATTTGACAAACTGGTGTGGGACCAACAGAGTACTTTAGTAGTACTGAGGTTCCTCCCCAACATCAGGTGTGAGAGAGGATAACTTGAGTCTAATGGCAGCTACAGAAAGGACTTTCCTAGGTCCTATGGGACCCTCAAGACAATATAGCAATGCCTTGGAAAAACTCACCAGACAAGAAGCAAGAGGAGATACAGCAGAACTGGTGGGTCTGGAGGTGGTCCAGAAGACCATCTCCAACCCACTGCTGGCACCCACCACTCACCCCCTTCCTCCCAAAGGAAATTTCCGGCTACTCTGGTTCACTAGTATGACAAGTTTTTCCTCCCCTACCTCTGCTCAGGTGTGACCATGTCAGCCGTTTTTCAGCCAAGAGGACGCTTTGCACTGAAGGGATCCAGAGACAAGCCTTGTAATTAGGAGGTGGGTGCCACCCACCAGTTAACCCCTCCACCTTCCTCATTTAGTCTGGGAGATGTATAGCCAGCTTTGTTTATATTGCCTATACAACTTATCATTTGTGCCTACTGCTTTCCATCTTCAAAGCACTTCAGCATGCATTTTGCGAGCTTCTCCCCAACCCTCATGTGACAAAGGTTTTAGAAAGGGGATGGAAGGGCAGCGGGGCAAAGGAAAGGTAAGTAATTTGCCCCGGGACAAAAAGAGTCCGCAGTAGAGCCAGGATGAACACTCAGCAGCTCCTGCCTTTGAATCCTGTGCTCTGATCTTTGCCTGTACCTCACTACCTTCAGGTTCAAAAATGGTGTCAAGAAGCCTGGTGCTCACCTTGGTACCAGAGATCAGATTTCAAGGGACTTGTTTCAGCTCAGCACTCTCGTGGTCACAGCCACTGGATCGAGTGGTCCTGAATCAATGATTAATCTAAATAATTTCAAACATCTGGCAGTGGTTAGTAAAACCACAATCAACACATGTTTCCCTTAACAGCACCACAGGAAAGAGAAGGGGAAGGATCCATCCATGACCTCTCATCCCAGCTGATATTTTGGACTGGTTAAAGCAGGCAGTGGTGGCCTGACAGCCTGTGCTGCCCCCTCCATCACGCTGGAACTACTTTTGGTGCAGACAACTGGATCAAGGACTGGTCCAGCTGTAGAAAAACCCCAGGGAAGACAATGGTTATTTTTCTTCTGCTGGACCGGTGCCTCTGCAGCAGGCAGTCAGGGAAATGCTCATGCCAACAAAGGAGAAGGTGGAGGAGCAAGTGCTTGGATCAGACTGGGGGATGAGAACAGCTTAAACCACTTTTCCCATCGCTAATCATAGCAGTAGAGCAACTCCAGGCATGTCAATGGAGCTACAGCAACTGGGACCAGCATTGTCATTTGTATCGGCCTGTACCTGGAAATATCTGGTCCAGTTGCCCAAAATTAATAATATATTGATAACCCTGCCACAGCATTACCATCAGCACCTCTGACTTACTAAGCACCTTAAATCATTGTTGGGCCAAGAGCAGCCCCTCTCCTGTGTGGTCCTGGACCCACAAACTACTTATTTTCTCCCCATCACTGGAACAATCTTGTACTAAAGACTGTTTTGCTGGTTTTGCTGCAATTTTTCTCTCTTACTACACAGGGAGAGGAAAGCTCATTAAAACAGGGAGAAGAGACACAGTCCCCATCTTTGTCTCTTAACCACGAGGCAAAATGAAAAGGCTCTAGCAGATAATGAGCCACTCAACCAGAGCCTTCCCAATACCAGACCCACCCGATGAGCTCCCTTGAGTGAGGTGAGAGCAACACTATCAGCCCCTTGGCTCTTCTGGTAGAGCCCCTACCTAAACCTGCCATTTGCTGCCCTCCTGGCAGTGTGTGTCAAGGCTCTTCCCCCAACTTTGCTTCCACCCTCCCAGCTGTAAAATAGATGCAATGCATATGGCATCTTTCCCAAAGCCCTCCAGGACCTGATGATGAAGACTCCAGAAGCATTAGATGACTCTAGTGTCACTACGGCTTTGGGGATTACTCCTTTCTGGGGTAGGAGAGGGTGGCAACTATAGGAATCTCCTTCATGAGCAGGGAAGACAAAGCAATTTTGGCTTCTCCACTGATGGCTGTGCAGGACAAACAAACACAAAGTGCCAGGGCTGGAGACCATAGGCTCTGGGGTGATGCAGAGCTGGAGACAGCCCCAGACGCAAGGGCTAGGTGAGGACTAACAGCTCTGTGTGTGCCTAGGCTGAGTAATATCCTGAGGAACCCAAATGCATGCAGAGATGGCTGGGACTTGGGAAATCTTGCCCAAGGGTCAGCTGGGCTCTAGTGAGTGACCGCATGAACTCCTGCAGATCCCACAGTCATTAAAAGTAAAATTAATGTCTCCCTTTAATAACCTCATTAATGATGTCTGCTCTCCTAGGAACCAGGATAGCTTGGGGATCGTGTCTATGGAGAAGATCTGAGCTTATGCTGAAGCCTCTGGTGAATGAGCTTTGCCAGGGTCCCTCTGCTATGAGGACTCCCTGGTGTCTAACAGAGGTTGGGTCTACGCTGGACCTTCATAGGGGCAGTGAGTGAGTCTGTCTTTCTCTTTCCTCCCCTCAAGACTGATTTTTGGGACACTTGTAGGTGTTCCAAAGCAGACTATATGGCATCTATTTCTCAACAGTGTTTAAAGGGTATGAAGAGAAGTAGCACAGACTGACAAGCGCGCAAGTCTTACCATCAGTGTCTCTCTAAAAAAGCAAGAGGAAAGAAAACAAATCAAGCGTTATTTTTCTTGGTAAGGAAAAGGGATAACTTCCTGGTCGTGATTCAGCACTGTCATGTGGAGTCAATGACTGTCCTTTATACACCTCACAGCTTTGCCTTTAAAACACTGCTCATGACAACACAGCTGTCCAGGTGAGGTGCAATTACCTGGGAGTTCACTAGCTCATTGCTAGCAATTACCCAACTGCCTTGTGTCCCATCAACCCACCCTAATCACTACATCATCACTACAGCCCTAAAACCGGTAGCTCCTACTCTCTGCAGTAAATACTATCATTAAACATCTGGGAGTGAATTTACTACCAGCCATGGAGTGATTACTTGCTGGGGTCATTGCAAACATGCAAACTGAGCAGAAGGATTGTTATAAAATATGATCCCACTCAAATAAAAGCAGATGCTATTAGCAAGCAACAGGCAGTGTTTATTCCATAAAATACCAGGAAAGACAAGTTATTTAATAACTGTCTGGGAAAGTCTTGCTTTGCTGAGGCTAGCGCTCCCAGTTCTTAAACTGCCTCAACAGAACTGTTCGGGAGATACAGACAGAGCTGAATTTATTCCTGTTTATGGCCTTCAAGGTGTGGGTATGTTTTCATCTCTCTTGGGTTTCAGACTAACATTACTGTTCATGGGTTTAATAAAGCCTGAAGAATGCACTTGGCTTAACCCTTCAGAGAAACAAGGCTCATTTGAACTAACTGGAGCGGGTAGAGCTATTGGTCCTAGTAGGAGCAGCATCACACAGTCCCAAGTTGTTGAACTTTAAAAATTGGCTCTAAAAACATGATTGTTTGAAAAAAAAAATTAAAATACCCAATTCATTTAATTCACCTTTAGGATTCTGAATTTCCAGGTTCCCCTAGATCAAACCTCCCCTAACTACACGGGACGATGTTTTCCCTTAACTTTTATTTAGATACAAAAAGTATAATTGATGCTCACAAATCCGGTAACTGTGTCTTCTAGGCAAAGCCTATACTGGTAAGGCTCCCCCATAAATTGTAAACTTTGGCAACACTGCATGATGCAGGATTTTTTTTTTTTTTTTAAACTGACAACTTGTGCTACATATTCCCATTTAAACAGTGAAAAATGATCTGTGTAGCATGCATGACCCTTTCCCTCTCTTTAATCGCCCCCTCCATCCCTGGGATGGGCTGGCTGTGCTAGTCTTACACCTCCAGGTCATCACTGCAGATCCAGGCTAGAAATAACCAGTAGTTTGTTTCCCATCACAAGGCTACTTGGTGATTGCACCATTGGTTTGGGGACTCCTTGGGCAGAGGAGCCCTTGTCGCGTCCTGGTCCCAAAGTCCCTGTACCTCTGTATAGAAAATGGTCCGGGATGGCTCCTATGCACCATCACCCCACACCAGGGACAGATCCAGCTGTGATCTGGCTGGGGGGTGGAGGGAAACAGCTGGATGGCTGCAGTCACTTTGCCAAAGCATGTGCCCCATGCCAGGTGTGTTCCCAAGGGATCTCTTTGTCCCTTGGGACAAAGCCTCCAAATGCTGTTTCAGGGATGGGGCAAATCAAATATACCCCCTCAGCCTGGAGGATCCTCCCCTCCTGCTCCAGTTTTGCTTGACACACTGTCAGCAAAACCCTCTCTGCTCATTTTGTGATGTTCCTCTGCCTTTGGCTGCCACCAGGATGCCAAGGAACTGCTCTTCTGCTACAAGCATGAGGCCAGGAAGGATCTCCAAGTCTCCTCGTGCCTTCAGGTCTATGGGAAAGGCTTGTTCAGGCAGCCTCCAGCCCTGTGCCCTGATAAATAACACAAGCCATGAGCCAAAAGGTCTTGGCATTGCAAACCCTCTCTGCCTCCCACTTGCAGCACCGAGGCTTTTCTGAGTTGTGGTGCTGCTTTTCAACACGTGCCACTGAATCCCCGCAGGACACCAGCCCTTCTGCAAGCTTGCGACGGGCTGCTGAGCCAGAAGGCTCCTCCGGGGTGGATGGTACCCTGTGGAGGGGGTTTCTTATCTTGGACGGCTTGGACCTGCCCCGTCATTAACGCCTGGCACATGGTTTCACACGTGTGACTGCCAGTTTTGATGGGTGCAAAACGTGTTGCACTGAGCGCTGCCTCCCAGCGCAGGCAAGCGTCCTCCCCCTGCCAGCTGCCTGCATCTCTGCTCCCGTCTCCCAAGTCGGGGAAAAAGCCCTTTCTTTACAGCATGCCCCCACCCCCCCCCAATGCCCCTCGCTTCCCTGCACACGGCTGAGCCCTGGGGGGCCCTCCCCTCCTCACCACCCCTGCTCCAGGGCGATGGGCACGCAGGCAGGTCGCCCTGAGGCAAAAGCAGAGCAGCTCTCTATCAGCAGGAAAAGCTCTTCCATTTCATTTTAAAGCCACCTTCTTCTAGCACAGCTCCTAACCCTGGGTGCCCTGCAGGGCTTTCGCGAGTTTGAGTGATCGAGCGAACCCAAACCTACCCCAAATCACCCGCTCCGTCCTCTTGGGGCAAGAGAGCTGACCGCACGGCCGTCTGAAGGCCCCTCGACTCCCCTCTCCGCGCACGGCTTCTCCCCGACCACCCCTCCTGCAAGCCCCACTGAACGGTCACTTTCAAGACCCCCCCCCAAACCCCAGCGCTTTTCCCCGCCCCCCGCACTTCAAACAAGCTCCTCCGCCGCCGCGTCCGTGCGGGAGCGCAGGTGCCGGCGGAGCGACGAGCAAAGCCCGCGCCGACGGCGGCCACCGGACGCCCGCCGTGCAGAGCGGGCCACACTCATCCCGGCTCGGCGGCCGAGGCTGCGGTACGGGCCGGGACCGCGCAGGGGGTACCTGGAGGAGGAGGAAGAGGAGGACGGCCCTGGCCCCCTACGCCGCGCCGCTCCGGGCTCCGCGGCGCCTCGGCCGTGCCCAGCTCCCGCCGCGCTGCCGGAGCGGGGACGGGGGAGCCGGGCTCCTCTGCTGCCCGTTGCCAGGACACCTCGGCGTTCAAACCCGAGCTGGGACCAATCAGCCCCGGGGCTGGGGAGCACCAGCCCCACGTCATCCGCCGCCGGCGTTTATTTGAGCGAAAAAGCGTGACAGCGGTCACACAGCTCGTGGGGAGCTGCCTTTGTACGGTGGGCTCTGCCTCCACCCCCGCCGCTCGCTGGAAGCCTCTTCTGTCGGGCTGCGGAAAACAAAGGAGCCGCGGAGAGGGGAAGGGAGAAGACCTCTTCTCTCGGACTGCCAAAACTGAGTTCGAAAGCCCGGGCTCTTCTGCACGTCCTCTCCCTCCGCCTCCCGGCTCCAGCCCAGACCCCGGTGGTCACCTCGCCGGGGAAAGCCAGCGCCCCGGTCGCCTCTGCCTGGGAGCGATGGAGCTTCCCCAGAACTGGCAGGGTGCTCCTCGTGCCCCCAGCGTGGCCGCTTCCACCTGCCTAGCTCTGCCCCCCACCACACAGTGTGGGCGTGGACCCACAGACTCACAGCTTCAGGGATGCTTTCTGGCTCGGATGTGGTCGCAAGGGCATTTTTTTTCCCAGCCAGGCCCTGCAAGATATTTTCTACAGAGCCCAGAACTGGAGCCCTAAGCTCCTCGTGAGCACAGGGGACTCGGGTGCATGATGCAGACAGACCATCCTTGGTGCTGGCTTCCCTGCTCAAACACATGCAGCTGCTACCAATGTGCACACCTGAGTCAAAGAAGCAAACATCGTCTTTGGTCTTTTGGTGCCAGCAGTGGGAACTGTTGCATTTTGATTGCTGGCAGCTGGGGAGGGTTAGACCCACCAGGCTCCTTCCCAAGGTGGGGTAGGTCCAGGTGCCTGGGTAGATACTGAAGAGAGACCTCCATGCCACCTTTGTGGTGGTGGTAGTGGGATGGACAACAGGTACCCACCCAGGTGTCCCGGCAGAGCTCCTCCCCTTGAGCCCCTTAGACCCTCCAACCCAGGCATCTATGTGGATCTCCTTCCTGCTCATGGGCTGAAGTCACAGGATAACATCCTCCATGCCCAGAGCAGATGCTGAGCCTCTGGGGTAAGCGTACCTGATTTCTGCTAATCCCACTGCCTGTCATTTATTCTCCCCAGCAGAAGACAACTGAGGTTTTGATAGCTCTCAAGAGAAGAAGACCTGAAGTGTGGTCTGAGCATGCTGGAGGGAGGAACCGTAGGATCAGCTATGTGTGGTGCCATGCCTGACTCACCTCTCCATTATACCACCTCCCAAACACTCATTTCACTCCATTAATTAGCTACACTGCTGAGGTGCAATCCACTCCTGCAGCCAGCACTCAGGCTGGTTTGCTTGCCACCCAATGCCGGCAACAATTAACAAATCCAGACTGGCTCCTCACCTTGCTCTGCTGGCAGATGCAGATGAGCTGTAGCAGCCTTTTCCCAGGGGACCCACATGTTGCCTCTACAGTACTAGGCACCCAGACTGCCTTCCTCGACTTCAGGCTCAATACAGCACCTCATGAATGAAGCATGATTGAATTAAGGACACTGTTTCTGCAGATGGCCCACATGAGGCTGTAAAGGACTTTACTTCATTCATTTTCAGGACATACCTACAGTTAATTTGTGGTGACTTTATGGAGTAGACAAAGGTACAGGGAGGTGTCTGTGTGGCTTTGAGGTTGCTCTGTTCATCCTTGGCATCAGTCTCCAGCAGTGCTGGTAGGACCATGGTTGCAGACATCCCTCTTTTGGCTCAGATACCAGATTTCTCCATTGATTCAATGTAGGAGGAGAAGGGGAATGACAATTGCAGAAAGCAATGGGATGGATTTCACCCCCTCATTAGCTCCATCATCCCAATTACAAAGCTTGGGGAGGGTGGCAGCTGTCAGGCAGGGCTGCAGCCCCACCAGTGCACACAGTGCATGAGGGTGAAAAGAACATTTCTGGGCATCTTCCCAAAGCGAACAGACAACGTGGCAAGAGAGCGGTTGCGTATCAGCATGGAACCAGGTGGGTATGAAAGGACATCCCCACCAGTGCCATTACTGCTTTTAAGAGCAGGTTATGAGGGCTGAACAAAATTGCAAAGCAGGAAGACCTGGCTGGCTGGGCATCACCATGGTGTAGCAACACACGGCAGTGAGCTGCAATGTTGCACCCACGCAAAAGGCAAATGGCCAGCCCTGGCCAGTGGTGGGGCTTATGTATAAGGCTGTCAGAAACACCGAGCTGGGGTTGTACCAGCATTTCTCTGGTGGAGAAAGAGCCATTTCTGCACTTCTTGCACATGATTTAGAAGTGTTCCCCTTTATCCTCTACCCATCTGTATCCACCCAAGCCAGGAGCCAACTTCCAGCCCCCGACTCACCATCTCTTATGTCAGGTTTTAATATAGCCAGCTAATATGGGATCCCAGTCTCCTGGGGAGATTTTCAGTCAATGGAAAAAGCACACTTGAGAGCAACTTCTCTCTTAGGTGGCTGACTCAGCCCCTGGAGGTGCCATCTCCCTCCTCCACATAGGCAGGAGCCAGGTATAACCAGGCATAGTCAAGTGCCGCATGTTAGATGGGAGACGAGTCCTGCCTCCAGGCAAAATCAAAGGATGTGAGATACCACAATACTCCAGAGGACCTGGGCCTCACTCCCTAGCTAGGAGCCACCACTGACCAGCCCCACACATCTTGTCCAGGCATGGGCAGCACTGGTGGATTGGGTGAGTGAGCTCAGCTCCCTCCTCCAGGACTCACCAGCTCCTTCCAGAGCTGAAGATGCTGATGTTGCTGCCAGCATGGGGAGGGAGCACAAAAATCCCCTTTTCCACAGCTATCAGCAAAGCTGTTGTGTTGCTTGACAACAGACATCCATCCAGACAGATGGGTTATAATGGAAGGGTTATAATGGAAGAGGGTCCCAGCGAAACCTCCTCCACCATGTTGCTATGAGTGTCATCATGCAACAAGGCTAAAAGATAGCAATGAAGTGTGCTAAGCTAACTCAGTGGTGGGGCAGAGTGGACTCAACCAGCTAACCATCCAGGGCAGCAAGCAGGTACCCATTTCCAGGGTCCAGTGGCTCAGTTTTGCCCCTTCTTGCTTCTCCAAGCAAGATCTGCTCTGCCTGTTATCAGTGCAGAAGTCCCATCCACAGCCACACAACATCACATGCACTGATGCAGTGGCACGATGGGATCAGACTGTACCTGGGTGCAGCAGCACAGTGTGATTTCCCTTCAAGTGGTTACTCATTTGGGAGCTGCCCAAAATCCCCAGCTAGCCACCACCAGAGCTGGTGGGCTGGTGGAAGGAGAGAAATAAATCAGCTGGTTTTGGAGGGGCTGGAAGAGGGCCCAGCAGTTATTGATTCAATTCTTCATTCAATGCATGTTTGAGTGAAGCAATTCAGAACTGTCCCATCAATTCAAACTTACGTAATAACATTAGCCACAAAACTCAGGAACTTGGTCCATCTTTCCTAGCAGATCCATTATTCTGGATCAGTCTCTAAGTAACAACAATAAAATGATCTCAGCCTGATACACCAAAGCAAAAAACCCTAAAGGTCTAAAAGCCAATGTTTTTGCTGGACAAGAATACTCTATGGGAGTGTGCCAAAGACCAATTCCCCATCTCTCCCTTACCTCAAATAAATAATACTATAAAAGAAGAATAAGAATAAAGTAAAATTAAGAATATATATATATATTTGATAAGCACATCTAAAAAAAAAAAAAAAACAACAAAACGCCAGGGGTGAGGAGGAAGGTTGTGTTGGCACTGCCAGTGTGGGAATGGTGTAAAGGGAGGGAACCATGACCCCCGCTTTTCCACATGGACACTGCACCCTTAGGATAGACTTGGCTTGAAGTTGTGTATTTTCTTGGTCCAATAATACCTCCAACAAACCTATGCCCATCTCTGCCCTCCCCACATCACTTGCTCTCAGGTGATCATGTCTTCTTTCTCCTACTTTTGGTTTTGTCTATGTCTTCCTTGGACAAGCTCCTCCAAGGTCACGCTCTCCCTCTCTCCCCATTCCCCTGAAGGGTTTTCCTCCCCCATCAGATTTGTTTTTCCATGTGCCCAGTGGGAACTGGAATGAGGGTACACACACATATTCATGCACACCTCCATCTCCACATCTATCCGTCTCACAGGTGAGATGCAAACCTTGCTGTGAATAACAGCTTTAACCATGGCAACACACTCCAGCATTACAAACAGGTTGTAAAAAGGCTGGAAAAAAGCATGAAAGGAGGACAGGGACCAGGTCCATCAAGGCCTGTCAAGAGCCAGGCACCTGGACCCATGTTGAGTAGCCAGGTGGTAGGGATGTTGGTACCCCTTCTCCCCCTTTTTCCTCCCTTTGTAGTTATATCTTAGCATCTTGCTAAGAGGAGGTCTTATTCTATGGCCTCTGCCACCACTGGGCTTGATTGACCTGGAGTAGAGCTTGCTTCACTGTGCCACAGGTTGTAATAAAGATACATTACAAGTGAAGACCCTGGCTGCTTGAAAATCACAGCACTGTATCACTGCATGGCCTGATGGGAAAACCAGACCAGTGGCGTGCTTCCATCATCTCGGCTCCATCCTCCTGTAAGATGAGCCGCATGGCTCAGTCTATGAAACCCAACAGCCCCTTCTTTGGATATGGGGTATCCAAGTCCCCTCCATGCCAGACCCCATCACCATCTCACCTGTGCTCATAGGACAGCTTCAAGAGTACCTGCTGGCTGGATAAATGAAAGCATGATTTTCCTGGGTTTGCACTGATTTACTCATGGAGAGGACAGAGATCATTGCAGTTGTACAGAAAGCACCTGCAGTGCAATCAGATCATTCTTAGCATGCTTGAAGCCTTCAGCAAAGACCCTGACCCTGTTATGTGAGGCACTGCATAGTTAAGACCCTGTCCCACAGAGCAAGCAAGCCGAAGGTGCAAGATGGATGGAAGGTGGAAGAAAGCACATTTTATGATCTGCATTTTCCAAAGAGGTTGTACAGGAGTGGAAGGGTTGAGTGACCTGCCCATGGTCAGCCCAGATGCCCATGGCAGAGCCAGAAGTGGATGCAGCCCCACTGCTGTATCACCTCTCTTGTGGACTCTTAAGACACAGCCAGAAATACGGGACTGACACCTGGTCTTGCTGGACTGGTCTCTGTCCTCTGAGGTGGGAAGCGAATCTGGATAAAGCAGCAACCTTTTGCTAGCCACAGCTAAAATGTCATCATTTCTGGATGATTTTGGCCCTAGCGTAACCTCAGACCTCCTTTTAAAGGGTGATGTGGGTTGCTTTGCTTATCCTTGGTTACAACCCAGCAAGCCTTTGCAGCCTGCAGAGAGCGAAGGAGAAGATGATGAAGCACGTTATCTACAGACAGTGAGACTGGAGGTGACAGCCATTGCTTAGGAAAGCCATACCCATGCAAATCAGGGAGAGGAGATAAGTCAGAGTGGCATGGGGAGAGGAGCACCTTCAAGGGTAACTGGTTAGTGAGGTGGAGGTGTGCCAAAGGGTTAAAGGGTTTTACTGAATGCACAGAAGAGACTAAATGGATTGGAGAGTAAAAATCCAATCAGGAGATCTAACAGGAAGAAGTGAAGCCCTGAAACAATAAAGATAATAGTTTTAGCTGCCAAAGAAGAGATTAGAGCTGAGTGGTGAGAGCAGATCTGTGGTGGGGCCAAGAGGAAGGAAAAATTGTAGCAAAAAAACTAAAGAGGTATTGTTCTTCAAGACAGATTCACATTACAGCTTCACCTGCAGCAAAGTTCACCTTGGGACCCAAACTGTGCAGCTGGTTCTTGCTTTTATAATAGGCTGAATGCCTTCTAAGAAGTTTGAAGTTCCAGTTTGACTCCATCACTGACTTATCGGCATGAAATAAGCCAGGAAAGAATTGACCACAGTGAGGTTTGTTTGCTTGCTTTGCTTTTCTACGTTGTCTTGTAAATACATTTTACCCCGGATAAAAGCAAAGGGAAGGAGCTGGTACAGCACTAAATGTGTTCCCTTCAGCTCTCAGGCAACACCAGGCTCTCGCCTACAGGCTTTTACACCCCATGGGGTCTCTGCAGGAAAACCAAGCAGATTTAACTGGGAGTGTTAACTGGGAGCTTTGTGGTCAGGAGACAGCCCAAAGCTCATAAAAACACCCAGATGTCACCTCTACTCTTCAGAGGAGAGAGAGTCCTGGATTAAAAAAAAAAACCAAAACCCAAAACAAAAAATGAGCTGGTTTTGCATGGTATGTGGTGCCAATTACTTAAGCAAACAGGATCACAGGAGCTGGCACAGCCTGCAGCCAAGAAACAGCAACATCTGGAGGGAGCAAGAGCCGCAGGGTAGGCATGCTCGCCAAGCCACCGCACTGACCTGTGCCCCAAAAGGCACGTCTTTGCAGCCTCAAACCCAAAATGTAATAGGGCAACAAGGAGCAGGGGATGAAGGAGGATCAAAGGTCTGAAGGAGCTTCCCTGCAAGCAAGGACTTGTGTACACCAGGACTCTGCAGTATGGAAAAGACATTACTGAAGAGGTTATGGTAGAGGACTATGAAATCATGCATGACCCAAAGAAGGCTGATAGTGATCAGCCTTGCTGCCTCTTCCCAGTGCAAAAACTGGGGACAATTTCAAAGCACACAGTTCCTCATGTGGTGTGGGACAGACCTGGGGAACTCCTTGCCCAAGGATGCTGCCAGCTGTGAGCATTTACATGTGTTCAAGATGAGACTGGACAAGTTGGTGGGGAAAAAAAGTCATCTGGATTAATAAATGCAGACACATGTTGTTTAGTAAGCATGTGGGGCTGTGGTCTTGACCTGCGTTAGTAGAGAACGGTGAGGGGATGTATGTGCTACACTCTACCCAGGTGGACCTCACTCCTGGAGGAGATGACAAGGGGTGGGAATCAAAGGGGTGCTAAGCAACATGCCCTTGGGAGCTCCTACTGCTCCCTGAAGGCTCCCTAGGAGACTCAGCGATTCAGACCCTTGGTCTGACCTAGTACAGGAGTTTCTCCTTACTTATGGCTAAGCAGCCATGCAGATCCCAGTCTTGTCCCATTAGGTCTCCCAGGATTAGAGCTGTCCTACAGCTTATCACCAGGAAAGCCTGACAGCAAGTGATTTCTCCCTGTAGTGCGTGTCCTCAACAGCCAGCCTACATCAAAGAAACCAAGCTGCAGCTTCAAACAACTTACTGCTAAAGGGTGATTTATTATACTCAGCAGAAACAGAGGTCCTTCCACTGAAGAATCCCACCAAGCCTACAGAGGATCATCCATCTCTTATAGGGTTGAAGCTCCATCTTCAATCTCACACAACCCTATTCAGCCTGTAGCTATATTTCTCCACCACCAAAAGGACACTGCTCACGTTAGACAACATAAAGCCGCACACCTCCCTCCTCTGACCTGCTTGTCAGATGGGAACATGCTCTCACCGGCACCGGCTCCCAGCTGGGAAGAGGAAACTTTTGCCAGCCCCATGCCAACCCCCAGGGCAGCGGATCATGCTAACTTCATGTGTGCTGAACTACATGTAATATTTGCTAGCTCAGGCAACCGCGGAGCTTTATTGTTTAACGAAGTCAGGCACAGGGGCAGGAGACAGCAGGCTGAAGCTCAAGATGCCCATGTGGGAGTACCTTGTCTCTCCCATATGAAGTCTTCTTTGACTGTCCCTCTGACCTTCCCTTCCTCTGGATACACACAATGAGGGATGTGATGGCAAGCCAGACACTGCAGTCTGGCTTTTATGGCCTCATGGCATTGCCAACCCCAACAAGAGGTGCCAGGCACAAGCTAAACCCATGTTTGGTCTGTTCTTGTGCCTATTGGGAACCACCTCATCTTGGCCAAAAGAAGGACCATGCAACCTCACAGAGAGGTCTTTTCAAGTTCTCATGAAGCCAAAACCCGCCAATGCCTCTGCCTGGCTTACATTTTGCTATCACCTCAGGGACCCCAGCCCCTAAGCATGGTACTGCAGGAGCTGTGATAAACCCCTACGCCACCGGGACATCTCGGGAAGGCAACGGCAGAGGAAAGTGCTATTTAAACTGGAGGTGCTGCACTCGCAGTGCAGGATAAAAATCTTAAGCCAAATGTTAATGAGATGGCACAGGCTCTGGGCAGGCTTTGTACTTTCTTTCCTCCTGGATTAAGCAGTGGCATGTGAGGACCAGGGAGCTGAAGGGCTGACAGCTGGAGGTTAACATCAAGGTCAACAAGCCCTTTTTCTCTGCCTTTCAGCCCTGAGACCCTGAGGTGGGGGGGGTACCTAGAGCAAACATTTTTAAAAAGGCTGTTCTCCTTTCTTCCTGGTCTCTTTCCCTTTCTTGCAGAGGAGTTGCCTTGGGTCTGAAAGCCAGCTTGGCTGCTACTTTTCCCCGAGCCGGCAGGATGTGGGAGCAATGGCAAGCCATGGCTCTTCTCCCATCTAAAGTCCACCGGTCTCTTTTTCCCAGGATGAGCTCACTCCTACGCACCTGCAAGTGTCTGCAAGCACCTGAGCTGCGCGCAGAAAAGCAGGCTTCAGCTCCTGACTCTGCAGCTGATTTCTTGGGTGATGCCAGGTGGGTTGTTCACAGACTGACTCAGCCACCCTCGGGTTTTCTTGTATTGCAGAAGCGCAAACGAGGTCTGGGCTCTGGTGTCTCTTCTGCAAAGGAAAGGTCATCACCCCTCCCCTTGTCACCCTCTTGGTGTGTGCTGAGATGGTGACGTCCCCGGTGGAGCAGTGGTTTCTGTTTGATCATCTGGGTGGTACCACAACTCAAACACAGCAAGTGGGCTGTTTCCCCAGGTGCCGCTGTCCAGAGGACTGGGGACTGCCCTGGCATGCACCCAAAACCACCCAGTCTCATCAATGGTGTTAAGGACAGTAGAGCAAAACACAGTACCTCAAAGGTCTTTTTTGCAATGCAGATTTTGATGAATAAAATTACTACCTACCTTTTGAAATGGTGACCCAGCAGCTGCACTGGATGAGTGGCTCGAGGGGGGCTTCCCCTGTGCAGAGAAGTGACTTGTGAGGGCTGTTTCCTAAAGGGATCCAGCTGGGCAGTGGGGGAACTTCAGAGGGGACCATGGCTGTCCAAGCTAAACCTGGTTGAGTGTGCTATGGGGACGAGACGAGGTACCCCAACTCCCTTCCCACCATCTCTGCTATGGGTTCATCAATCCCTAGGAATCAAAGAGTACTGAGCAGCTTGGAGGGCGGGGGGGGGAGGATGGGAGGAAAACCAGATCATAAACCACCATAGATACTTGTGCTGTCATCTTCTGGCCACTGCTTCAAGCCTTGTTAGCGTTCAGAAGTTGCATTGATTTAAAGCTGTTGGAGTAATTAAAATGGAACAACTTTCCCAGTAATTTTTTTTCACAAAAATTTATATATCCCCCCTGTAAAATTAAAGCAGCATCCTTTACATTGGCATAGCTTATTCTTGCCTGGGAAGGAGGTACCGGTACGTGATGCTTAAAAGATGTGTTTATATCAAGTGTTGCACCCCTTAAAAGACAAAATATTTCACTTTCAAAACACCTGCCACATGTCTGACTGGTATTTACACCAATAAAGATGTCGTGTGTCCTCTTGGAAAACGAATCCAAAATAATTAAGAGTGCAAATTTAGATTAGTGGAACCGCATTAAGTCTTTTTGTATAGACTCTCATTTGAAATGAACACTCTTAATTCAGGTTAATATATAATTCATTGAAAAAAATCCTTAATTAAACTGAAGGGACCATTAGTTCATTATGTTCCAAATGAGACTGTCAGTATAGCTCTCAGCTGATTTTATACTGCCTGTCATAATTACACCAGAACAGAAACACCTGGGAGTTTCACTGGGCAGATGAGAAACCCTCAGGGTCTGTGAGCGGGACCTGAGGACAGTGATAACACATCCAAGCCTTCAGCCCCAGCGTTGTGAACAGAGGCACGACCGCTTGAGCAGAGAAATGGCCCTTTTGGGCTCTCAACCCTCCAGTCTCAATGTTTTCCCACCTCTCTGGCCCCTGTTGTCCTCTGATGGGGCTTAGGAAGGGAATCGCTTGCTTCCTAGGGGTGTGCGGGGAGGGAGCCCACCTTGCAGCCCCGCAGGGATGCAGACCCATGGGGATCAGTTGTCAAAGACTGTTCAGAAATGCATAGGTGCATATTAAGGTTTTACACGTGCCCAGTGCTATAGTTTACCCTGCACACAGCAGATACGGACACCAAAATTGTACCTTGCCAAGCATCAGCTAGTTGCCCATTGTCTCGCATAAGGCAATAAAATTTATTCCCTGAAGCCAGCATCAATTTGGGGTATTTGGGCACTCCACCCCAGCCTGAAACAGGAATGGGACAATCAGCATCCATGTCCCACAGTGCCAGAAATGAGGAAGCATGGATCTGCTCCAGCTCATCGCTTCATAGCAGAGGTGGACACAAGAGCAGTGAACACCAGCCCAGCTCCTTGCATGAGGCTTTGTTTGGGCAGGCTGAGCCCAGTTTGGGCCATGCATGGGGCTGCACAGATTTGTGAACCACCCCTCTGCCCATAAACCTGCATTAGTAGCCTCCTCCTCATCCCTTATTTTTCTTCTGGCGTCAGACAGGAGTGCCAGCTGAGAGTCAGGGTCGTTCTGCCAGTCATCCTCCGAAGGTATTTTAATGAGAGCTCATTTAGGCTTCTCAGCCTAAATTGCTTTTCACTGGGCTTCCTTCTAAAACTGTTTTGCCAAGTAGGTCTGCTCCATGCGAGAAACTCTGAGGAGGCTGACAACTAGGCTTGAGCACCTGGAAACCGTACCAAGATCAAGTGTGCTGGCTTTTCCTTGAAGAGCCAACCTCTGGGGGTGGGAGGGGAGATGAAGTTTATTGATAACCAGCAGTGACAATTGGCATCTGGCAAGAGGTGCCACATGGAGATGGGGGGACAAATCCAGGGGGACAGTCAGACAGAAGATAGCCTTCATCTTAACTCTTCTCCTGGGATATGCTTATTTTTGAGATCACACACCAGTTTTGTCTGGCAGGGAGGTGCTGGTGTTGCAGTGAAGCGCACGGGAGACTGCAGGGAGATGCAATCCACAGCAGCTCTCCTTATTATGCACCATTAGCAAGGCTGGTCAGACCGGGCATGACACATTGGGCTTCTCTCCAACACAACCGAGACCATGCCATGAAACATTGGATGGAGATCAGCTTCCATTGCTCACATCTTCCACCTGGTTCTTGCTTTTGCTCCAGTGAGTGGAGCAAGTGTAAACTATCCCCTGCCATCACCAACTGGGATTTGTCGAGGGTGTGCTGTGTCAAACTCATCCAACCACCTCCTGTGGTGGAGTCACTGGCTTTGTGGAGAGGGAAAAAGCAGGAGACAACATATTTTGATGTTAGTAAGACTTTAGGCATTGTTATGGATAAAACATTCTCACAGGTAAGTCTGGGGAATGGTTGTAGAGATGAAAAACATTATACAAGGAGTGCACAGAGTGTATTTACTGGTTGCTCAGGTCAAAACAGAGCGGGCCGAAAATTATTAACCCATTCAGGTATTCAGTTTGGAGATACCAGGAAATGGCAGGAATTGCCAGCACACCTGAGAAAGGGATTATGATTCAAAATGGTCTTGAGAAATCAGAGAAAGGATCTGGCCACCCCTACCACCCTGGAATATAATTCAACAGAAGTGAGGGTGAGGTGAGATGGTATAATCAGTTGGACAAATGTAGGATGGAGAGGAAAAATATCTATAGAGAAGGTGCTTTTGATCATAATCCATGATATGGGTGAGTCATGCCATGTTGGATGGTGTAAAACAGTTCCCTTGCATGGTTATCTCTGCTTTGTGCTGGTAACCCTTTTCAAGAGAGGTAAGAAACCCTCGAAGAGAGCTGCGCAATCAGATGGGGAGAAAAGTGATCAGGGAGGGGTCAGTAAAGGAACTGGGATCATTTTGTCTAGGAAAGGGAAGGCTGAGGAGATGTTTCAAATACTGAAAGGGGTGTGATGGAGACCCAGGTTTGTGCAGGCAGAACAAAAAGCAGTGCTCTGCACCGGGGACAGGGGCGGTCTGGGCTAGACGGGGGGAAACACCTCTATTCCAGCTGTCAGGATAAAAGAAACCAGTGCCAGCGCTGCACTGGTGGGATCTGGCAAGGAAAAAGTGCCAGGAGAGCCAGGGCAGGGCTGGGCAGCATGGTGTCATCTCCCCATGTCCCTTCCACTCACCCCCTTCCTCCCAGCTTCTTGGGAGGGGAAACTCATGTTTCCTTTGACTCAGGCAACGAAAAAACACTGGGGAATAGCTGCCTGGTATTGTGATGTGGCAGGTGAAAGCGAGCACCAGTGAGGTTGTAGGGAGCTTGTCACGGACATCTCTTCATGTCCAGAGCTCATTGACTCCAGCCCGTTTGCAGGCATTGGCCGGTTTGTAGCATGCACCCTGCAAAAATGAGTGAACAAGGAACAGTGATGGTACCCGGGTCCGAGTATTTCCATTTATATCGGTCTCCCTTAGGCTTGCACAGTGTTGTTAGCTGTTAAAGTGATGGAGGCTTTTCCTAGAACTACCAGTGTGGAGATGAGACTACAAAATTATTCCATTCCTGCATGCCAAAGGCACAGATGATTACAATTTTGCTTCTGACTCCTACTCATCCCACCTTGTAGAGATCAGATTAATCGTGGCACATGATCAAAGAGATTGAAACGAAGAAACCAATAACCAAATGGCTGCAGTTACCCAGCTACAAAACTTGGATGGAGATAAGGACTGTAATTTTGCTGCGAATTAGCCTGGGCTCAGAGAGGCGCTAACCCCATGTGTTTTTATCCTAACAAATACTCCAGCTGCCCTGTTTTGATGAGCTACTACATCGCTAGCTTCAAGAAAAAAATTTCACTGCCTTTTGGGAGAGTAAAACAAAGTGCGAGACCCATGAAAATGAGCAGAGCTGCAAAAGACTTTACTGTATGGCAAATACACATGGTGGCTTGGAGCACCTGTGGGCTGAAGCTCCTGGGCACGAAGCCCCGCATGTCCCCAGGTCACTGCGTACAGGCCAGCTGCAGCCCCTATAGCACCTTCCCCCCCCCCAGCTGAGCACTAGCAACACACCATAAGTAGGCCCCTAAATCCACCATCCCTCTCATGGGACAGAGCGGTTGCTTTAATGAAGGGTTAGCACCCTCCAAGAGAAACTCGGCAGTGCGGGGCACGTGTATCCCACCTGGTCCTCCTCCTCCTCTTCACTCGCTCCTGGCATACCACCCACAGACTCCACCGGCTGCCCTTCGCAGCTCCTCAGAGAGCTCCACCAAAGCGAAGCCAGATGGAGCTGCCAGCTCGCCTGTACAAGATGGCACAAGCTTTTCAAGCCGCCTCTTCCCGGGGCTGCCTACTCCTGTGTGGGAGGTGTAAGCGAGGCACGTGTTGCTTCCCCCGGCGAGCGGTCCTCCAGCGTGTCCCAGTGCCACCAGCACCGGCACTGAAGCTTGTTCTTGGTGGTCCTGCAGAGCTGCCAAGCATCAAAGACAGCTCAGATAAGCACCATGTCACCTCTTCCAAATGCCCTTTTGTGTAGAGAGTAATTCAAGGCAAGGCATTGCAGCTGCGGACCCAAAAGCAGAGGGATGCGATTTTCATGGTCACCCTGCTGTGTGAAAAGCCTCTGTGTGCACAAAAGCCCCAGCCATGGACCCTGACCTTGCCCACCACTATGTTGAAGTGGTGCCAGCAGCAGCATTCCCAGCCTGGGAAGTGAAATTCCTGGGAAGATCCTCCTCCTTGCACACTCCCACTTTTTACTCCCACTTACAACTTTGGGAGGACCATGAGAAAGAGCATCTGCCCCTGTCCCAGGCATCCTGCAGGATCTGCTGCCTGCACGGGCAGGCTGGCTGGTGGCAGAGGAAGATGTCACCTGCTGTGGTACACATCTCCATGCGGAGATGAGGTGTTTGTGCAGGGTGAGAAAAGCCAGGACCACTGTGGGCTGGTGGCTCTGGCAAATCCCATCCTTAAGTCCTTAACCCCCAGCATTTTGCTGTCTTACTAAAGACAAGCACACACGAGGGAGGAGGAATTCAGCCTGCCTGCACCCCAGCTTATCAAAAATGAATGCAGGTGCTGCCCACACCACAGACACTTGCCTCAGGTTGCTGCAGGGCTTTGTTGCTGTCCTGAGCCTGCTGCAACCAGCAGTGCTGGGAACGCTGCCTTTGGAAGAGGGAAAGTGGCTGGTATGGGATCACACAGGAGCAAGCAAGCAGGCAGGCGTCAGATTTGCACTGCTTGGGAAGCTGAGCGCAGCCTTTTGTGGGCTAGATGAGCCGTTGCAAAGCAGAGACTCACACATCTTGCTACCTCTGCTGCAGATCAGGCTGTCTTGACACATTTCTGGGAAGCTTCATCTGTGCTGGAGATGCACTTCTGGCCTTGTAGCCTCACTGACCGGGAAGAGGCGGATGCTCAGAGATGCAGTTCTTCCCTTGCGGGGGGAGCAGGTGAAACCACCTCATTCTGATGTATTTTCATGCTGGGCTTTCAGCAAATCAGATAAACTGTAGGCAAAAATCTCTTGTAAAGGGAGAAAAAAATCCTTTCACACCCAAAGTAGGAGGGCTGGGTGCTACCCTGGACCCCAGAGATGCTGCGTGGGGGGCTATCACCTCCTTGGGAGCCTTCCAGGGCAGGATGTGGCGTTGCACCCTGTGCCAAGGGTGCCCAGGGGGACTATGTTGACTATGCTGTCAACACAGCTGGAACTGCATGCAACACAGGACAGCAAAGAGGACCTCCAGGCCACAGGCAGCCTTCTTGCTCTTGCCTTATCTCTTTAGCAAAGGCCTCGCTGGGGTCAGCCCATGTCAACATAAGATGCAACCTTTAATTACATGAGCCAAGTTCTGCAACTACCATTGCTCACCACTGAAAAGACGCATTTGTCCCTCTCGCCTCTGCTCTGCTCTCCATCTCTGCACCATTTTTAGCTCAGCTAGTTGCAGCCTGCAGTGTTGGGCTGCTACCAAAGCAGCTGAACCCGAGAAGCTTTTTTTAATGTAATGGCTTTTGCACTACCACTGTTGTACGGGAGGAGGGACGATGCTGCATTCATCTGAGGGATGTGGACTTGGTCCACCAGCTGTGATGGTGGCATCTGCCACACCACATCTAAGGCCACCACCTCTTCCAGCGAGAGGGCTTAGGAGGTACCATCTGTTGTGAGCAAGGGTGGTGGTTGTCACCTGCAGAAGACCCCATGAGTGACCCTTGAACTCATGATAATAAAAAAAAAAATACAAGAAAATCCCTTTCGCCCCCTCTCAGTTGGCCCTTCACCTGGGATGCAGGGCGCGTTCTTTGCTGGCTCAGCTTTCTCCATGGTAACGGATGTCTCAGTCCCATCCACCTTGGCAATGCTGGGGCAGGCGGGAGACAGATGGTGACAGAGGGGAAAAGAGTCCAGATCCTCCTAAGTGGCAAAAATTGCAGGAATCCCTGATTGCTGGAGCCAAGACACTGACCTGGAGCTGTGGGAGGATGGGAAGACGGAGGCGTGTGGCTCTGCTGAGCCTGGAATAGCAGAGCAGCTGTTAAGTTACTGCTTGTAATTATTACAGCATAGGGGAGGGAAAGAATAGCTCTCAAGGGGAGAAAAACAAATAAGGAAAAGGCGGGCTGCTGCAGGGCTGAGCCACGGGGAAGAGCGGCACTCTGCACTGTGGCGGTTCCCTCCCAGGTGTCAAGGGCGTCAGGGGACACGGCCAGGACAGCTTTTCTCCTCCACACCCCTGGCAGGAATTTGGGTGCAAGTATTTGCACCCACAGCACCAGGTGCTCACCCATCTCAAACAGTGCCCACTGCCCACTCAGGTGCACAGGTATGCCAGGGAGAGGATGACACTGGCTGGGACGTTACAGAGGGATGGAGCCTGGCATGCTCCCCCCTGGCCCTTCTCCCATGCACTATTCTGCTGCTCACTTTGCAATTTGGCAGGAGCTGTCAGCTCCCATGCATGAGTGAGGGTGCAGGTGGCAGGTGGTAATGCTGGAGCACCAAGTGCCTGCATGCCACAGTTTGGAGGGCAAGCACCCAAATTTCTCATCTAGGGATGCTGGCAGCCCGCATCCAGTGCTGCATGGGGAGACAGGACTGGCAGCATGAAGCATCACTGCTCACACCGGCCCCTGCAAGACAAGGCAGGAGACTGCAGAGCTGGAGCAAAAACACCTGCCCTCAGCTTCAGGATGTGCCAATGAGCCCCAGCAAACCAAAGCAGAGCTGAAGGGGAAAGCCTGCAGGGATGGGGCCTTCATGGGACAGCCTGCTCTGGGGAAGCCATGGAAAGGGGACAGGTGACACACAGCCACATGCAGCTGCATGGGGGAGAACAGGGAAATTCAGAGGTGAATAACAGTCTGTGAATGAGGAGCAATGACAGTCTGTCTTAATTTCTGTGCCGCTTGGAAAACAAACATTGTATCCCCTTGTGGTTGTTGTTATTGTGGGCTTTCATTATTAAAAAAGACATATATGACAACAAGTCTTTGGAAATGTGGAGCCATTGGCAGGTGTGCTAGCTGCATCCCACCTTTGGGCTGTGGGTGGGGACAAAGCTGCCTGGCTGAAAAGGACTTGGGGGTGTTGGTTGACAGCCGGCTGAACATGAGCCAGCAGTGTGCTCAGGTGGCCAAGAAGGCCAACAGCATCCTGGCTTGTATCAGGAATAGTGCGGCCAGCAGGACTAGCGAAGAGATCGTGCCCCTGTACTCGGGACTGGTGAGGCCATACCTTGAATACTGTGTCCAGTTTTGTGCCCCTCAGTACAAGAAGGACATTGAGGTGCTGGAGCATGTCCAGAGAAGGCCAGCAAAGCTGGTGAATGGTCTGGAGCATGGGTCTTATGAGGAGCAGCTGAGGGAACTGGGGTTGTTTAGCCTGGAGAAGAGGAGGCTGAGGAGAGACCTTATTGCTCTCTCCAACTATCTGAGAGGAGGTTGTAGTGAGGTGGGTGTTGGTCTCTTCTCCCAAGTAGTTAGCGATAGGACGAGAGGAAATGGGCTCAAGCTGCGCCGGGGAGGTTTAGGTTGGATATTAGGAAAAATTTCTTTGCGTAAAGGGTTGTCAAGCATTGGAACAGGCTGCCCAGAGAGGTGGTGGAGTCACTATCCCTGGAAGTGTTCAAAAAACAGGTAGACGTGGCACTCTGGGACATGGTTTAGTCTAGTCTACCCTTGATTGGTTTAGTGTGGACTTGGTAGTGCAGGTTAATGGTTGGACTGGATGATCTTAAAGGTCTTTTCCAACCTAAATGATTCTATGATTCTATGATTCTATGACAAGGAGTGGCAAAGGGATGCTCCCCTCCCCCAAAAAGCCTGGGAGACTTAATGGAGAAAAGGTAACCATATCTGCAGCATATTAAATGCAAAGATTTAAATTTACTGATTAAATTTACAGCCACTGAGCTACAGATTTGTGGAGGTTGGGAGAGGATTTTTGGGCTCATTTTGATGTTTGCTTGTTCTGTGCAACAGGCACGTGGCTGCAGAGATGGGGCAAGATGAGCAGGAAACATTCGTTGTTCTGTTCCTGTGCTCTGATGACTTTTTCCTGAGCATCTGCTACTGGCTACAATTGGAGATGCACAGGACCAGGGGCAAGGGGTTAGGGGGTTAGGGTTAGGATTTACTCTGCAGAGATATTCTTATGCTCCCTTATATTTACCTTTCTCCTACTTTTCAGCTGTATTTATTTTCTGTCTGCTGCTGCCTCCTCCCCAAAAGCATCATGAATATCCTCAGAGCAGGTGAATCAGAACCTGCCTGCTCACCTAGATCAACACCAGCGTGTCCCTGGGTCTCTCATCCCAAGCCAATCTGATCCCATCGCAAAAGCTAGTGGCTCTGGTGAAAAGTGTCAACATCTGCTTGAGCAGGAGATGGGGAACCCTGGACTCACTGGGTTGACTTGCCAGGACCAAAGCACACTGCTCCTGGACCGAAGCCAAGAGCTTTGAGTGATGCCTCCCGGAGGTGGGCAGGACACGGATGTAGACAGGTGCTGAGCACCTGATGGTCCCATGGGAGCCTGGGGGATGCCCTTCAGCTCTGGTACCCTACTTGGACATGCAGCACAGGCAGCTGCTGAACAGCAATGATGCTGCAAATGAAGCTGCAGCGGAAGCACTAGAAATAGGAGAGACTGTTCAAGCTCCATGATCCAGAACAGGAATAAATCACAAGTGGCAGGCAACAGCCCCAATGCCCCTTAAATAAACCAGTCAAACCCTGCCAGCATCCTGGGATCTTTGCTGAGACAGGCGCAGTGCTTGGAGAGTGAAGGACCAGCTCTGCAGCTAGCATGTATAAGCTGGTCTTGGTGAAAACCAGGGAGGCAACACCAGTTTGCACCATCTGGGAATCTGGCCCAATGCTTTGCAAACCATTGGCCCTGCCTGAAGGGCTGATCCCCAGCCCCATGCGCCCCAGGGTGCTGCTCAAGGGCTTGCCTGGGTAACACCCCTCCATGGGCAGGAGAAAAGGACTTCTGCTGCCTTCCTGTGAGGCTGAAATGCTGCTTGACCGCTGATGGTGTGCAGGTGGCCTGACAACATAATTGAATGTGGAGGTGCTCCCCACTGCACTGACACCTCAGAAGAGATGGAAGCAGCAAGGCTGAGATTTGCACAGCAACTTGGTCCTCGCCTCCTCTGTCTGCGGTGACCCAGGGGCAGGGAAGGGCTGCAGCGGGGCAGATGGAGGCTGTGCCCTGGGGTAGGGCAACTCAAATGAAAGGATGGAGATTCTCACAGCCTTTCTTCCAGAGCCCCGCTAGGGGACTGTGCTGGCTCAAGCATCCAGTGGAAGACAGAAATCCTGTCAAGAGCTGCAAATGGAGGAGGAGTGTGTGTGCAGCTCTTTGCTATTTCCACATTGGCCCTGGATTGGCAGTGGCTGATTTGGAGTGATCAGGGTCTTGCTGGCTAAGCCCTCCTGCAGCCTGAACACTGCCCGCCCCTCCCCTCCCCCCCCGTATGAGCCCCTCTGCAGCCTGAAGCCCTGCTGCAATCCTGGTTCAACCTCCCATGTCCTCCGCTCATGGCTCAGGGCAGGGTGGCAGTGATGCCAGAGCTGTCCCCATCAGGGCTCAGCACCTGGCAGGGAGCAGACACACACGCACACGAAGTCCCCCTCTTGCACTTTTGGCCACATTCCCAAATGCCGGCATGACACCACAGCCCCTTTATATCCCTGCCCATCTGTGTTGGCAGTGCAACCCCCTCCTGCTCTGGGGCTGGCAGCATTCCCACACAGGCATCCCATGTGCCCCATGCTCCAGAGTCTGGACACACGGACACATTGCCCTAGGAGGGGGGCACTGCCCAGCACGGCCTGACACAGCGTGTAATGCTCCTGGAGCATTGGCCACCAGCACCTGAGAGCTGAGATGGGCAGGCTGGCTGCTGAGCTGGGGATTCAAGAGAAACCTGCTCCTGCTGCAACCATAGAAGCACCCAGGTCTTGTGTGGATAACCCCCTTCCCAAACCACCTCAGTGCAGTTGGGCATGGCAAGAGGCAGGACGGGGATACAGCTGGTTCTGCCACGTGATGAGACCCTTGGTCTGCTGAAGGGGGAAGCACTGAGACGTACCCACTGTGGGAAACATGACCCTGCAAACACACCTTGAACCCAAGTACATTGCCCAGGAAGGTATCTTCATCCTTGGATGTATTCAAAAGCGATCTGGACGTGGTCCTGGCCAACTGGCTCTAGGTGGCCCTGCTTGAGCAGAGGGATTGGACCAGGTGACCTCCAGAGGTCCCTTCCAACCTCAACCAGCCTGTGATTCTGTGAAGCGGTTGTGCTGCTTGCAGGAGAGCTTCGAAGTTGGAGCAGAAGCATCAGAGACCTGAAAGAAAAGGGGCAGGACTACAAGGGGAGCAAGCAAGCTGAGGGCAGAGAAGAAGGCAAGTTATCCAGGGCCCAAGATGATGTATTCAGCCTCCATATCACGCTCTGTAGGGTGGGCCAGCACATCATGCTGGGAAAAGTTGCCAAGGAGTAGATCTGTTGGGCTCAGCTCAAATATCACCCATCTCTGCTATGAACCTATCTCCTAGCCCCTTGCATGTCATCAGGCAGAAGAGGTGAAGACAACACCAAGGGAAAGGCTGGGGCAGGGTCCTGTTGGGTACTTAACGATGATCCCGACACTTACGACCTCCCTGATCCCCTGCCTGGGCTTGTATCCTGCAGATGGGATGCGCCTTCTCCCTAGCACCATCACCAGTGCCCAAGCCTTCTGCTGTGGACAGATGGTGGGAAGGCCTTGACCCAAAACCTCAGCCACTCACAAGGCACTGGGGGTTTCTGGAAGCTGGCCCTAGATGAGACCAGCAGCTTGGCTCTCTGCCAGCACAGGCAGGGTGCAGGCAGGCCTTCATTCAGCTGTGTTACACCTTCGGGGTCTTCACCCACCCATCTGTGTGCTTGAGGTGCAGTGCACAGCAATGGCGATGCCTTCTGAAGAGGTGGTTATAAAATCCAGCGTGAATTAGCTGCAGCTGATCCCAAAGCCAATCCCTCCTTCTGCTCATCTTCCCCTGTAAATCACTCACAAAGTTGCTCGATCTTAAGGTAAAGTTACCACTTTTTCTGCAGCAGCAAGGGCCTCTCCTTTGTTTTTCCATGCCACTAGTCTAATCCAAAGGTTCTTGTTTGGATTCCTGTTTCCCCTGGACCATTTATAATCAAAAAAAATCAGGATTGGGCAATAGCAGCTGAAGGAGGAAGGTAACATGTCTCTTTTTCTTCTTCAATACTATCAAAACTGACACTAGATAGAATAAAAGGGATAGGACAAATCAGGGAAAAGAGAGTTTTTTAGCTTAGATTCTTTTTTTTTTTTCCCATTTAAAAATTAATTCATTAGTGATCATCCAGGGGAAAAAGATGTTTGTTGCTATGACCCCACAAGACCTATGAATATTTTTAATTCCTGGCTATCCCTGTGAAGCCCCACCTGGGGAAGCAGCAGGAGATATCCCCTGGAGGGTCCCAGCAGCTCTTGGGAGTGAGCTTCTGAACAGGGGAAGATTTGTTGACTAATCCAGGAAATCCCCTTCTCCTGCAGAAGACAACCCTGTCCTGATCCTGGCTGTTGTTCCTGGTGTGCAGCATTTTTCTCGTAAGGGCTGACAGGTCTGTACCCTGACCCTGGAAGATTGAATGGAAGATGCTCACCTTGGCAAGACCGTGCAAGATTAGCAGAGTCATTTGGGTGGTCTGGAAACACATGCTCTGCTCTAACCCCTCCACTCTTCAGGGGGGTGTTGCTTCGGATGGGGATTCATCACACCTGCCTTGTTACTAGCTCCATGTCTGATCTAGCAGCCCCTGCTTTTCTTCCTGCAGCAGGATGGCGTGGTGCTCCCAACCTGACTGCTGCTGCTGGCATGTCCATCTCCCCCCACACTGCCCACCGCAGCGTGCTTCTTCCCGTCCTCACTGAGCGCTTTCCTCCTGGGGCAGATCTCGCAAAGGTTTCCATCTCTTGCTCCGACAGCAGTTTCGTGTTTGCTTTCTCTCTCCCTGAACCTGCCAATGATGTAGCTCCTTTACGTGGCAGATGGTGCAGCCACAACTGCTAGCACCCTCAGTCAGTGCGTACCCCAGCACAGCCCTGGTCCGTGTGGGCTTGATCAGCCCAAGGCATGACCAGGAGACAGCAAGCGCTCAGCACTGTCCCCACAGGCAGCAAGGCTGGGCCGATGTGTTTTGGCTGGTGGGGAGAGAGCAGGTACTGTGGTACTCACCTTCAGGCCCATGTCACAGCTCTAGATGTTCCCTAGGGTGTGGATAATACTGGTGACAGGAGCCTGCAGCAGCAAGGTGGCCCAGGGATGAAGAATGGACTGGGTTGGTCCTCACTGTTGGGGAAGAAGGGTCTGATCCTGCCCACAGAGCAGCAGTAAGAATTTGGGCATTGATTTTGCCAGGCTCCACGTGGGGAAAGGGCTGGGACAGAAGTGACGTGGGCTGGGTGGTGGCAGATGTTGAGCCCTCAGGACCAGCCCCCATGGCTGCAACCTGCCAGAGTCCCCCAGCGCCTTCCTGCCATCAGGAGAAGGGACAAGATCCCTGCGGGGGGAAAGTCATGGAAGAGAGAAGAGCAGCAACAAATGCAAACTCTGCCCAGCTTGCACCACTCTTCCAGTGAGGTCCTGCCTGGGAGGTACCAGGATGCCAGCAACTGCTCACAGGTGGTGGGCTGAGCTGGGTGAGAACCAGGAGCGGGGCAGGGGAAGAAAGGATGGAAGAGACGAGGGTGGGGATAAAGGGTAGAAAAGTGGCAGAGAGCTGTAACACTGCTGGACTGGGAGAGGGCTGGTTTCAGACTGGTAGACTTGGCAGCAGGGATTTGCCCAGTGGCGCTGGGGAGCACAGCCCCCAGGAAGCTCTGCCTGCTCTGCTGGGCTCCAGAGAGGAGAAGTCCCTGGTCAACAAGGGAGGAGAAGCTGGAACTCAAGCCATGCATGGTCTAGAGCCTGTGTGCAGCTTGCAGCTATGGCCTGTGACAAAAATCATCTTTTTAAGACGTGCTGGGATTGCATGCAGCACCATCTGATGCCCTATAGCACCACTGATGCCCTATAACGCCACTGCTTTCCAGTGCCGAGGCAGGGGTCAGGCAATGTTCTCCATTACATTTTGTGGACATTGCAGGTTTCCTAAGGAAATATTTCCAAATAAATCAGTGTCGTATGTTATACAACAAGCCACTACCAGCATAACGCATTTGCCGGCACTACACGAGGTCAACACACTGGATGCTGGAGAAAGTAAAAAGAAAATGTTGAGCCCACTGTGTGCCGAATGCCTCCCAAATGCTCTGGAGCTGCTTGGGTTTGGTTTCTGAGTCTTTTTACTTTCAGAAAGTTACACTTGTGAGACTCTCTTCTTCCCTCTAGCGTCCATTTCAAGATGTTCCTCTTGCTCTTCAAATCCGGTTAAAGCGTTGGCTTGCCTGTTTGCATGTGCAGTCGCTCTCTTCCTCAGGCGCAGGTCTTACGTTTATAAATGATACTGCAACTCTCCATCCAGGAATCTGACACTTTATTTCTCTGGTTTACACTGTGCGGTGTGGGAGGATCCTGTTCCAAGGCCGTCATCCCCTGGCATGCTTAAAAAATTATCTCAATTGCTCCCTTAATTTCAGCACAATCATGCTGATCTCCAGCTGGGAATGTGCAGGTGCAAGGAGGTTTTTGATGACAATGGGGAGAGGATGTGCCCATGGCGGATGTCTTGTTTGAGGGATGGGCCAGAACAAGGCCCTGCTCTTGTTGCCTGTGTAAGACCACACTACACCTCCTCTCAGATCACATGATTTATGCTTGGACTGTAGCAAACCAGTGCAGAGCTGAAAAATGACTCCACTGCCCCTAAGGCTCGATCAAGGCTGTCACTGCAAGGTTGTCTTCTAGTGACAGCAAGAGACCTTCCAGGCAGGATCTCCGCTACCTGGGTCAACTCTCAGCTAGCTGGACTGGTTTCTAAAAGTCCAGCCAGCATTTCCCTCTCTGGGGACAGAGATGACAGGCATCACCCTCTTTTGGGGACCAGGTGGCAGACCTGCCCTCCCAGATGCATCTGCAGCGGGCCAGCTCTCCGCCTGCAGCACCAGCTCACAGTCTGCAGTGGCACCTTGAATTCAGTCCTTAAGTCCTCGTCGCTGTCCCACAGCTGCTCTGCCCTGCCTGCTCCCCTACCTGTGCCTCCCTGGAAGGTCCAAAAGCTTCACCGGCCTGCTCAAGGAGGCACATACACTGACACAAGACTCACTGTCCCCAGCAGTCACACACTCCTGTGCCATCTTCACTCTTCAAGGCTGGTCCTTTGCCTCAGCCAGGAGAGGAGAGACGTTTACCTTCACATTTCCAGTATCCCCCAGGGGAACTTTAGAGCAGCAAGATGCTGCCAAAAACAAAAACATGGCCAGGATACTCTGACGTACTGAGAAAGCTATTGTAGGGCAGGATTCCTCTCAGTTGGCATTGGATAGTACCAAGCAGACATCTAAGCTGTCTCAAACCCTGTTTTATCAATGGAGAGACTGGCACTACCGGAGCATGAACCATCTGACCAATCATACCCCAGAAGTGTCCATGTCCTACCATGGGTACAGTCACTGCCCGTGGCAGAGCTCAAGCATGTCAGGCTCTGAACACAATGGCAAGCCAAGGAACCATGCAGGAAATGAACCTGAGCTGAGCTTGTATGTATTTGAAGAGGAGGTGTGTACGAGACTTTCCCTCCTGAACGTCTCCTGGACTTTCTCCTACTTGACAGCCAAAGAAAGTATCTCCTCTTCATCTAGCAATGAAGATGAATTTGTTCCAAGCGCAAAGCAACCCAGAACCTTCAATGTGAGTAAGTAACAGCCTTGGTAACAAGCATGACAGCCATGAGCTCTGTGCAGGAGGTGGGCTGTGCACATAGCTCTGATGGGGACACTGGACAGGGCTAGCATGCCCTTTGGCCTGTCTCCAAATGGGATGCTAATATCCCCGTGACAGGCCAGGCTCTGTGAGCTGGGAGGTGCAGAACACAATCCAAGTCTGAGCAGGAGCCACCTTCACTTGTCAGGGACCATTTGTTTGGGTGGGATGCTGTCCCAGACATGCTCCCTTCAGGAGGAGAAAGAATTTTTAGACACTGAAATAACTGTCTGGCTGGTACGCAGCTCCCCACTTTTTTCTCTAATTATTTTTTAAAGCTCTGGCTGAGCAGAACCTTTCAGTATGCAGGGCAGCACCAGCCACTCCAGCAGACCTGCTTGCAGGACACCAGCTAAGTGATGCTGAGAGGCCTCCTGGATGGACTGTGCTTCTGCTAATGCCAAAGCATCATTGCTTTGAGCCAAATCCCTTTGGCCCCTGCAGGGCATCTGCCCCCAGCTAAGCACTCCCCCGCCTAGTGTGGTGCTGATTTATTAACAGGTGAGGGGGGAGCAGTCTTTGCTCCTCTCTCCTGCTTACACACTAGATATCAATTTGGCAGCTGGCAGCAAATCCCATTAAGGCAGTGAGATGCTTAAAGGCATCAGCAGCTTCTGGCTTGTTACAAGAACGAAGGGATGGACCCTGGTAATGTACATCCGAAACTGGTTGCATCCACCTGGAAGCAAGGATCCTACTGAGATAAATAATAGAGTCTGCAAAGGGAATAAGCTCATTCATTAAATGACTTTGTCCATATTCAAGGGACCAACACAGGATTTTAACAGAGGAAATAGTGACAAGAAAACCCACAGTGAAACTCCCCATATATTTCCCTTTTGGGCCAGGAGAATCAAATTCACGAGTAGCCCATGTCTGACATTTCCTAATTAGCCTATTAAAGCCCTGGCTGGCTTTTACATTTTCTAGATGAAAAAGCAGGAAAGTGGATGAGCAGAGGCTAAAACCACAGCAATAATTTCCTCTGTGGATCTGTTATAGCTGTGCAGATCTCATCTGCAACAGCCCTGTTTTGTTTTGCTTGTCCTGGAAACTGCAACAGAGAACAGCATGGCAGCTCTGGGAAACCTTGAGGTGCACCCGCTACTGGCAGAGAGCAGACTACCAGCCCTTCTTCCTCGTTAGGTCAGGCTGTGATTGCAAGCTTACTGCTCCATGCATGACAGTCTGTCACTGGGTCTCATCACGCATTTAGCTTCAGAGCACATACTCTTGCACATACCACTCAGCAGGTCAGATCGCCCAGAAGGGATGCAATGAAGGTGGTATGCCTCTGACAGAGCTGTCCACCAATGCTTGGCTCTGCTACCTGCTGAGTTTTCATGTGCTGAGAACTAATTAGTCTTCCTCGACTTCCTCTGCCAAAACCATGTTAACAAGATATGTGCATGATGGAGGGAAGTCAGATTCCTACTGGTGCTGCTACTCTGTTGCCAAGTTGCTTCACCTTCCTTTCTGTATGCACGAAACCAGTCTCTGTCTTGCTGGGTAACACAGCTGGAGATCCACCTTGGGAAAGCAATGCCCAAGAGCTAAGTGTTGTCACTTTGCTGAGCATGGAAGCATCCTTCTCTTGCCTCCTGCCCTTTGCTCTGGGCATGTAGTCAGCAGTGAAGCTCAAGACCAAGCGTGCCTCCCAGATAAGTATGGGGTGTCCTGCCCACAAGGTCCATCTGAGAGCAGAGCTTTTGCTTTTCTGCACATAATCTAGAGGTTCAAATGAGGAGAGTGGCATCAAGATGCTTCCCTGCAAAGTGCCGCAGGGACTCCAGCTCCCAGTGTCACCACTTTCTGGTGCAGGACAGTGCCACTAAAGCCACAGTGCTCACACCAACTGCTTCACTCCTCAGGCCTTCAAGTCAGCTCTGGACACTAAATCCTCATGGTGGCACTTCCAGGACACAAGAGCATATGGCTTCAAGCCTGTCTTACATACCCATCCCTACTGATATGCACCTGAGAAGGTGCTGTGTCACCAGCTGATGCAGTGATCAACAGGTACCTTCTCCTGTCTTTGTACACACATGCCACACCACTACATGGCATGTGACTACCTTGGTTAGGCCAGTGTGGGGGCAGAGTTGGTTAGTAAGGGGTGGGGTGGCTGTTTTGAAGGTCACACACTGCCTGCACCCCTAAGAGTTATCACTGTGGTACCTGAAGGAAGTTAAAACAGGAAACCCTGAGTTAAAAGGTTTTGATGAAGCCCTCAGTGACTTTTACTTTCCACACATGAGGGCAGAGCTTTTTTTCATTTCTCCAAGCCCCCTCTGTCACCACAGAGAAGCTCCTTGCCCCATGCACGTACAAAGCCAAGTTGTGTTTGCTGCGAGATGAGCTCACAGGTGCTTTTGAGAGTACTTTCCAGATCCAGACCCAGAGTTTTGCATCTGCAGATGCACATGTGCAGACCCGTCTAGCTGCCCCAGTTTCCATGCACAAAAACTCACTTATGCTTTTTTTTCCCTCTGCCCCTTTGAAATCAAAGATGCAAATTGAGAAGGAGGCTCTGAATATTTGGAGAAGACAGTCCTACCCATCACCCACTGTTACGACCCTGGCTATAGAGAAGGGCCTGATTGCCAACAGGGCTGACTGCCAGTGAGGGCTGCAGACTTCAAGCAGGTGGCGAGGATGAAGAACATTTCTGAAAACTATGCTGCCACTTTCTTCTTTCTTTTACAAGGTCAGATTTTTTTTTGATGATGGTCATGGTCAGTGACACTGGCAAAACGTCAATTTTAGGAGCCTGTTTAAGGACACAGGCACTGTTGTCAGGTGACATCTGATGACAAATCCTGCCTGCATCCATAGTATTGCACAGAATCACATGCCATATAGTTTTTAATGATTTTTGATGGATGATTTCCTCTAGGGCTCACCAAAACTGGGCAACTAGCTTCAAGCTCCAGACTATTTTGTAGGAAAAAGCAGTGCAAGTATCACCATGATGAGCCAAGGTTTTGGGGCTTTCTCTATTACTCTACTCCTCTATGTTAAGGTGACCAGTAGAAAGAAGACATAAACCAGTTCATTAATTTATCATGTAATTACTGTTTTATCAACTGATTTAAAAATATATAGCTAACATAGTAACTTAAACTGGAAAAAAATGTCATGGCGCTTGGTTTCAGACTGTGACATCAATAAAGATGTAAGGCATAGTCATTTGGATCAGCATCTCAGAGTCTGCAGACACTAAAACAGATGTTTTGAATCTCACACAAATATAAAGCAAATGCCCTATTGAAAAAACAAGAGATTATTCCCTTACTTCCTTGCCTTGTCTTTGCTGCAGCATTACTCAAAATTATTCAGTCATATGAAATTGGAAGGTCTATTTGATCTAAAAAAAACAGAGGTGGGATACCTGACTCTAAAGGCACACACAGGGGATGCTCTGACACCTGCTTACAGAGGTCAGCTCTGCTAATGAAATTCCAGTATGCAATGTCTATCCATAGGAAGTGAGAGGAATCCTTCCAGGTAGCTATGGAGCAAACATGTTAATGTTGGGATGAGCCACTTGGTCAGCATTCACTCCTATAGCGATGCAGGCAACAAGAACCTCAGATGCCTGTGAATGGGTGAGCTCCCATGGGGGCATCAGTTCTGAAACCACCCAGCCTTCCTGGGCTCTTGCTCGGGCATTGCAGCCCCCCCCCCCCCCCCTTATAACATGCTCCAGCCAATGCTTCCTCTCAAGCCCTTGGCTTTGTCACTTGCATGTTAAACATCCAGGACTGCAAAAGATACACCACAGGGCTGCTGCTAAGTCAGGTGGCTGAGCGTGAGAGGGAATGCCCTGTGTCCCTCACCTCCTCCAGTCCACTCCACAAACTGCAGGCTCCATGCTCCGCTTGGTTCAGTGTCCCTGCCTGACTCACAGAGCAGGGCATGTGTGGATGAGAGGAAATATGTTAGGACTTGTTCTGTTTTAGTGCACGAAGGCTGCAAAAATAACCATGTTTTTCTGTAATAAGAGGTTGATTAGCTCTTCTGTTGATCAGCAGGTGCTCTTTAAAGAAAGCATTTCTGGACCAGCTGTAGTCTTAATTGAGGCAAATTATGTCATTTGTTTGAACTGCTCTACTTGCACAGTTCTGTGTTTAGCTTGCAGAAGAAGCTGAAAGATAGCATCGATCCTTCAAGACTGTGCTGTGTACATGGCTTCAACATACACTGCCACCTGGGTATCTTCTAGGACCGGGGACTTTTGTTCTGAGATGTTGTTGAGGCAGTGGGTCTGTCTGGCAATGACTGTAGCGTGGTTCTGGCAGTCAGGGGCCAAGTGGCATTCATCAGCCCAAACTTCTCCGAGGCTTTTGTGGATGAGCAGACAGCTGGCTGGTGGTGGTTGATCTCTCCAGGAGGGCTCTCATCCATGATGGCCCTGAGGAAAAGAGAGAAACAGTGTGGTGAAATTGCACTCTGGGTCTGAATACCTGCATTGTCCCCACTGGCTCTGCTGTCTCCTGCTCTGAAAACTGAACCAAAAGCTGCCAGGCCTGGGGGCAGCACAAGGCACACCAGCTTCCCACACAAGGCACGTGCTCTCTGCCTATACTGCTCTGTAATGACTACATTAACTTCAAAATCAAGATGTCATGACACAACTTCTCAGTTTTATTTCTTCAAAGAAGCAACACAACGCTAATTTTACAGTAAGCGGGTTCAGAAATAGCCATGTTTTGGTGCCTGTGATACTTATTTAATGCCTACTTTATTTTCCAAAGCACTTTCTAACATGAATTAATGTACGGTTCAAGGGAAAAAAAAATGAAGTGGCATGTCAGGAACTTGTCCTGGGCTTTACCCAAGGAGAGTCTTGAACAAGCACCATTACAAGAGCTCTGCAACAGACACAGGCATCGGCCCTGCATGGGGAACATAGGAATGGAGCAGTAAAAACACAGGAAAATTCTGGGCTATTATTCAGGAAAATAGAAAATTTCCAACACTCAAGCTATAAGGAACATGAGAAAATGTTTCATTTAGCATTAGATGTCAAAAGTAAATGTCAGCACAAATAAAAGGAGTTCTTTTTACAGAACAGGCAGGAGACTCCAGAGACAACACAGAAGTCTGCTTTTTCCTGCCGTGAAGTCCCTTCTGTTTTCCCCAGACATGCTGCAGACAGCGCTGCAGGCAGCATGCATACCTGATGTTTGTTGATCCAACAGCTCCTGGTCCTGAAATATGCCTTTGCCTTTGGGGGCCAGTGGTCCCAGCAGGCTGGCACTCCCCTTGGGATCCAGAGGCAGCCGGCATGCTGCACTGGCTCAGGAGAGTAAGTTCCTTGCCCAGAGGCTGGACTGAAGTTTCTTGATGAGTCCTTGACTGGCATCGCTGTGTCCACTGCCTGTCCTCCTCTTGACTGGGTATTTTCAGGCGTCTTACCCTGTGGTTCCCTGTTTTCCAGGGTCTTGCTGCAACACCCGTTACAGATGCAGGTGAAGGGCTTTTTGGAGGGGAAGGAATTAGACAATGGTTTGGGTTGGAGAACACTGCACCTTCCTGAGCCTGTGACAAACCTGAAACAAGGCGGGGGGGGGGGGGGGGGGGGGGGAGGGGAAGCGCAGTGATTTACCAGTTCATCTTACTCCTAAATGCCTGACCCAGTGAACGAAAGGGTTTGGAGAATGCTGTGTGATGGAGCTGGGTGGGCAGATGTGCCCCAGGGCACACAGTGAAGCTGGCCTTGTTGAATTGCTTCCTCTGATATTTGGGGGTTTGGGTTACTCAGCAGCCTCCCTGACAGTACTGCTGGTGATGTGCCAAGCACTGGAACTGCTCATGAGCCATGCACAGCTCAAGAGGGACAGACCAGCAGGGTCCTCCAACAGGAGGACATCCTCCTGTTCTCAGGCAGGATCATACCTGCATCATTCCTGGCCAGTGTTTGCACTGACTTGTTTTAAATGCCTGAGGACCCCATCCAGTGATCTGAAATTCAATGCACAGGAATAATCACAGATGAGTGGATCCACTTTTTTTTAATCAGAGGCAGAGGTGTAAGAATAAGGTCTTGATATTAGCCTTAAAATTACAGAAAGTGTCTGACTGCTAGGGAAAATATTGCACTACCTGCAGGGCTACTATCTGGCTGTTCATATTTCAGCCCATGTAATTCTCAGGTGCAACATACAGAGAAGAAGAATCTTGTTGCTGACTTATGAATACAACATGCATGCATATATGCTTAAAACCATTCTATATATAGCAGGGATCCGATTGCTCTTGTCTATTAAAAGAACCAACTGTATCTAAGCACCTGATGTGCAAGGTCCAGGGCAGGAACACAATCTAAAGAATGTGCTACCAAAACCCAGGCCCAGAAAGTTCAGTTTTATAGCTCCTAATTGGTGGGGATGTACTTTACTGCTTAGATAACCACACAAAACTGACATAAAATTTTCACTGAACAGTTTCCATCACTATATGCTTTAAAAATGTCTAAATTTCATAGGGTTTTTCATAGAATCATAGAATCATAGAATCGTTTAGGTTGGAAAAGACCTTTAAGATCATCCAGTCCAACCATGACACTCTGAAAGACTGGTATGCCTGACTCAAGAGCCCAAAATAACACTCAGCAACTTCCAAAGAGTGCAGATTATATGGATCTGATGCTGCAAACACTTTTACATAAGAGCAGTTTTGCTCAGATGACTTGTCCTTTCCTGGTCGGAAAGATTGTTTCCTGCAACAAGTTCTTCTGTGAGAAAATCACATTGGGTAGGACACACTTTTGAAGTTAAGTGTTGAGGCATTTAAATACCTCTACAAATCCTGACACAGTCTCAAGTCACATAGGTCAAGTATATTTTTAACTGCCTTGCTGAATAAAGTCTATCAGTTGCTAAAGTTTTATCAGGTATTTCCTCTGCAAAACACACATGTCTATTAGTGACAGTGGGCAAAGGCTACTGTATTTGTGATTATTTGAATCTTGGTTATTATGGCCAGCTGCTTGTGATTTGGAATCTGGGTCATCCACCACCCCCCTTCCTCCACTTAGGTAATACTAGATTTCAAACCACTCCACCAATCTTGTAACCAAATCCTAGCAGATTTAGTTACAAGATGGGCAGATCTATGCCCAACCATTCACTTTTATAGTCCTATAGGGCATGATACTGGTACACTGTCAGATGTTCGGGGCATTGTCTACTCAATCTAAAAAGGTGATGAGATCACAATAAATCATACTTAATCTAAAGAAATCATATTAAATCTAAAAAAGATCAGATTAAATCTAAAGAGACCATGAGATCATAATCTAAGACTTCTGTGGCCACTGGACAATAGGCCATTCCTTTAGATTTTTTTCCAAACAGCTTCTGTTCTTGTTAAGGAGGTATTGTTTATTTTACTGTTAATACACAGAGGTTTTGAATAGCTTAATGATACTTCTGTTTTTTCCAAAATATATTATATTTTTCCAAATTTTTGCCCTTGAAAGAAATGTAAAACGAAAACTCACATACTACTATTGATTGAGGCAAAAAAGTGATAGAAACAGATTAAAGTTGTACTTTAGTAAGCTCCTCTAGTTGATGTGTATTTGGAATAACCATTATTAAAGTTTCTAATATCCTTAAATACGATATTCAACAAGTAGTGAAGAGTGGGAATTCTGCTTTCATTCATGCAAATGCAATTCCAGAGAGGTCTTTGGCTTTGTTCCTGAGTAGAAGAGCACATTTAATTTTTAAACTCTTTATTGAATGTATCCCTTCGATTGCATATCTTTCCAGAATTCCCAGTTGTCCAGTTAAACCTTAATCACTAGGTCAGCTATTATTTCCATCAGTGCCAACTGGGGTAAAATATAGGTCAGTTGGAACAACAGTATTTTAGACTCACCTGGTAGTACCATAAATTAATGATACAAAGTGAAACGCAGAGGCACATCCTTCCTCTAGACTTGATGCTAAGCTGGTGTAAGATCAGCTTTGTTCCTCTTAATTCTACAGATCCATGCTGAAATGTATCAACTGATGGTCAACACAGCTGGCCACCATGTCCTGCTTAAAAACTGGGATGGATTACTTAGAGTCTGGGTCTGCAATGATATTTCCAAATTGCCACTCTAGAGCACAGAAGCCACATCTCATAAAACACTGCAGTTGCTAATGCACCTATCTACAAATGGGTAGTAACATGTGTCACTACCTGATGCTAACCCTTCCCCAGAGGTTTAGGTCCAGTACCTGAGGAAGATTGGGAGAGACAGGAGTGGCAAGAAGAATCAAGAGAAATTCTTCCAATGAGGTCCTCATCACAGGTCTCCCTCAACTCATCTTCACAGCTGGCAGTCAGGCTGCAGTCTTCACCCTCTTCCTCATCACTAAGAGTTACCTCCAATGCTTGGGTGGCTTTTTCTTGATGACCTGTTTGCAGGCACCTGGACAACATCAAGTATTACACCTTTAGCTAGCCTTTGAGCTGTGAATATGCAGCCAGCCAATTGCAGCTTGGCATGGCCACACAGGCAAACAGACAGACAGTGTATTTAGTTACCCACTGTGATTTCCCACTTTCCTGGAGATATGGAAAATCATTCTAAATGGATCAGCCATCTCAGCTGCCTGTGTCTCACTATCTGAAAGTGTTCTAAAGTTAACCAAGTTAAATGCAGCAGATTTAAAATACTACACTGTGAAGTAAGCTTGGAGAAATAAAGCCATTTTTACTTCCAAAACAACAATTATCTGTCTATGAGATGGGGGGATCTCAGCACGGCATTATTTTCCTTTCAGCTTTTCATTGGTTAGGCCAATGTGATGCTTGCAGAAAACCTCACCCACTTTCACTCTTTCACCGTCTGAAGGAAGACACTGTCAGGACCAAGAGTGTCTTACCAGTTATGAAAAGTAATTTCCTTGCTCTTGCTAAGCAAGTGAACCCACCCTGCCTATGCTGGTCTTCAGCCTGCTCTAGAGAGGTCAGAGCTTCCCCCAGGTTTCTTCTCCCTTGCCCACCCCACAGATACTCCAGTGGGCAGGACTGATGGAACGATTGCCACCGCAGGGACAGGAAGGCAGGAGGCCAAGACTATCCCCTGAAACCACCACCAGGTGGCCAAAGAGTTTATTTTATTATTACAGCAGAAAATGAATGCCCGTTTTACTGCACGACAAGATTTATCCTGTGGTCTCACCGCTTGGGCTGCTCTCTCCGTACTCTCAGTTCAGAGAACACATCTTCCCGGTGCAGATCTCTTCCTCCTCCAGAGCTGTAAAGGTTTTCCATCCTCATACCACAGAGTTTCAAAGGGCTCACTACAGGTGGCTGCAAAAATGACAGAAGTTATCTTGCTCTCCCCAGCTCCATTTCTAGATTGTGGATTTTAGAACGCATCAAAGTCCACTGTTACTCCTGAGTTTTCAGATCACCCCTCACCATTTTCTTGCTCTTCAGTTTTAAGAAGCCCCATGCCCGAGTCGCGTGCACTGTTACAGCTTGAGGAATCCAGGGTGGCAGTAACTAAAATGTTGATTTATATCTTGCTGGTGTATAAGCCTGTAGCATCTATGCCAATAAGTACATTAAGACCAGTACCACAGAAACTGAATAATTCATCATATGACCGCAGTCCCCTTCCACGTCTTAGTTTATAACACAGTAATTTACACAACTGTTCAACTTTGTCTCAGAAAAGCTTCCAGTGCTCCAGCAGTGGCTGCAGAGGGACAAGGGAGGGACACATTTTTTCCAGTGGTTCCTTAACATCTGTTGTCAACATTAAGTGAGGCTGCCGACAGCGCAGCAATGCAGGTGTCCTGTGCATGCTCTTTCCCTGATTTAGCACAGCCTGTTTAAACGTATGCACGTGCATCCATGCTGTGTTGAATCTCAGGGCCCACAAAAGCTAACCATGACAAGCCAGACTGTACCCCCTTACACACATGGGTATCCTCTCACTAAGTTACTGCTGAAATGAGCAGGCTGACCCACAGAACTGGGGTGCCACCCCACTGCCAAGAGGAACAAACTTTGGCTTTGTGTTTGTTTGGTCAATAGGAACGACCTTGCAGCATTAGCGATCTAACTGTTTACGCCAACATCAAAGAAACACTGCTGAAAAAAATCTTTTGCTTAATAGCTGTTGTAGAAATACTATAAAATTTTGCAGTTCTGACTTGTATTTTGCTCAGCCAGGTTGATAGCAAATGTGCTGCCAGCAGCCAATACGTGATTTTCCTCTGTTCCTTTACAGCTGATGGTTAATTGCTGCTAGCACATGGGCACTTTTGTAACATCAGGGCAAGAGGGTCTCCGTCCTCCTCAAGGCCAGTTCCATGTTGGGGGCTTTTGGGGTACAGAAGACAGTGAGCTGCCACAAGGCACAGTGGGAGTTCAGTTTATCCCAGGATTTATGGGGGTCACCAGGCAAGAGTATGAAGTATACAAGAAAAACATACACCTAGCTTTTGCCTCCTTGCACGAAGGGCCTTGGTGGGGTTCCCACATATAACTTGACTGAGTCCTAAGAAAAAAGGAAAAAAGAAAACATTTTACTCCAGCATTTAACAAATGGTGCTATCTTTGAAATCAGTCAACGTCATTTCCCATAGATGGGAGGATGTAATATTTCATGGCGTAGGTTCACAGTGTCAGCTGGCATGGCCTGACACTGCTGCTAAGAGGCAGTTTCTCTGTTTCTACCAGAATCTGTCTCCTTCTGCTCCTGTCCTGCCTCCTCCACTGTGCTGATACAAACATTTGTGTGGCCACATGCTGAGTCAGATCAGGGAACAGATCCAGATTAAAACTAAATATGCTTTTTTTGTTTTGTTTTGTTTTGCTGGGTTATTTTTCAGCTAGATCTTGATCAGAATCAGGTTCCCCATGTGGCTATGCAGATGCTCTTGCCAAAACAAGAGACAAGGCAGCAAAGGAGCAGGAAGAAGCAGTGAACATGGGGTGAAACTGTCTCTAGCAGTAGTGCTAGCTACCTAAAAGCGCACATGAAATTATGGTCTCATTCCCTGGCAAGCTGTACTCAGTTTCCATGCACTTTTCTGAATGAGCACTCAGCTATTGACACTGTGTTGCTTCATCTAGTTCATCATCCTGAGTCCTACCCACAGCAAGGAACTGAGGTGGGACTGGCATGTGAGAGAACCAGCCTACAATGCTGGGAAAACAAACACCATCATCCTATCTAATCTGCATTCTATGGGCTGGTGGAGTTGCACCATCAAGGTCTTTCCAGGAGCCATGAAAGGATGTCTTGGGAAGTGCCAAATATTGTACCAGAAGTGAACTCCTTTTCCATCCAGCTGTCCCCAGGAGGTGCTAACTTGGCAGTACTTCCAGGTGGCCAGGGCACAAAGGGCAGTAGTACGCCTGTAGATTAGGTATGTGAAGTCAAGGAACTGACTCCTCTTGCTGAGGGACCCACCTCTAGAAACCCAAAAGAAAGTGCTCATTGACAGCAGTGATGCTGCTGCAGTATTAGACTGCAGTGCACATAGTTTGAGCACATGATCCAGTGGGGAGTGAATGTGTATTGCCATGCCTTTCTAGAGGACTACATTGGACCACATTCCTGTGACTGAACAAGATGTGCCCAGATGCGACTTAAGTGAGCCCCAGTTAGGCTGATGTGTAATTTAAAGGACTGAGCATGACAGCTTTTCTCACAGGTGTGAAAGGCAACTTCAGCAAGGGAGCACCATTGCAGTATGGGGGTGTCAAGACGGACATAATGCATGGGGGTGAGCGGCTGAGGAGGGGGAAGCCCAGATGACTTGCACCTTCTGCTGCAGGTGGAAATAAAGGAAAGCCCACACTAGAGCTGGTGAGTCTCATGGATGAAAACATATGCTGAACCTGATGTAGCAGCAGCATGGGTGGGTGGTATTAAAAGCACCCAGGCTTTCATCAGCAATAATAACATTCAGAAGGAGGTGGAGGTGTGGGAAAGAACAGGATTAAAAAACATACATTACCATGTGTCAAATCACTAGAGTCATCTTCTGGGAACAGCTCATCAGAAACAGTGGGATCTGGGAGAGGACAGCCACTGTACAACAGGTGGGCATTGCAGGATCTCCCTGCATTAGCAGACCACTGTGCAGTTCCAGGTCTGGAAGTTGTCGGGGGTCTTTGGCTGCATCCAGACTGCCTTGCTACTGGCCCAAGATATGGATCTAAGAGAGAAGTTTCGCTAGTGTAAGCACAGTCGTGCAAGGCTTCAAACCACACCATCACCATACACTGCCAGTATAGTGACTTCTGCTGCACACTTGGAGCTCTAGGGGACAGAAAAATCTGTCATTGCAGCTACAAAAAACGTGTTGGAATGGGTGAAGCCTGGCGACAGTGGGCTTGCTGGTGCTGCACACAGTCCCCTGTAGCTGTCCTCTGCAGACAGCAGAACCTGGGGATTCCCAGCTAAATCAAAATCCCTTCCCACCCTCCTCATGCTCCTGGGCACCAGGGACAGGCTGCTGGCTGAGGATGGGGTCAGGAACCACGCTGTGCTCGCCACCCACCTCTGATTACCCCACGGGTGATCCTGGATGTGTCGAGGGCTCTGCTACTTCCCCTGCCTGCATGCCTAGGGTAAGAGGAAGCTGCCTCTCATTTGCTGCCCACCTGCTTGCAGGGGAACCACTGCAGACTTGCCACAGTCCAAGCCCCCTAGTCTTAAAACATATTGCTTAAATTCCCAGGCACAACACAGACAGTGATGGCCACCTTATCAGAGCTATTAGTCAATCAGGGCAAACCACGTAACCAGGAGTTATGGAAATCTGGAAATGGCAGTGATAGGTTTTTCCAGTATTGCCCCAGAGACAGATACTTCTCTACCACAGAAAGAAAGGTGAAAACTGAATTTTTGTAATGTTACAGGGCAGGGTGGATTATACAAAAGCTAGCGAAGGCAGACAGAGCCTTGTCCTCCTACCTGCCCAACTGCCGGCTGTCCTGGGAGCACAGCACAGCTGTAAGAGCAGTATGTGCAGCCAGCAACCCACAGGAGAGCAAATTTCATTTTGGTGCCTAGATTAATAGTGTGGTCTGTAAAGCGTTGAGCATCTACCAGCTCCACAGTAGAGCAATCAGCTCTACAATAATATGGCCATTTCCTTAAGAGCTGAGTGTTAGGGACCTTTAAAATATCTTGGCCATAGTTGTTCATACAAACCCATGAAATACACAGTGCATGAAAAGTACCCAAGTCAACACTGCTATAAGAAAGAAAAAACCATGGGGATGTCAGAACCTGACCCAAATAAGCTCATCAGTTTAGAGCTGAAGGCAAGAATATAAGTCTGGTTACACTAGGAAACCATACGAATTCACAATTTTGTGCTCTGTCCCTACTGTTTCTGTCAGCCCACTTTGTTAACTGGTTTTCTGAACCATAGCTCATGTTGCCAAAGAAAGATCACTGAGGGATCAGATTTTAATGGATTTTTTTGCTACCATAACCACTATTACAACTAATGATTTGGACCCACAGGGATTAAATAAATGACAAACGTATGTACTTATTCCAAAACAACCTAAATTTTTAATGGAGTACAGTTGGCAGGCAAACCACAACTGGGGGGGACTGGGAAGCCAACTGCACTGCCCACACTAATGGGAAGCAACAGAAGCAGTTATAGGAAGTACTTTGTAATTTTTAATGGTACGTGGTAAAGTGCATGTAGCATGATATGTAAAAGCATGGACATCTGAACTATAACCAAGGCTACAAGCAAGGGGACAACAGGTTTATTTTCAAACCATTTACTCTCTACTAATGAATGTAACGGACTTAATCAGAGAGGCAAAGAAAATGGAACAGATCTATTATGAGACCACAGAATCTCAGTTGCTACCATTGAGGGGTGGTGACCAAATTGCCTTTCCTATTACGAAATTGGAGTAGGAAATCCTGCTACATCCATGCTACATGAGATTGACTGCTACCACAGAAAGGGCTGTGAACGGCTGTGGTTGAAACGTTCCTTTCCAAGCTTTGCTTCTTCCCATCATGCAGAATGAACAGTAAGTACAGATTCCTAGCTATTGCTGGATTTGCTTGATGCTCTAGAAGTCACCTGCATTTTTCTGGTGTTGATGCCCAGCTTAGGACAGCTTTCATTTAAATCTGCACTGTGCTGAATTCCAGCTTCCTCACCTCCCAAGTGAAGAAGACAACATCTTTCATCCCTTTGCTATAAACGTTGGCTTTGAAGAAGCCAGCTTGCTCTTCTTTCTTTCTCACACATCATAACCTGAAAAATGAACTCTGATAGGAAACCTGACATACCTAACCATGAAATGTCTCCAGCTAAACCACCTTCCTTGATGGATTCCTTGATGATTAGCCAATCCTTATGCATCTTCTTGGAAGGAAGGAGAGCTGTCTGGCTTGCTGGTATTTCATCCAAATACTCCAAGTGGGGAATGAGTTTTATTACTTCAGCTCTGTAATTATAATCTGGTTCCTGGAGAATTGAGAAAGTGGTCACTTGAACAGTTTATTTAACAGACTGTGGACTTCCACCAGCAGCACAGCAGTGTTCAGTTTGTATGACTGCCATAACTCGAAATGCCTTCTATGAGGCAAACCAATTCACTTTATTCAACAGAAATAAATACAGTCAGGAGTTTCATTTCACTGTGCTTTCTTCTCAAATAATTTCTACTCAAACTGATTGTGAACATGTCCTGAGCAGTGCAAACACATGCCCCCCCCACAAAGGCTCCTTTGCTGTTTACGCACTGATGACTTTGGTGTTTGTTATATTATGTATAATGTACAAAAGCGTAGGAGGCCACTGATACTCGTGGAAAACCTGGGCACCCTCAGCATTCAGCCAGCCTCTCTCCCAGTTTTTGTGATTCTCTGGTTGCTGCATCAATACTCAGGTGATAGGAAGACTTGAAAGCATGTTATGAGTGTTGCTACACCTGCTGATGAAAAAAGAAAGAGCATTAACATGGGTTATGTTTTTAGGCACACCCATAAACCAGCTACAGCAAATGAACTGCACTGATTTTCTGGGGCAGTCTTCAGGGGTTCAGTGTGTGATTTTACACACTGTTAGAAGCGATGGCTTACTTTAAAGTACGTTTTCTTCTGCAAGAGGTTGCATGCCAACAGCAGGTTCACAGAAGGCTAAAATGGACTGCACTTGGATTTCTTTTCTGTGTGCTGGAAAAACAATGTGATTGCTCCCAATGCACATGGACTCACTGTGACAGCCGTGGGGGAAAGCATGGGTGCAGCCCCCTTCTGAATGTGTGGGTGGAGCTGACATATTATAAAATGATTCATGAGCATATGCCAATGCCTGAAGACCTCTGAGCTGCAAGGCCAATCCAGAACAGTTACAACTGCGCTCAGAGCATGCTGCAAACTGGGCTGTTTTGGTGGATTCCAGCAGTAGAAAGACACCTTCACGTGGCACCTTCATCTCTGGGAAAAGTTAGCAATACCTCAGGGCTGACTGGGTTGTGCTGTTTTGCAATGGGAATATTTTTGGTTAAAATAGTCTCAGACCACAAAAGGCACCAAACGGTGATGGCGATCTCTTCTACTTAAAGAAAGTATAAAGCAAGAGTGCACTGCTACTGGCAGAATATGAATGGACAGCTACCTACAAAACAATTGCTTCATCCAGAAAAATACTACGCTTTTTAAGACATTGCATGCAATATTAGAAAATCCCACAGAGCCAAGTCCTCATTCAACACAGAGCTATCATATACAGAAATCTTTCTGTGGGACCTGGCTGGCTGCGTGCTCCCTCCCTCCACACAATGCGACACCAAGGCTGGCAGAGGGAACTCACCAAATAAAGCGTGTGTTTGTTGTTGTTAAGAGGCAGACTCTAAATTTCTCTAACTAAGCCTTTAATCTTAATTTAGAAAATGAGTCAACCAATCACCATGCTACCCTGTACCACATGTACTCTGAACAGTGCCTGGCTACAGCCAATTTCCAGACATGTCCTGTTGGAGAGAAGCATCATGTTACGCTCATGTTACATTACTGCAACAGATGCTGCAGAATTTATCATCAGGTTGTGGCTCTTAGTTTAGATAACAGGGGAAGATGAGCTCATCTGAAAATCAAATTATAGAGAGCAAAGAGGCTGACTGAAGAAAGAGCAGTAAATTTAGCTGGACTGTTCTGTAGATTAAAAATAAATAAATAGGAGAGCTTTTACAGAGCTGTAGCAAGGGCCAGACTACAAGAACAGCTTGAGGAATTAGAGCTGGCCATCTAGGGCACACCAAAGTAAGCCCACATCTATTCTTTTCTATATTTCAGGTGACTTTTCTATACCCTGAAGAAATGCAAACAACATCAGTTGAAACCAAGAAAGTGACAAAGCCCGTGGAGAAGCTCTTGGCAGCCGAGGGCAGAGTTCTCTGTAACCACACCAGGGCTGAGCAGATTCCCAACATGGGTGGGAGACTACAGTGAACTACAGTCTGCCTCTGTTACAGCTCAGTGTAAAACATACCGTCGTGCAGACTCCCTCACCAAGTTCTGGCCGGCATTTGAATGCAACTACTTGCACAGGAGTAGAGACAGCCACGTAGGGCACACCACCACATACCTCTCTGAACTCTCCTCTTTGAAATCCTGTTACATGACAACACACAGCAGCATCCCAAGGACTGATTTCCTCAGCTAAACAAACCAAGGGCAATCTGACATTTCTCCATTACAAGTACATTTAAGGACTAAAGACCAAGTGAAAACTACATCCTCCAAAAATACCACTTTCGTTGAACAGGAATGACAAGGGAGTAGAAACAGACTTTCTATGCTGTTAGGACATACTGCACCATTTTCATGGTAGGAAGCTGTGATAAGGAAGTGTCAGAAGTTGTATTTGTCTCCGTGGGAGTAAAAGAGTAAGTAGGCATGTTTTGTCCATCAGAAGCAGGCAGTGCTTCCTTACTGTAGGAATGTTTTTTATTCTCATGATTGCATCTTCCGTAAGGGAGAAATGTTGATGGAGAAATCATTTTGGTTATAAACAGTTACAAGTGTGGTCTCTGAAGTATATTTTTACCAGTTCAAAACAGAAGGGCAAGTGTATACTATTTTCTTTTGGATTCCAGAGAGAAAAATTATGATAGCCTAAAGCACTATCTTATGTGGCTCCTTTTACTGAGGGATATGATCAAGCTAACAATTACATCTGAAAAATGCTAATAATTCATATCGCTAAAAAGAGTGAAGATTAAAATATGTGCATATCTACTACATTATTAAGTTTTAGTGATAGCACCTCAGTTTTCAAGTCCAGTACAAATATCAAACCCAAACTTTTATGCAAATTAACAGCATGGGCGTGATCACTTTGAAATGCACAGTGACGCTATGGAACATGGCACAGTGGAGTCACAGCACCAGCTCCTGCTCCGCTTTCTAACCCCTGTGTTACCAGCTCTTTACAGCGCCATTGGGGATTGCGCCATCCTTAGTGAGTGCTGTGTATTGCATACCTATGTGTGTGTGCGCATGGGCCTGTGACCTTCCAAAAGACCTGGATGACAACATATCGTGTGCTGGACATAAACTGTCACCTGATGATATGCATTAGATATTATGTGACCAAAATGAGGAACAGTCATATTTGACCAAGTTTTTTAAACTCTGATTTTTCTCCTGTTACCTCTTCAGTACATGCCAAGATGCTTGTTTTTATATCCCAACAATACTTTCTAACCTGCTGCAAGATCCCTACAGGCTAGAAGGATCCATACAACTGGGGTCTGTGTTCTCCTTGGTCTTCCTTTAAGATGCCTGTTTGCACTGCAAGCTAGGAGAAGACAGAACAGCTGTATGGATCAGAACAGCTGATTTTTAGTTTAATCTCATTCTCACAGGTAAGAAGAAACACAGTGCTAGGAAACAGGCCTGAGTCTTTACTAGTACTCCTTGTATTTCATTTGTGCTACTCTTGGAGACAATACCCATGAGAGGACAAAATCAACAAATGAAAGATGGGAAATGCATCCCATGTCATCACCCAGAATGATACAATAGGAAGATGCAGAAATGTTTCTCATTTCCAACCCAAACTATAAAAGCACTGCCAAAAGTTAACACAGTATGTGCAAACCAAGTCCTCACCTCTGCAGATTCTGCATTTGGCTTCAAACAAATAAGATTGCCCTCCACTGTCAGGCGGCTCAGCTTGCAACAAAGTCCCAGGTACTGCATCTGGTTGATGTCCTTAATATTGTTCCCTTCCAGGTCCAAAACCTCAAGGTGATCCAACCAGGTCAGCTGGCTCAGGTCAGAGATATTATTATAGGCTATGTAGAGTTCCTCAGCAGAAGTAAACAGAATAAATATGTATACCACAGGCTTGTACAAGTAACACTCAAGCTTTGCAAAATGTTTTCTAATATTTGAAATATTACATGGCACAGCATGAAATTAGCGTGGAAGTTAAAATTTTTCAGGTGTGGCTGTTGCTGCCTTAAATAACTAGGGCTAATACGGCAACGAATGCTATGCTGCATTAGGCATCTTCAGGATCAGACCTGAATGTTACGCCTCATTTAAAAAAAACAACTGTAGCGTCTTTTAAACTAACACATACAATACAAGGCATCCAACCAAAGTCCTTTAGAAAAACAAAGGGTAAGAAGACAACAAAGGCTACAAGTAAAGAGAAGAGTATCAACTGAAGATAGTTTTGAGATTGTTGTTCAGCAGCACGCATCTATACTTACTTTTAGAGAGCTGCAGGAAGAGATCCCATCTAAATCTGAGAGCCCACAGCGAGCCATCCACAGGATGTGGAGATGGGACAACGTGGTTCCAAGATCCCTTATAAAAGAAACAATTCAAGCTTTATTTGAATGGATGAAGAAACTCAAGACTTGCTTTCTTTTTTGTAAGACTTGGCCACTGCTACTTCCTTCAAATCTCACATTGTTTACAAGAAATGTCATTAAAAATGTTCACCTTCAAAGGTGGAGAATAAAATTATACCCCTCTCTACCTCTCTCTCACACAGATATCATTGTTCTTGTATGACAACATGTCACCCCAGTTCAGTTTGATTAAGATTCTTCCAAGAGCTACATCATGGTAATTCTGTCATAAATTGCAGGTAATTGCTAAGAATTAAGTGAGGTTTGCTTATGCTGGCATCATTTGCTTTACACACATAACCCAAATTAACATATCTGAGCTGATTGCACAGTCACCTCACTCTGTCCTTTTATGGAGTTACCTTTCTTCTGATTTTGTGGTTGAAAGGAATAGCACTCTTGCCAAATAGCAGTTTTTGAATCAGCAGAAAATTATAATCCTTTCCATCTTATTTTCCTACCCTCTAGGTCTAGCAAAATATAAATAAGGGTTCATTTGTATGAATTCCAAACTTTCTGGGCCTAGCCCAGAAAAGCACATACTGACCTGCTTAACTCCATGTGTAATGTCCCACTGACATTGCAACAGTGCATAATACAAAGACAGTACAAAATGCCAAAACGGTGGCAAATCAAACTGGGAGCTTAACCACCTTCCACCTTTGGTAACATTAAGTTGCATAAAGCCACTACTCAAACATAAACAAAATACAACACTTTATCAAATTCCAAACCAACCAAAAGCTCAGAATTCTCTACCGTAGCCATATGTATCAGACTATCTGAATACTAAAGAACTAAACAGTGGGGAACTAAATACAAGGACAGTTTATCAGAGGAGGCAGAGACTAGCATGGAGTTCACAGAATCGGCAATAGTTAAGGTTGGAAGGGACCCCTGGAGGTCATTGTGTCCAACCCCCATCCTCAAGCAGGGCCAGTTGCCCAGGACTACATCCAAACAGCTAAAATAGTTCTATAGAGATTCTTGGACTTCAAAATTGTGGATTAGCTATCTTTTATAATTTCTATTTTTATAATACACATTAAAATAAACAATACATACTTTAATGCACTGCCTAGGGAACATTGCAGAAAATAAAAGAATATGGTCACGGGGTCCCTTCTGATCTTGGAATAAAGGTAACAGTTCTCTTACTCATGTCTTCTCTTTATGGACCATGGGGAAAAAGAGCAGCTTTGCATTGCCCCCTGAGAAGCTCTTGCAGCTTTGATGCAGTTTTGCTGCAAAACCCCCTACAGTTAAATTGCCTGCTTCAGGGACACTGCACAGCCAGCCAGTCGAAGAGGTCAGGAAGGAGTGGTTTTACAAGTGGGGATAGGCGTATTCTTGTCTGTGGTTTTTGTTGTTTCTCCACCATCTGAACACTTGGGAAGGGCCACATCAGGAGAAAGGAGACTGCATAAGACTGAATAAAGGACAGATGCATGGAAAAATATCCCCAGATGCCTCTCTTCTGTGATTTGCCAAATACAGGGTTGAATAGTCGTTTCTAGGGTGAAATCAGGGATTTTCACCCCTCTGCCTTCTGGGGCATGGTTTGTCCACAGGCGTCATTCAGACCTATCTCACTTCATCCATCCTCTACCACTGTGGGGGCCCCAGGCACTGGGTGCCTCTGATCATCTCTTCCCTGGATGCTGCAGATTTAAGTAAGCTCATGATGGATACACCATACAATGTGTTTATGTAATGTTTTATAGCTTTTGGATTACAAACAGTGCAGCTGATCGAATGCCAGAACAAAGCAAATAAGAAAAATCTCAGTCATACAACACATCTCTTTCTGTCTAAGGCTACTCCTCCTTACAGGAGAAAACCCTCAACTGACATAAACTGCAACTCTCCTCCACTGAATTTTGTGCATCTAGGCAGCTTGCCCATACTGACACAGGACGTCGCTGTCTAGTACAGACGCAAGGATAAAGAAAGCCACACACACAGAGAAACTCCCTTGATGTTTATACAATATGGTTCCTTCTGTGAACTTGATGCAAACTTACTTTACCTCATCCCTTAGCTATCAGGGCAATGAGGAACACTTGCCATTATGTCACTGTACCTGTGACCAAATAAGTCCCTAAAAAGATGGAAGTTTGCCACATTTCTTTCCAAGTAGTCATTCAGATTTGCCTGACATGAAGGATCATGTCTCTCTATGTCTTCATGTCCCCAGCCTTGCAGAAGATCTTCCAGTGACTATTTATGTTGTGCATATTTTATAAAAAAACCCAAACGCTGGTTCTAATGCTTCCTTAAGGAACAGATGCCTCCCAAAGTAATATTTACAGAAATTTATTATTAGATTTGCAAGCTGCGTGCCTATAATAAGAAATAAATTAAATTAAATTACAAAAGCAGAACCTACCATCAACCAAGGCCAACACATCCATAAACACAAATATGGCATTAGGAGTAATGTGAAGAAATTACATTGCTCATTTCATGATCCACTTCAAGCACTGATAAGTTTTGCAAATTTCAGGCTAATTTTGGTGCAGAGTTTTCTTTTCTGTAAACCACTGAACACAGGTAAAGGAAAGCAGTCACTTTCATTTTTGTATCATTGAAACAAGTGTTTCTGATAGACACTCTGTTTATTAGGCCAGCAAAACTGAAGACAATCTTAACCCGATTAATTTACATTTGGTATGGTAAGGTAGGATTAATGAATTTTATTTTTATTTTTTCTTTGTCTTGTACTTCCTAACTGAAGGTCTTTTGCCACAGAAGAATCTTTAAGTAATATGCTTGTTCCTAATGTTTCTCTGTCAATACAAAGGACGCTAAAACAAAGCAATGGATTAATTCCCAAGCAGTTTTTACACAAGGCCCCGAGAAGAAACAGCTATCCCCTCTACTGCTAAAACCTTGAGCACTTCATGCATTTTGAAGAAGCAGTCCCCTGCTCCTACTCAGAGGTCAAAGGGTCCCAGAGTTAAATCATATTTCCCTATGTGTGTTATGGTTTTCAGTTCCAGTGCTGGCTATGGCTAAACCCAGCGTACACAAACGGGGTCAGTTCCTGCTCACACCATCTGCTAAGTCACGCACAGCACGTATTCACTATGAATTATTAGCTAACAAGTTTTCAAGCGTTCTCCTGCTGCAGACACCATCACAAGATGATGCTAATTTAAATGACTTCTAACACCTATTTACCTTACTCTTCACAATTTATGCTGCCAAGTGTATAGTCTCAAATCCATTCCAGTTTCACTCACGGGTTGCAGCTCTGACTTTCCTACAGCTAACTTTGGCACAAGTCAGGAGTGGCATGTTTAAGGTTAATACTAATAAAAGTTCATTAGTATTAGTATTCCAGACAAAGGAATTAGGTTGTATATCCCCTGTCTTGGGTACTTGCAAAAGACAGAACTGCTGCATGTTTGCAGTGCAACCTAGTGTTTGATAATGGGGTCTTATTGTTAAAAAATGCTTATACAGACACTTCAGAAAAGAAAAAAAAACATGGAAGCTAATGGAACTGGTTTCTTACAAGACTAAAGCTAGCTGTCCCAAGCTCACCTTTAACCTATGAAACAAGATACTAAGAAAGCACAAACTTAGTTGTACTAAGTGTTTGGTATCACTTGGCCCACTTTTGCTCTCTATTTCAGGAAAGGGAGCTAGCAAGCCAAGGTACTTTCACCCCCTGCCCCCACAAGAAGAGCACTCCAGCTCTTATGGAGAGCAAGTCACTGCTGCCCCTTCTTCCCTCCTACCATAGACAGACAGCGGTGAGGAGAAGAGGCAAAAGGACTTCTTCCTCCACCCAGCCCTGATGGCAGAACTTTGCTGCTGACTTTAACAACCAGGAACAAAGTTGCCCTTGCTGACTCTGGGGTCACGCTAGCTGCTGGAGGAGCCTAAAATTCGGGATCATGAAGTCACATTTTGGCCCTGCAGATCTTTACTCCTGTGTCTGTAACGAGTCATCTCCAGTCAGAGATGTTATCACAGCAAAGTACATCTGCAAATATTTTATTCAGTAACTAACAAACTAATCTTTTGGAAGCTGCATGAATCATGCTGCAACATCAGAGAAAAATCCCTCATTAATTACTACACAGACAATTGCCCCTGAGAACATGGCTGTTGTAAGGTGAGACAGCAGTGTAACTCAAAGCAAGCTGCTCCTGACAACCGCATGCACCTGCATTTCTGAAAATACTTCTGAAATATTCTGGCTGGTGAGAAGAACACTTACGAGCTTGCAAGAGATGGGAGTGCCTCCAGCTCTACTGCATCTGGTGTGTCCACCTTGGAGGGGTCAGAGCAAAGGGAGGAGATGTGTGAGCATGCATGACCGCCATGTGCGTGCAAATGTGCACACGGGTATGTTTTCATTTATGTTAAGTGCAGAGGGTCAGATCAGCCCAAACTGGGGAGATGCCTCTTGTGACTTTTTAACAAGAAACGGAATTAACGGGAATCTGCACTCTGATAATCTACCAGGGTAAATTATTTTACTATGATAATAAACTCTTAATAACATTTTACATGGAGAGAAAATCCATTATAATTATACACGTAGTGTAACACCCCCCCCAAAAAATAATCATTGACTGAGACTAAAATTAATGAGACACACGTCAGAGACCAGAACCCTCCTGTATTAGGCATGATATAAATGTATAGAAAATGACAGCATCTATTGAAAAAATAGGGTAGAGAATATGATTGAGAAGTTTGACAGCTGAAATAGGAAAAAGATGAGACATTGTACAAAGCTGGTGGCAGTTGGTCATATGATGCAGCACAGCAGCGCCCCAGTGATGTGCAAACAACAAAGAGCATATAGAAGGAACCAGAGGACACTGTAGAGGAAACGTAGCTCCCATCAATATATACAATGGATAATTAAATTCCAGTGGACAAGTGTCCCATCCCAAGTGACGTGGAAGCTGGGAACTTTACAGAAAGAGCAAGGAATTAATAGGCAAAGCAATTATATATCCTGCTCACTTCTGTTACGGATCATGCAGGTCAGGTTTGAAGCAGAGACACACAGCATGGGGTGGGAATCTGTACGTCATGTCTTCGTTTGTGCTAAACAGAGGATTACAGCCTCTGAGTTTGCCAGACCAGTGTCCTCCAGAGTAATTACTCCACATGCACACCTATGCACTTGCCTGCAGAACATGCACTGAACATGAAATCATGTTTTTAGTATCCAAAAGTGCCAAGAAACCAACATAGACTCCCCTAGTTTCACCTTGAACCCACAAACTTGCATTTATAGTAGTTTAAAAAAAAAAAAATTAATAAACTGCAGAGTTTGAAACCTGGGTTCCAACTATCTCCAGATACTGCTGCAGGGATGGGAACTCATCAAACAGCTCTGTGTTTCTGTGAGGGTCTTGGCAACACCCTCCCCACTTGTGCATGACCATTTAGGATTTTTTCCCATGAAATTTGATGCTCCCATCTTGTCATCACTCCTCCAGACTGGGGGGAGAGCACAGGGGCAAGGAACAGTTTGGCTTACAACACCCAATAACAAGTTTGAGAAATAATAACATATTCTTCCGTTAATCCAACATCCTTGTTCTTCAGGGATTGATTTGCTCCAGCCAAAATTTTACTGGATGGTGACCAGACCTAAAGAGCCAAATCCTGCTCTTGGTTTCACCACAATAAATCTTGAATAGCTCCACTGAGCTCAAGCTACCCAGTAAACCCTTAAAACAGCGCAACCCTGAACACATTAATCAGCTTGAAAACCATCGTTTCTTTTGGAAGCTGGTTTTGAATCATTCACCTAGAAATAAAACACTAAATCCACTGAAACTTGCAAACAGTATCTCAAAGCAAACATGCATCTGTGGAATAAAACCTCAGTAGCAATACATCTAAAATAGCCAGATGCGGATATCATTTATTTTCAAAGGTTACTCTGAAAACAAATGCACTGGTAATTGAAGAGATTTAGATTTTAAAAGAGTGACCAAACTACAGTCTTACAAAATAAAGGGGGGGGTGGGGGGGGGGGGGAGGGAAATCTCATCTCTGATCTACAGAAATCAAGTTGAATTTATCAAGCTGTACTGTGATAACAATGATCTGGTCCATATGTCAGCACACAATGGTTTGGTTGTATAGATAATTCTGACATCAGAAGCAAAAACTTTTAAAGCCTGAACATTATTTAAATCAGTAACATATGTTCTAATAGGAAGCTTACATAATAGTTTCATTGTACTCTCAAATAGCTGTAAAGTATTCAAAATTGTAAAACTGATTGTATGCATGTGTTGCTTGTACTTGATCAAATCCATGACACAGCCCCCAACTCTGCAAGCAGTGCAGAGGCTGTGTCCCTATGTCCCTGTAGCGTCCTTTTGCAGTCGAACAAATGTCATATGAATGTAAAGACCTGACTTGCTTTGCAGTATTGCAGCCTTAGTTGGTTTTGTACTTACTCTTCCAAATTCAAGTAGCAATATGCTGAAAAACGTTGGCTTGGTTCTCCTCTGCCTTGCAGTTCACACAGCATGGCATGCAGGTTGCTTTTAGCATCTTATGCTCCCTTGCACAAGTGTGAACCACTGCCCAAGGTATAAGATAACAAGGATCATGTCCCATCTTTTGCTGCCAGAAGCCCACTTTTAGGCTGAAATGCCATGCAAATGTAGCACCTAATATTCTGGCCTCATTCTTCCTTCTGAACTGTGCAGCTTTTTCGTGGTAAGGGTTCCTAATCCTGTTGAGACATGTTGTTGGAGACTTCAAAAACTAAGCAAAAAGAGACTTTGCTAGGCAATTCTCAACTCATAAGCTTAAACACATCAGAGGAAGGCAAGTGTGTTTTAGGCTGAACAGAAAGCATGCATCTACCAAAGGTCTTTTTAAATAACAACCATGTCTATGAAATTCTGTTTTCATAACTCCCTTTTACATGCAAATGATAATTTCTGTGTGAACAAAAAGTTATTGTTGCCAAAGGTCTTTGCAGTAGGGTGTCTCTGTTGTCCCATCTTTTTGAGGCAACCTTCACACGAATAAGAAACTGTTTTCCAAATGGGTTGCCACTGGCAATATTTCTCCTAGCAAAAGGATTTTACTGTTTTATTCCAGGGGTTTGGGGGGTTTTGTTTTTTGTTTTTTGTTTTTTTTTTGGGTTGGTTGGTTGCTTTTGTTTTAATTTTCAAGTTTGGAAAGGGGCAAAGGTCTGGCATATTGCTTTTTTTACCTGTGGATCTCTGCCACACACTTCGCTGACAGCAAAATGGATCTCTGGGGAGGAAATGCAACTCCCCTGGTGTTGCACCAGGGGTAAATCAGGGAGAGCATTCAGGGTTTCACACTTTGTCCAGCCCACAACTCTGCCCTCTCAGCTTCGTTATGCCAAAGTGAGAGCCAGCTGCCACAACTTTCCTGAGCTTGCTAAAGCAAATTGCAATTATCAAGGAGCCATGTGCTTTTGGCCAGCACTTTCTCTAAAGCAAAAGCCTAAAAACAAGGACAGGAGACTACCTGGCTACAGCAGTCAAAAACACGAACCATTCAAGGCAGTCTGGTTGTTGTCCAGGACTGGAGCCAGAGACCATGCTGGTGGTCCTGGTAGAATACTTGAGCTCTGCCATGGACACGTCTGTGACCAGTGTTTCAATCAGAGACACTGCATAAAAATCCTTGTTCCACTAACACCAGTGCCAAACCTCCCCCTGCCTTCAGTGGGGCTGAGGTCCCCACCTCTGGTGCCGGCAGGCAAGGACGGCATCTGGAGATGGGAGATGACAACAGAGGAAGAACCCAACCCCAATGAGATATATCTCTGGGCCATTCCTGACTTACAACATTTTCACTCGTTACTGTTGCTTCTCATTGCTTCATTGAACTCACTGTAGCAACTGCAATATTATACTAAATGCTACACTACTTGCAAGCACTTCCATGTCAGATTATACCTCATTTAAACCAAAAGTGCTTGCTGAGACCAAGAGGAGAGAGGTATTTGTAAATGAAATTGAGTGCTGATACACATGCTTCTGTAACTAGTCATAATCGTGCTTAAGTTAACCCAGACGCTTACTTCTGTTAAAGTTAATACACATGAAATGTAGCTTTAGTTTCAAGTACTCTCATTTTTAGTTGCTGTCAAAAAGCCTTGAGCAGAATAATGGGCTTGATCAATGTTAATTTACTTGGAGTCAGGAACAGCAATTCCCTAACACACGAATACACAGCATGCGTGGGAAGGATAATGTAATTTTGGGTTAATTTCCTTTTGATCATTAAAACTGCTTGTCAGCTTAGTTACTGGTAGCATTTTAACAATGAAAGATCAGTTGCTTTAACTCAGCTCCCACAATTTGAAAGGAGTAGGGGTTGCCAAAGTGCAGTTCTGTGGGCCAAGACCTGTCCTTGATCTTCTTTTTTTTTCATCCTACTCTAGCTCCCACCCTCAGCATGGAGCTGTGCTCCAGAGATGCTGTAGAAACCCAACACACCATGCTGCATCTCACTGGGTACATTACATGTTCCACAAGAGCAAGTGAATTTTCAAATAGGATAAAGTTGAGACACACAGTAAATAAAACTCTCACACCCACATATCCATTGCCCTTCAGTTTAGCCTCAGAGCTACTGACAGTTCCTATAGCTTTGGCAATCGTTCATTCTCATTGTTGAAAGTTTACATGTAAAAAAAATTAAGGATAATGAAACTGTGGTTACAGAATGAGTTATTTACATTGAAGGAATGAATCCCACAGTACTTTAAAATTTCCTGCATGCATAACTTTTCAGTCTCCCACATGTCATGTGCCTGTTTCACAGTATGTTCCAGGTCTGAGCTTTGGCAGAGTAAGACAGATATATTGCAACTTTGATTTATATAGATCTCATCCTTCAAAATCAATGCTTGAAACTTTTAATGCTGCAGGGTAAGCAGAAGGAATATTCTGCAAAAGATCCAAATCAGCTGACAGATTCAGTGGTGTTAAGACACACACCACAAAAAAAGCCCCCAAGCCCCCTTTTTCTGTGTACCAGAAAAACTGGAATTCTAGATTAATTGACCCAACAGAACTAAAGAATTGGATCAGCTGTGAGTTGCTATTCAACTTTTGTCATGGCAATGGCTATAGAGTTTCCACTGGAAAAAAATACTTGAGATACTGCAGAAATGGGTTGATATGAAAACCTAGAGAGCAAATGTAATTTAAAGTGATTTAGTCTGAATGTACAATGGTCGGAACGCAGGTTCTCGAGATTCTTTACATCTGGTACATATGTATGACACTAATGATTTTCTCTAGTGGCTGATGGTCATTTCTTCTTTGTACCTTTTCCTTCCTTTCTTTTTTAATCTGTGCTTATATTCAATAAGAAAACAGAAAAAATACAGAAGCTTGCAAGGAACAGATACAGGTACAACTTGGGCCTGTGAATGGCTGGCAAATGCCAGTTTATTTCCTCCAAATTTCTTTTCTCTCTCAGCCTCTAATGTTCACCCCAGATTTGGCATGATAGACTTGTCTCCATATGTCCTGAGCCAAGACTTTTTCCTTAAACAATAGCTTCAGGTGAGACTTTTTCTGCTTGTACTGGCCTCCAGATGTTCTTCTACAACAAGGAAACAAGATGCAGAAGAGAAACTTGGGGGACCTCAGAGCTCAGCAACCTGACTACTGAGGCAGATGAGACCTTATAGATTTCCATACTGAGGATGTTACTACAAGACAGAACCTCAGCATTTATTTCACAGCACACCAATAGACATCGCAAATCTGATGCAGGTGTGCTAATTGGACGTACAGCAAATTCCACACCCCATCCTTGACTTCTTTCAAACAAATTCCCACTCCAGCGGGATCTAGCAGTAGGTGTTGTAATGTGTCCTCAGTCATGGAGATGAGCCTTATGACAGAAGTGCAAACCTTCACAAGGGCTCTCAGCTGCCAGAGATGCCACTGATGGGCTCCACTAATCAATGGAGAGATGTCATCACATGTGAGCACACTAATTGTTCTAGCTCCCCAGTGCCCTCCTGTCAACACAAGTCTCAAAAGGCCTGCGTAAACAATTTCAGAGGAGCTTACACAAGATTTTTGAACGCATCTTGACCTAGCTTTGGAGGCAACAGTAGTTGCCACCCACAAGTAGCAGTTCCTTTATAGACTAATTTGCAATGGTTCCTTCGCAGGAATAACTAATTGCAATGGTTCCTTTACAGACTACCAACAGTCTCACCAAAATGGTACACAGTCTTTGTGCAAGAGAAATGCATACCATGCAGACTTCCAACTAGTTCACGAACTGGGATAAAACCCTTCATTGGCTATGATCTATATTGATCTTGAGAAAAGCAATTCTATTAACATGAGCTGGCTGGCTTTTGGCTGTGAAGTAAGGGAGAATACTCCCCAAAACAGCTTCAGAAGAGTCGTGTAACACACTACTTGCCACATTATTCAAAAGTGGACACTCACACCATGAATTTCAGTGGCTCTCTGTATCTCTACAGTGAAAACAAAGGTTTCCAAATTGACATCAATTACATAAGCTAACTCAAATACATTGTACAAACAATCTGGTATCACTGTTAAGTACAAATGGTAGGAAATTAAACGGCATTTCACAAGACACAAATATATAGATCTACAGTTTTCTTTCAAACTGTGTTGAGACTAACTCTTCTTCTGCACCATTAAGTTATCCTGGGAATGCAAAAAGGAAAAAAAACTCAGTGAAGATGGCTATGAGTGGTATTTAATGAGTGTATAAGGTAGAGAGAGATGACTTCCCCTAATTATAACACTTTGTGAGTTTAAAAGTAAATACCAGTTAATCTAAACTGTTTAATAAAAAATAATGAGATTCTTGAAAACAAAACCCCCAATCCACTCAGAAAAGAACTGCACTTTTACCTTAAAGTAGTGGGAAGAATCACTGCATATTGCAGATTAGAGCAAATACTCAAAATATACAGAATTTGCTTATTCACATAAATGAACTTTACAGAAGGTCCTTTTGACAATGGTGGCTGTATTGTTCAAACACATAAAAGTGACAATATAAGACTCATTATACAAATAAGCACATTTTCAAATATTTTTAAAATCCTGCAGCATGATTTAGCAACTGTATCTTAATTATTTTATAAAGGATAAAATTTATGTCACTGATTATTACTATTTCTAGGGTCAAAATTTAACATGTGGCAATAAAACTTTTTTTTCCTTTAATTTCAGAAATTCTTATGGAACAAATGTTATGTTTTAAAACTGGGTTTACCTTGGGATGCTGAGAGCAAGAACTTAAAAAAAAAGTCTGTGGGACCTTAATAGGGATAATTACTGTAATTATAAATAAGGGCAAGATAAACTAAACAATAAGCAGAGTAAACTAAACCTCTGAATGAGGTGAAGCAGTAGAGTGGCGTGGTAGGACTGTGAGGTTGATGAAATTCAAACCAGGAGATTCCACAAATGGTCTTTCAAACACGCAATCCTTCATAAAACTTCTGTTACCAAAAGTGGGTGGTAGGTTTCATTATCAGACCTTTGTGTTCAGGTTCTCACCTCCACGAGAAGAACATACAGTGCAGCTGAACACTTGACCTTCACCTCCTAAAACACCAAGGCATTTCTGTATTTCTTTTTGCAGACATTGATCCATCCCTAAGAGACCTGATGTGCCCTGTAAAGAACTCAGGGCAGAAGGATAAAACTTTGCCAAACAGCAAATCAGAAATAAATCTAGAGAAAAAAAGTGTGCATGTATTTTAGGGGAAAAATAGCAACAGGTCCTTTGTGTGCAGTAATAGAATCATAGAATCATTTAGGTTGGAAAAGACCTTTAAGATCATCCAGTCCAACCATTAACCTGCACTACCAAGTCCACACTAAACCAATCAAGGGTAGACTAGACTAAACCATGTCCCAAAGTGCCACGTCTACCCGTTTTTTGAACACTTCCAGGGATGGTGACTCCACCACCTCTCTGGGCAGCCTGTTCCAATGCTTGACTACCCTTTCCATGAAGAAATTTTTCCTAATATCCAACCTAAACCTCCCCTGGCACAGCTTGAGCCCATTTCCTCTTGTCCTATCGCTAACTACTTGGGAGAAGAGACCAACACCCACCTCACTACAACCTCCGCTCAGGTAGTTGTAGAGAGCGATAAGATCTCTCCTCAGCCTCCTCTTCTCCAGGCTAAACACTCCCAGTTTCCTCAGCCGCTCCTCATAAGGCCTGTGCTCCAGACCCTTCACCAGCTTCGTTGCCCTTCTTCTGTATTCACAGAAAATAAGAACAACTGAACCAACTCCTGTGTGGAGAATATTTTATAGAAATTAGATTATAAAAACTGATTGTACACTGAAATTCTATTTATTTCTTCATTGCTTATTCATACTGCTTGGCAGTTAACAACTGATGAATACAACGACATAGCTTAATTTCCCTCCTAACCTGACTCCCTCCCTTTTTTAAAATCAGCATTTACCTTGCATTCCAAGAACATAATTTCCCACTGACTGAATATAATTATTTTCAATAAAAAACCCAAACAAGCTACAGACAAGCCACTCTCTTGTATGAGAGAATCAAAACAACCTACAAACCCATTAAACTAACACTAAGATTATTTTCCTACCTACGTCCACGAAGGAGGCCCCATCCCTAGAAACATTCAAGGTCAGGTTGGACGGGGCTCTGATCCACCTGATCTAGTCAAAGATGTCCCTGCTCACTGCAGGGAGGTTGGGCTAGATGATCTCTAAAGGTTCCTTCCAACCTGAAGCATTCTATGATTCTAAGACAACCCTTCCACAGTTGGATAGCTCCATTGGCAATGGGGTAATTGCTACCGCTTCCCAACCCAGTTCTTTAGGTTTTCTCAGATGACAATTATAACCTTTCTTGCTCATGACTGACTAAAATGAACATTTAGGTGTAAATTTTTGTAAGTGATCCCTGACATTGACAGCTGAAACACAGCAGCTGCAAACCCTAACAGTCAGGCCTGAAAGTACTTATTTGCTGGCAGAAATCAGCTAGTTATTACCAATGTTTTTGTTTATCATATTATAGTAGCCATCCAGAGTATGTAAGTGAGATCATGATCCCATTAGGCAAAGCCTTGTACATAACTCATTCAAAAGACTGCCTGCCCCGGAGTAATATATAAAGTAAACAACTGAGATTGAAGAAACGTCAAATTTCTACAGCTAACCCAGGATGCTGTAGAAACAACAGCTAACACAGGAACTGAGTCGTATTTTTGAAGTCCTGGTCCAATGGCTCAGCCACAAAGCCTAGTTTTGCCACAGCCTAGTCTAGCCAAAGCCTAGTCAGCCACAAAGCCTCTAGTCATTGCCATTGCTATCTCCAGCTGGTTCAAAGAGTAAAGCTGCCCCTGTAATCCCAGAGACTGGAATCAGGTGAGCTTGTGGACTCCTAGAAGTTACTTATTCACTAAAAGCAATAGGTGCATCGTAAGTAATTACTACTTGTAAGCAAACAGTATTTGTAAGACCAAAACACCGATTAATACAGAATTTCAGAGGTTCCTTTTGGAAATGACAAAAGCTTTTATCTATGCATTTTCTTGATGAAGGAAAGGAAAGAGAAATGGTGTGCAGAGGGTGAGCACCAGAGATGTGGCTTTTGCAGGTGTGGGTGCATCCACTTGTTTCTGCTCTCTGACCTTAAAAGAGTAAGGGCTGGATACTTCTTATGGGACCAAATAGTCTACCCTCAAATGCCAGAGAAGGAAGGCAGAACACCTCTATCCTCAGACCTTCTCACAAGAAGGGAAAAGCTGAGAAGTGTCTACTGTCTCCCCTCTAGTCCCCTGATCCACTGGAACACACTATACTGTCAGCACATCTGCAGCTCAGGAAGTGCTCGCTTTGAGATGAGCCACATATCCTGGCTGGACAACACCAAGTGAAGCTGGACTCCAGAGAAAATCGTAGATGGAAAAGGTTTGAGGACTTCATGTCAACAAGCCCAGGCTCCAGCAGAGGTATTTACTGCTCAAATACTCAACAGAGCTACGTTAGCAAGGTAATGGCTGAGGCAGCAGTAAAGAGAAGCTGAACTCTCATCTCGGATGAGTGCAAGGCAAGAGACAACAGCCTGAAAAGAAAGGCCACTTTTTACCAGAAATACTCAAAGTGGTGTGTCTATTCAGATAGTGGGCAGAGAAGGGGCACAATTTTTTACTAAATGATGGGCTTACCTTACCTTGCAGGTGTTTACTGGCAGACTTGCTGCATGCATTATCTATTATTTATTTACTTTGCTGTTTCACTAGCCATGTTCACGCTGCAAAAACTGTTGTGGTCTCTGATGATCCTCTTATGGTTTTCATGCCCTGTATTGTACCACAGCTTGGATCACAAAATAGAAAAATGATAGCGGTGCCCCTCGGGTAAGAAACCTTACGTCCATGGAACTGCTCAGGTGACAACAAGAGGAGATTATCTCTGCTCTGTCTAAGATGAGATAAATGCACTAGATCCTCCCCACTGACCCTGTCATGACCAGGAGACTTTTAAACTTGGAGCTGCAATGGTAGGATCTGCCTCATAACCCTGTTCTTTACAGGTACGCTCTGTACCTGACAGCCTGAAATAGGTGGCAGGGGAGCTTCAGCTAGGGAAGGCTGCATAAAATGTAGTGCTGAAGGCAAGAACCATGGAAAGATGCTGCAAGGCCACAAACTTGTTTTGATGTCCTCTGTGGTAGCTGCAGAATGGAGCCTGAGCTCCAGAATCACAATGGTTCATTTGTACAGAAAACAAGTTCAGCTTCCCTTGCTGGTGAATCAGCCCATCAGAATCCCTGATATCTAAGGTCATAAAGACATTCACACTCTCTACTTTGGGCACCTGACCTGGTGAAATTAAACCAAGACAAGACAGAGGCATTACATTACCTTCCTAGTCAAGGGAGAACTAGGCATCTCTGACAGGTCTACCCAGAACTGATAAACGGTCAGAGCAATTGGATTTCCTTGGGGCCTAATGCAGACAGGCTGATTGTGCTTTACTGAAAATAATCCACTTGACTAAAGGTAGCTGTATTTCTGTCCCCAAATCATTACTTTTTATCAATAATATGAATGTCCTTAAAACTGTCAATGCTAAATAAAACCTGAAGTCACAGCAATTTTGCCAAGGTTTGTAATATTCCCAGGGATCTGCAGGCATTAATACAGAGATTAAGATTCAACTCAAATGCTTTCCTAGCTCCTGGCAAGAACCCAAAGTCCTCAAAGAACATGTTCTTAAGATAGACTTCATAGCAACCTTAACTGCTGAAGGACTTTCAGGCTGGCTACACAAAAGAAACAACAGAAACACTTCCTAAGGAAACTAGGTTGCATTTGAAATCAAATGCTTTGCCCATCCAGAAAAGCAAATGTCAAAGCAAATAGTGATGCTCTGGGCACTGAAATATGGACATGAAGAGATTCACCCAGACGAAATCAGAGCAGTGGTTCTCTGACTGCATGTGTAAGTACAACCTAGAGCAAGAGCACTCTGATCCCTCATTAAACACTGTAAGCAACTACTGTAATACAAATAAATCATCTGTTGACAAACATTTGTATCTTTAATGCAAACTAAATAACTTGATTACAGAAAATATTTTGGGATTGTATCTATCATAAAAGCAACGCTGATCCTTGTTGCACAAAACTTGTTTCATTTATGTCTACTACCTATGTTACATGCATCAGACATAGTAATCCAGTAATTGCAAAAAATTAGAAATGACAGGCAGAAGAAAAAGCAAGCTGGAGAAAAAAAAGAGCAAGAAAAGAAATAAGTAAAAATGACAAGGAAAAACAAATTTAGGGGAATGATGCCCCTAAATATCTTCTGTTTGAGAGAAAATGATCCCGCAAGTAGTGGTTGCCTAGACACACACTATCAGCAACACATCAAATTTTGGGCTGATCAGTGTCACAGCTCAGTCTTATACAAGATGGTGTAACTTGGTCCAGATCCAGCTTGGACTAGTGTTCAGTTTTCAGCCTATAAGCAGTTCCACTGAAGTCAAACTTCTTGTGACTTTAAGACGTGAGCATTTGTTTAAACTCTTTGTTGGATAAGTACCAAGGAGTAACATTACTAAGTTCAAATTCCTAAAGATCCTGATTCAGGTCTCAAAAATATTTTTAAACATTGGTTTAAAGCCCTTGCCCTCAATTCTTTATTAGTTTGGCTCTGGTTTCTTAAAGTCATGAAATGATCAACAAAATGCTTACTCAGATCACTTGGCTCACATTTTTAGTCATTTTTTCCCAGTCAAGAGGGCTTGAAACTTTTCAAAAAGTGAATACAGAGATTGCTGTGTAGCCAGTCTTGTCCCCAGAAGCTGGTATTAAAAAAAAAAAAAAAAAAATCTGTCCTAAGACTCATAAAAGCATAAGAATTGTTAAATTTGAATGTACTCTGCATCTCGCTCATTTGAACCTTCAGGACAGCTGTCTCATTTCCACTCTCCCATGACAACTTTATTGACCCAAATGGACCAGCATTACTGTCCTCTTGTTCTGGGGGACTCTTCTGCAATAGGGCAAGAGCAATTTGAGAACTGCATGCAATGCAGACTGCAGCAAAGAAAAGTCAGCTCTACCTGGATGAAGGAAATCTGCTTTCTTTTCCCTATATCCCTCATGCTTACTTTTGTCCTTACATTCTGCAGTCTCTGCATTTTATCTGACTTAAAATATAATAACCTCTTTCTGTTACAAGCAGTTGCTTAAGTAGCCCTGGGAGAAGACCAGTCTTCTGCTGGCTACAATGCGTAGACCTGAAAGGGAGGAAATGAACTTCAGCTGGTGAAACAGCTTCTGCTATGAACTTATGGGAACCAGTTCCTGAGATTCCCCTATCTGATTTAAAAGCCCTTTCATAAAGATAACTATCTAACATTTTTAAACAGATCTTTTCATTCATCCCTGAATTGAGAATAAAAGCAATCTGATAAAAAATACATAGGCTACATGCCAAAGCAGAAGCAGTAATTCATTGGCCTTGAAATATAGTTCTTTTACTGGAAACATTACAAAGATGAGGACCGTGTGTCATCACAAAAAAAAAAGGCAGTTTTAAATAGGCACTCGTCTGAATAGGCTCCATGTTTCATCCTCAATTATCAGTTCATAAATCTAAAATTTCTTAGCTGTTAGTAGATGGGCAAAGGTCACCAAACAAGGACCTCATAAAATTAGTGCGATTTAGAAAATTAACAACATCTGAACTAATTTCTTTCCATAGTAAACTGGATTTTCCAGAACTGTTCCCCTTTAGCAAAGGGCCAGTAGAAAACTAAAACCCAGAAAGAGCCAAAAAAGAAGTTATCTTTCAGCTGCCAAGATGGATTATCTGCAAATAAACTTGGATATATTTTCCTTATGGATTAAATTAAATAGTTGATAATGATATCCTGCACTTACATGTAGCCTTTCAAAGCTTCAAGTATTCAAAAGTAATGCAAGCTTTAGGAGGGTTGGGAAGGGACCACAAATTTACAACTAAAGTAGATGAACCACATTCCCCATCAAAGGAATCAGAACTCCTTCAGGAACTACCAGAAAAAGCCAATATCCAAACTCATGGACCTAGGAAGCCTTGCTCTCCCATAGAAAATTGTAATACACGAGTACCTTGATTCCTCACTGCCCGAACATCCCTCCTTTGATTTCTATCGAACAGCGAATGGCAACACACACCTCAGCATCCTCACAACTTAAGTTCCTATGTGAGGTTGACAGGAGTAAACATTTTAGAAAAAAAGCCAGTAACTAATGTCAGGATCAGAAATCCTTATTTTGACATCTCCCTAAATGCAGTTTACTATCAAAAGAGTTTTTCCCCCATTTTCAAACTGAAAAAAGATGTTTTAATTCCATTTCACCCTAAAATAATTAGGAAATTCTACTCTGCGAGACAGAATGAAACAAAAATAAACTGACAAAAAGCAAGTTTCCCATCTTATTACCCACTCATGCATATACACTGGCAGTCTTTTATGCATAATGATTCACCATAATACATTTTTTTTCATGTAATATAGCATGAAAACAATGTCTGCTTTTAACATCCCAAGTATATAAGAAACACCCTCTATCTTTTGCCTGCTTTTCTGTCCTTACCTTCTTTTCAGTAAACAAACCAATCTTCCAGTCTGTCCTTACAAGAAATTTCTTGTTATCTGCTGCCCATTTTCAAATTACAGCCACAATGGTTCTGACCTTATGGCTGAGAAAGTCTGTGGGAATTACTTTTAGTGAGAAGGAAGAACATTTTTTCTATCATCCTCAAAAACTTCAGTTGCAAGGGTTTGGTCAAATACAACAAAATAATCACTTTTTGGACAGAATGCAAACATCAACAAGTTTAATTCAGTAATAAGATTTCTAAACATTTTTAAATAAATGGCAACAGCCTGCTAGAATGGAAGCAGCTATGTTACATTAGCTATAGCAGACATCCCTACTGCTGTGACAGCAATGTTGCTTTAATGGGCATTAAATTGACATGATGCAGACATCCAAAAATAAAGTTCAAGTACCCAGGCTGTGCTTGCATGGGCTGTGCCCTTAAGTGATCTGTGTTTATCAATGACAGATTGTCAAAGATGGGAATTAATAAAGGAAAGCTACTGCTGTACTATACTGCCTGACTTCTGGTCTGGGAGAGCTAACAGAGTTGTATTCTTCCTTTACCTTTTCCCCAACAATTGCATTTAACCAGCACATAGAAAGCACACTTATTTAAAGGAGGAGTGGGTAGCTTTTACTGGGGTTTGTGTGCCTGGGAAGCGTCACAATATTAGACTTGATATCCAAGCCAAAACATATTTACGTTATAGTTGATCAAATCAAAACTTGAGACCAAATGTTACCTGCATCAAGGACCACAAGGATGTCAGGTCACAGAAAATGGTTTGCCAAAACTTTTCATGACAGAAGTTAAGAGTCTCAGAATACAAAGGGATGTGCAAAATCCTGCTAAGTCAAATAAACTAAACAGTTTTGTTTTCCTGAAATGCATTCTGTATTCAATACCAACAGAACTAGTGAAAACATTTTCCATGGACACATTTTAAGAGAATATGGATTTTTGATGAAACAAAAGAACTCTTTTAATTTTTTTAATAATACAATGTTTTTATATATTGCCAAAAATGTAATTTTTTTCACCCACTACTTACTCCTCCATTGCAGTAATGGAGCAATTTCATGCTTATGACAATGGTTGGTTGCCATTAAAATAATTGCAGCAATGTAGAATAACCACTTTTCCATTTTACAGATGAGAAGGTGGAAAAAAAAAATTTAGACTGCAAATACTTTATCTCATCAGCAGAACAAGAGAAAATAAGATCGAAGTGTGACAACTGAAGTTCATTAGCTACTTCAGGGACGAGAAGAATTTATTGCTGTTTCCCATCAGGGAACATGTTTTCCTTAACAAGAATTAGCAAAATAGCTATTTTTTTTCCCCCAAAATTTAGCAGATAGCCACACAAAGCCAGAGAGCAGTCCTGTTTAACACAAAGATGGCCTTTTACACAGCCCTTTACTGATATGAACTGTATATTTCCATTATGCATTAGTTACCAAGAGTAATACAGATGTCGGCACAGGAGAGAGAAGACAGCTCTGCCTCCTCCTTGCAACAATTCTCACTTCTACCTTCCCAACCTGCCAACTCCCCAGTTCTCTGGGACAAAACATGTGATGCTTTCATGGAGCTCAGCAAGCCAGGGACACGCAGTCTTCATAGCAGCTCTCATAAACCCAACTTCATTGACTTCAATAGAGCCAAAGTGATTTTCATCAGCTGAGGAACTGGTCTGACCTGTATAGAACAGGCTACTGTGCACAACAAAAGCCCAAAGGCTGAAACAGTCTGAAATCCAAGTGCCTAGACATAGATAACAGGCAAATTTCTAGCTCCTTCAAATTTGCAACAAATTTCCATGGACTTCAGCATGACAGAAACTTCCCTGGTGGCAGACTGGGGCTAATTCATTGGCATCATTGCAGCTACACTGATTTATTCCAGCTCAGGTCCTGTCCTTAAACTTATGTGACTGCGGAGCATATATTCATGACCTAATCCGTTATCACCGCATGGGGAAATGGCAGAAATGAAAGCAGCACAAATGAAGATTTTATCACTTAAGTACAATTGAGAGCTGTTATTCTTTATGTTGATTTCAGTTATCATTCATTTCTTACCTCACAGACACAAGCAAGCTATTGTTCAACTTCAGTTCTCTCAGATTAGGTAGGTAGGTACCTATGGGAACAGAATAAATAATCACTTTGCAGACCTGGGAGTAGAGTAAAGGAAATTTCTGGCAATTACAAGTTGAAGCATCTAATTTTACATGCATTTCTTACCTGTTTCTGCCAGACCTGTGCTGGACCTCTTCTAAGACAATTAATGAGATTATTTCACTCAAAAAATATTTCACCCTTTGCATTTTTGCAACATATATGTATTGTCTGCATGACTACCCAATTATAACTTTTGGAACCCCTCTCTGACAATTGTGACAGAGCACCTTTCCAGACAGACAACAACAGAAACTGGCTTGATGGGTGACTGTTTTCTTTGGTGTGATTCCCAACCCTTACTGACTATTAACTGAGTGATACTCTGAAGAGGTAAGGGATGGTTTAGAGTATAGCATTCCATGACCTCTGATTGCTACATAATGCTCTTGCTTCTCTCCCCAAAAATCTTTTTCTACCTATTTAATGGCAAGTAGTGATGGACTTATTGGATACACAGCTAAGTAACGCTTCTTCAAAATGTAATTTTGAGTCAAACAACAAAAGCATCATTTCCCATGTCACAACATCATCTTTTATAGTACAGAGGTCCCCAAAACGCTACTTATGTTTTGCCAAGAGTTGCCTTCTCCTTTTAATTTTCTGGATGTGATCCATTGTCTACTGTTGAGTTGTACAAGTTTCATATCTTTGAAAACCTCAGTATTCTGTTGTTTAATTTTGACTTTGACTAATGTTTTTTTCTACTCCTGAGACACATTTGCTTTTGTTTACTTCTACAGGTATCTCTGGACCAAAATCATAGACCAAATGCCTCCAAGCTAAAGAATAATTTGGATATAAGGTCAAGTCACAGGAAACATTTACTATTGACAACAGCAAACTTTTACCCATTCCCAGTAGCAGAGTTTACCCATGGCTGGCAAGTATCCTCCAGTATAACATGCAACCATGTAGAGGTAATACCAATTTTAGATGAACTGGATCATTGCTAAAATATTAAAATCTGCTCTCAGCAAATATTTTTATGAGTCCTCTGAGTAATCTCTCTCTGGCAAGGGTGATTTAGCAGGGTCCAGAAGGACATAATTCCAGCTCTTTGGAAAGGATCAAAAGAAAAAGAAAAAAAAAAAAAGAAAAAGAAAAAGGGAGGGGGAATCTCAAAAGCAAACAAAGGAGGTCATGTTGTTTATCCTATTTCCCCAAACAGAACAAGAGCACTTATGGCAAAAACATTTTAATAAATCATGTTTTAGTAGAAACGTTATCTATATCTAATGCTATTTGGGAGTGATTATAATACACATATTGATCTTCATGCTATACTGCAAATATTTAACTTCATGTCTTTTGCAAAGCTCTTTAGAAAATATTAAAAATTCAAAACACATTGTGCAATTTTTTAGTATTATTTTTTAATCATTTTCCATAATCCATAAAAATTGTAGTACAAATTATAACACACCATCCTCATCCTGCAGGGCATACTTTCTCATGTCAAACAAGTTTTATAAAGTATGGCAACAAAATAATTTGGAGTTCCTGAAAGAGGAGATACTAGAATCTGTGTTAATTATTCACAGCAGTCTTACTAGCAACCTAGCAAAGACTTCCTCAGATATAATCCATGCACTAAGAAAACCCTCACAGAAAAAAATCAAAATCTAGATAAAAAAATTGCTGATCATTTCTGATAAGAAACCTGAAGCACAGAGAGATGAAATTACTTCCCCCAAAGTGTTAAAGGAAAGAACAAGAAGGATACAGTAGCCTCTCTAGTCCCAGCACAGCAGCAGATAATAGCCTTGCCACAGATTCAACCATAGAGGTTAAAAGGTAACCAAGCAAAGGCTATTGCAAAGCATTACAAAGCAAATGTGTTTTTAAAAACTAGTATTAAGCAGAAGATTTGAATGAGAAGTCAAGAAGACTAGCTCAAGAGAAATGGAGAGACTTGCTCAAGAAAAGCTTTCCACTGAGTGCATTTATGGTTGGTTCAGGAAAAAAACAACTATTAAAGGATTCAAAGAGGCAGAGTGACAGGCTGACGATACAATTTTCACATCTGGTTATTTCATTATTGTGACCTGATCCTCCATCTCAGACATTTTATTGTATTTTGGCACAATCTATGCCTGGAAACTTGTAGAGTGTTAAGCTCTAATGTGCTGGTTACTAGACTGAAATAAAAATATACTATGTGCAGTGGTGCAAAAATCTGCCAACAAGACTTTTGCAATCTATTTCTCCAATTCTGCAGGTTCTTCCCTCCTTTAAGTTTTATATTCAATATGTAATTGTTCTTTGGTGCTAAGAATTCAGAGTCCATTTGATTTTTCTGTTTTTTTAGAGTGCCAATTCCTTATATATAGATTAGAGACCAGAAGATTAAGTTAAGAAGAGAAAATTGTAAAACAAAGATGACAAAATAAGAGATCCATCCAAATGTAACAACATACTTGTAATTTGCTTAATTTTAACCCTCATGGCATCTTTCCTGAGAGCAAGGACACATTTTATTCTTATATTAACATAAAAATACTCTAAATATCAACAATATTAACTTCTAATATCAATTTTGAAAGTACAAACAATATATTCCTCATCCTGAAACTGCCTTCATACTGTATAATTTTGATTTTTAAAAATGAAAATGGTCCAGAAAAATGCTGATGACCACAGTACAAGGCTGAGAATTCAGAATGGTGAGCAATGTTATCTCATCTGTCTACGATTCCCTTTCACTAAATACCCTTATTGTTATATGGCTCTGAAATGACTAACCACCAACAATGTACTAGTGTTAAACTATTCTACTGTACTATCCCAGTGGAACAAAACTAAATGAAGAGCAGAAAGAAATCAAAGTGTAAGGTAGGTGAATAAAAGTGATACATGCACACTGAACAACATTGCCTTAAGTGCTGCACTTCACAAGCAGGGTAGCAATGCAGATGTCTTTCTGAGCTGCATTGGTCCAGCAGGTGACATTTAGATAACTGACTAGGAGTAAGGAGAAAACAGGCAAGATGCTGGTTTTATTATATTCTACAAACTACACCACTTGTATTTATATCACTTGTTTACATTACAATGTAGTCTTTAGGTAGAATGATATATCTTGGTTTTCTATTGTTAACAAAAAATCATCATGGCTTGACTTCTTATGCCTTCTGGAATATGGACTAGTGAAAAACATACACAAAATAAATTACTGACAAATGCTTGCGTTGGTATCAGGCAACCTACATGTTCTGTTGATCCTACAGTACAAACCAGGCATGTGAACACAGACTGCATTCTTCTAGCAAGAGCAACCTGATACGTAAATTAAACAGGCTATTTAATTCACTTAAGCTGTGTTTGATCAAGTAAGATAAATCACCTTGATGTTATTTCCACACATGTTCTAAATGTGCATTTTTTGCACATTTTTTGGGGTGAATTGGGCAACACAACTGTAGACAAGACTGCAGCACTTGCAGGCAAAACCAAACTAGCTGCAGTCTAGCTACCCGAGATGAGAGTCTCACAAAAAAACATATCAGTGCAGGGGTTAACCTAAGCTCACTGCCCCACTATGTACTTTTAGCTCCTGGAGACCCCGCCCAAGGCCTGCTGCAGCGGGTGCTGTGGCACCTTCTCAGCAAAGCTGGTCAGTACCAGCTAAACCAAGACCAGTAGGGACGCACATGCTGAACTCACGCCCCTGCACTGGCTTCCTGACCACGCAAACACCTGCTGCTGTGACACTGGCTGCCAACAAATGTCTCTCAGCTTTGCACCAGGAATACCAACAAAGAGAGCAAGAGGAAAGAGACGATGACCCTGCATGAAAAATAACGCATGCCTACCTCTGAACCTTTAGCAGAGCTTTTCCTTGATAAAATGTGTGTAAGGGAAGCGGCAGTCTCCAGACACATAATCAACTTAGCCTGGCCACTAGCAGGCAACAATTCAATAAGTACCAGCGAACAGCACTGTGGGTAACTTGATTTGTAGCTATTAGAATCACTTAGAAATAAGAGAACTACACAGTGTCTTAAGTTACTCTATCCCACCATTACTTTCAACAGGAATTTCTACAAGCTGGTCATGAATGTAGTCCCAGATCTGTCAGCAATCAAAACCGAAGGGATAAGCTAATGAAAAGGAAATAGTCCATCTGTTTGAGTATGAACTGAAGCCTACATGCAGCTGAAGAGCACAGAAGTCAAGTCCAAGATCTGCAAAGCACGATACAAGACTTGCCAGGGTGGTTCAGCTTTTCATCTGTCACTCAGCAAGGTGCACTGAAAACAAACAGCTAGAGATTTCAACAATTGCCCCAAGCCCCGCTAAGACTCAGATTCAAGCTCTGGCATGAAGACCAAGGGCAAGTCCTGCCTGACCAACCTAGTGGCTTTCTATGAAGGAGTGACTGCATCAGTGCACAAGGGAAAAGCAATGGATGTCATCTACTTGGATTTCTGTAAAGCCTTCAACACAGTCCCCCACAACATCCTTCTCTCTAAATTGGAGAGATATGGGTTTGTTGGGTGGACTGTTTGTTGGATAAGGAATTGGCTGGATAGTCACATCCAGAGGGTCGTGGTCAATGGCTCGATATCCACATGGAGACCAGTGATAAGTGGAGTCCCTCAGGGTCCGTACTGGGACCGGTGTTATCTAACATCTTTATCAATGACATAGACAGTGGGATCGAGTGCACCCTCAGCAAGTTTGCAGATGACACCAAGCTGAGTGGTGCCGTTGACATGCCAGGAGGATGAGATGTCATCCAGAGGGACCTGGACAAGCTGGAGAGGTGGGCCTGTGCAAACCTCATGAGGTTCCACAAGGCCAGGTGCAAGGTCCTGCACCTGGGAAAGGGCAACCCCTGATATCAATACAGGCTGGGGGATGAAGGGATTGAGAGCAGCCCTGTGGAGAAGGACTTGGGGGTACTGGTGGATGAAAAGCTGGACATGAGCCAACAATGTGCGCTTGCAGCCCAGAAAGCCAACCATGAGGCCTCACCTGGAGTACTGCATCCAGCTCTGGGGCCCTCAGCACAAGAAGGACATGGACCTGCTGTAGCGGGTCCAGAAGAGGGCCACAAAAATGATCCGATAGCTGGAGCACCTCTCCTATGAGGCCAGGCTGAGAGAGTTGGGGCTGTTCAGCCTGGAGAAGAGAAGGCTGCGAGGAGACCTTATTGCGACCTTCCAGTACTTGAAGGGGGCCTACAGGAAAGGTGGGGAGAATCTTTTTAGCAAGGCCTGTTGTGACAGGACAAGGAGTAATGGTTTTAAACTAAAGAAGAATAGATTTAGACTAGACATAAGGAAGAAATGTTTTACAATGAGGGTGGTGAAGCACTGGAACAGGTTGCCCAGAGAGGCAGTGGAGGCCCCATCCCTGGCAACATTCCAGGTCAGGTTGGATGGGGCTCTGAGCAACCTGATCTGGTTAAAGCTGTCCCTGCTCACGGCCGGGGGGTTGGGCTATATAACCTCTAAAGGTCCCTTCCAACCCAAAGCATTCTATGATTCTATGACTTTCCTTAATTTTAAAACTGATCACATGACAGTATTTTAATGTTGGTCTTTTCATGTTTTAGCCCACACCCTGTCGCTAAGAAATGTAACTGTTCCTTCCTATCATGTCATGCTGTTGCGTAGAGGCTGACCTGACAAACTGGGAAAGCTTAGCAGGATGGCGCTTTAAAGTTTAGCACATCCCAAAGTGGAATGCTCATAAGAACAACTCAAGCAACATGTTTTAAATCGCTCTGGAAATCTTGCTAAAGGAGATGTAGGCCCTCAGTGCTTGTGTTACAGTCTGTGTATGGCTGTGAACATTGAAACGTTTCTCAAGTAGAAATTGTGGTGTAAATTTGGGATTCAAGTGCTGCAAGGTTCCAGGTGACCCGGAGTCATGTGCAGTCTAGTAGCTTTCAACTGTTTTACCTGGCCATTTAAGAGCTTGCACGGCCTATTTTATCCTTACACATAAAAACAGTTAAAACAATATTGTTTGCTGAGTGTGAACTGATCATCCAAACAAATAATCAGTTGATGATAAAGATGCTCTTACCCACGTTCTGCAACTGAGGAATACAGTGAGAGCAAGGTTATGTGATTTAATATGGCTATAAAGAAAGCTAAGTAGCCAGGTTTGGAATGCAAACAGAAACACCAAATGGCAGCGAGGTCCAGGCTGAAGGGGACAGCTGGAGATCTCTAGCCTAGCCTCCTGCTCAGAGCCAGGTCTTCTGTGAGACCAGACCAGGGTGCTCAGGGCTCTACCCAGCTGGGTCTTGAAAACCTCCAAGGATGGAGACTCCAAACCTCTCTGGATAGCCCTATTGCTCAACTGTCCTAATGGTGGAAAAGCTTTTCCTTCTGTCACACTGGAACTTCTGTCATTCCAGCTGGTCTGGTTCTTACCCTACTCCTTTCCTCAGGGTATTTATCCAGATCCCTGTGACTAGAGACCAGGTCAGCAGCGCAGTTTCAGGGGCAGGCAGCCAGAGAGGAGCATGCAATTAGCCCAACAACTTCAACAGCAGCCTTGGTTACACCGTTCACATTGAAGGTGCAAACTACCCTGCAATACTCCTAAAAATGTAGGCCTTACTCCATGTGCCTAAAAATCAGCTGTTATACGAAAAAAAATGTAAGGAACTGATGATCACTGGAAAGCATTAAGTGGCAAACTTTCTGCCCTAGCCACCTGCTGACATTTGCAAAGACATTTTCACAGGGAGGAAATTCAGAAATGCACTTTAATAAAAAAGGACAGAAGGAAATTCAGGATGGTCTTGGTGTTCTGTTATTCTCAAAATAACTCTTGGTGCAAACAGTGGGCCATAAACAAGATGGAAATTGTTTGCAACATGGGAATAGTGTTCTGTATTCTGTAAAAGTTGCAAAAGCCTAACCATGGGGAGCATAAAGACAGGGATTTATTCCAGTAATGGAAAGGAAAGGGAAGTACAGAGTGAAAAAGGTGAAACATTTTTCTAGCTTGTCACAGCTAATGTGAAATGGCATAGGAATGGGAGCACCACTTCGAGCATTGTAGAAATGGCATAATGAGATTTTCTTATCAACTGGAGGAAACATGACTGAATAGATTATGATCTCTGAAAGAAATGGATGTAATGTACCTTAAATTACCAAGTTCCTATCAGAAAGAGACCTATTTACAAAATAAACAGAATAACCAATAAAAAGTGGCTATATAATTCAAGACAAAATCCCCCTTCACTGTACTTGCTTAACCATTCTCGACAAATCAATATCAAAAGACCCACTAAAGCTAATTGGCTGTTACATTATAGTCATTTGCACATGCAAATGAACTGCTTGGTTGAAAATACCAGCACCCACTTCTGGGGACGTGACTCCTTTTGGCACAGAAAGTATTATCCTGCAGTAGTTACTCAGCTTCAACATAGCAGAAGATGGACTTGGTAGTGATGGGAATCCACACCACAGAAAATGACTGCCAGTACTGGAAATAAGGAAGGTTTCATATTCTCAGTGTTAACTCTGCTACAGAGGGATTTCCTTTGGTACTTCCTTACTTCCCCAGTGCAGCGATGATGACATAGAAATTAATCACAAGCATTAGGGCCATTTGGGGCTCATTAAAATGACCTATCTATAGGACCTTCCTCAAGCACATCATCCAGCACATCTTGATGAAGCAGCACAGGATGCAAAGACAGGCTGCTGGCAGCATGAGCAGCCTGATACCACTAGCGATTTCTCAGCCACAGGGGAATCTTACAGTGGAGAGAAACTGAACTTTGGCTACTCTTTCACTAGAGTAGCTCCAAGTACTCTAGAGGGCAAGATAATCAGTAAATGCTCATTTAGGGCCTAGAGGCATGTCATTCAAGAGGAATTTGTTCAGACTAATTGGCTTTAGACAGAAGTGGTGTCACTCATCCCATTGCCACAGTTTCCAGTCCTATTTAGAGCCTCACAGAAGAAAACAGAGATCAAGGAGTGAGAGGTACCAGGAAGATCATGTTTCAAGAGCTCTTGAGCAGGACAGTAGTTTATACTGGCTGTTGGTTTCTGAGTCCCCAGTCCTGCTTCAAGACATCATAAAGGAAAATTTGAGATGGTGAGCAGAAGATAAAGTGTTTTCTTACCAAAGTTTCCCAAGCTGTTCTCTCTTGTATCTACTTGCATCTCTAGGGCCTTCACTCGCTGCAGATCATCTACCCCTGTCAAAACTTTCTGTAAAGATAAACAGAGATATATGTGTACTCTCATGCAATAAACCAGATGACACCAGGAGCAAAAAGGTGTAGAAAGGTTTTCAATCAGTGCTTTGTCAACATATACTCCAGGTCAAAATGGCGAGACATGTGATCACATTGAAATTAATTTAGTATTCAAAGATTCCTCGTAGCTCTGAATTATTCTAGTCTCACATAACTTCCACATTGCTTAAAGAGTCAAGGCTGAGGTTACATTCAAGCTGCAAAATCAACAACAGACCTACATGCCAGTTAACTTCATTCAAACAGGATGTCCATACTTTAAGATTTGCATAAGTCGTACTAATCCTCAGCAGACAGGAAGTGTTACCCTTGTGTCACCTGTAATCAAAAAGGCACTAGGTAGTAAAACTCAACAAAATACACTCTTTTGCCTTTTAACCCAAAACTATGAAAAGGAAACGTGATTTTAGCTCAAGCAGCTCACTTCTCTGAAAGAAGACAACACTAATTACAAGAATTATGAATTCCTTTGAAAAGATCTAGGCAATGCAAATAGAAGCCTACAAAATCTTTCATTATTTTTGCAAAATCTTAGTAATAGGATCAACCACTGCATTAAGCAAGGGTGTGTGTGTGAATGCAGGATCTTTCCTACTATCCTAAAGTCTGTGTTGGTAAATACATGTAGATTTTGCCTTGGCAGAGGTAAACAGGAGGATAGAAACAAGCAGAAGCTACACGCAGAGGAGAGAGGGAAGCTCTAGGACAGACAGGGAAAACTACAGCAAGGCTGCGAAGTCCTAAGATGCCAGGCTGCAATTCCACAAGCAGCTGAAGCAATCTCACGTTACCACCACTCTCATACCCTGTTCCCTCCTGCTATGATCCAGCTCCTCTCTCCCCACATTCACTCATCCAGGCTACGTGTCCCACCACCTCCTTTGCATCAGCTTTGGGTACTTAGTGGACCCTTCCATGCATGAATTCAACAAAACAGACCAGGATGGAACTGCATCCTTTCTTCCTGATGGGTTAGTGGTTCTTGGAAGGGTTTGAAACATTCCTTGAGAGAAGAGAAACAAGGCTTTTATGTCACAATAACTGCCTGAAAGAGTTGATGCGCATAGTGATCGTGATACAACTGCTAAATTTTCATCTTTCTATGTCAAAAGAGTTAGAATGTGGGGCTAAAAAGTCCGCTTCAAAGAAATGGCTAACCCTGGTATCAGTGTCTCCTCAATGATACAATCAACAGCATGGGTTGAAAGAAGTATTGTCACCTGCCTTTTGCCCCTCTATTTAAGATAAGGGCAGGAAGTCATACAGCAACCTCCACATGCAGGAGACAAGTTTTCTTACTATTAAAAGTACGACATTCTTTAGTGTGTTTAATAAGGGGGAAATTATTCATTAGAATGGAATGTGTAGGACCACTTCTGTTTATGAGTTTGGGGAAAAAAAAAATAACAACAAGAACATCCAGTTCATTTTGCAGGGAAAAACGGTGGTTGCGACATTCCTGCTCATCAAGTATAATTTGTATGGCACACAAGCTACTGCAACTTCATTCACTCTGATGGTTCCACATCCTCTTACAAAGGACCAAACATAGTCTGAGTGTAACTGAGGTGACAGTTTAAAAGGGCATGGTTTCCTGAAAAGGCTGAGCACCCCTCCTCAAAAAACTGGCTCCCTTTGTAAGATCTTGACTTGGACTCCTAAGAAACAGAATTATCCAAAATCTTCAACTGCTTCTGAATTGTCTTTAAAACATTGTGTTTAAAATTATTTTTAATCTTATTTTTTTCAACTGTTATTTTAAGCAGGCTGAGCCTAAGAAGCTTCTAGACTTTCTTGCCTCCCCACTAGAGTATGAGAAACAAAGGTCTAAGTTGAAAACTTGGGAGTCCCCAATGGCATCCAGAAATTTACCTTCTATCTCCAGATGCAGCCACCACAAAAATGGTTTTGCTCCTGCAATGAAGACAAGCTTACCAACTACAGACTGCTTTCTCCTCGCAAATAAACACAAGATCCCTCACTGCAAGACACATTTTGCAGTAATCCTTTTTAGCAGATGACACTGTCTGTCATATAACACGAGAGTACGTGAGAAACAAGAGCTAGCTGACATCCTGGCATGCAACCACGCACTCAGATTGCTGGACTTGGACACAAGCTTATTGTCATTAAAGGAAGCTTCTTCTGAAACATACCTCCCCCCTCCCCATCAAAATAGTCTTAAGAGCCTTCATCATTAGAAAGAAAAATAGTCTTCATCATTAGAAGACAGAATAGGATGAGGTCTCAGAACAAGTAATAAGCTTAGGGTCATACACTTTTTCAGTAGAGTAGCAGAAGGTCCTGGCACCACAAGGAACTTTTGCCTTTTTCCTTTGCTGTCTCCAAGTTCCCTGTATGCTGTCCTTCCCCCTGCTGTATTCTAGACAGCCTCCTTCCACAGTTCTGCTCCTTGTTCTCCTCTTTCAAAATCCAAGCATAAAAGCTGCATAGAGTTATATTCTCTGCTCTTCTAGGGTTCCCTATTCCTTTTCCTCATACCAGGGATTACCAGTGTGCTTCTTTGCCCTCCTTTTCCTCTTCCAGATCCACCATTTGTACTTTTTCCCCGTCTGAGAGATGAACTGCTTAGCGCATCCATGTTTTGTACTGCAACAGGCAGAGCTGTAGCTCCAGTGCTGGAAAGGGTTATTGGCTGCCATTATCAGCTCTTTGAACTATAGTTAGCTGCCTTGAAGCATGTGCTAAACAGATGCGACAGACTCCATGTGTTCTCAGTCCCAACTTCCCCGTTCTGCTTTTCCAAGTGTCTCTGTGAAAAATTGCTGCCTTTCCATCTGCTGATGCTGAGGAGATGCTGGGAGAGTTTGGAACCAATTGGCTGTGGGTTGCAAAAGCTATCATACTACATGAAGGAAAGGAGAAATGCTCTTGGATTGAGGATATGAGCTCATTTAAAGGCACTAGAAGCACAGAGACCCCAGGTGTTGACTGCGAGCTAGTTAGCAAGAAAAAGGCCAGGGCGGCAGTTCAAGAGAAGGTTATATGGTGAACAGTTCCTGTGGAAGATAGTTAGGACACTCCTACTCCCCACAGGAGTGTCATACTCCTACTCCCCATATGCTGCACTTTCTTGCCTTGCTGGTGCAGCTGGAAGTGTGATACATCTCATGTGTCACAGCTAAAATGCTGGCACCAGGAATGGGGGAGATTTAGGGAAGGACATGGAAACATTAAAATAAAGATGACACATATTTAGCAGGATCTCCCTTTTATGTTGTTTAATTTCAAAGCACAGGAACCTTCGTCAAAGTTTGAAAGGAGGGATATTTAGGAAGAATCTTGCTGCTATTGGGTAGCCAAAAAAAAAAAAAAAAGGTCAAACACACTGAAGGGTGTGTCCATCAGCTTGGACAGAGTCTGGCACCACATGGGTAGAAGTGATGTTAAGGCGCTCTGCATCTCTTTGTTCCTAGGACCATGCCAGGTCTAGGACAGGCTCCTGCCCTAATTCAGAGGTGCCCCACTGTGGCTTCAGGTAATGACTGCCTGCCCACAGCTCAAAGGGCTGTTTTGATAGCCAGGGACAGAATGCGTCTCTGCCTGTGCCCCAAGAATGCTTACAGACATGAAGATGCTGTGCCATCTAGGGATTTCTTTGGCTGTTTACAGCTGCTCAGCCTCAACGCAGAGCAGACAAAAAGGGACTAAGGATCTGTTCTAGGCACAGTGTCAGATATACTTAGAGTTATTTTACATCAAAAAGATACCCTGAAAAAACTAACTATAATTCCAGGCTGATTGTTGGTGTCCAGAGAGGATTCTGCTTGCCACCCGTGTACTGCCCAGAGAGGTAGGTATCAGTTAGATAGAGAAGGAGCATGTTTTCTGAAGAATTAACCACCAAAATCTTTCTGGCACATGATGTTCAAGACGGTGGCCTGACAGCTTGATCCTGGGCAGCAAGTGTTATACTCCACACTAAATTTGTTTATTTGGAAGGATACATTTCCATGGTCAAGCACTGCACAATTCTTTGAAGATGAGTAAAAGGTAAGTAAAACGAAGATGGATAAAATTCACTTTACATTTTTGCACCTCCTTCAGAATAGGAGTAAAACTATTTTCCATGAGATCATGCAGAAGCTATTGGTAAATCATTTAGCCAGTATTTTAAGAGGCAACTCCATGATGGCTCACAAACCATTCCCATCATGCAAAATGTCTGGCCAATATCTAACTGCAGAGCATGCACTAGTTTGGAAAGCTTTTCCTCTAACTGAGAAAAAGACCCAATAAGTATTCTGTAAAAAATTGCAAGCGAAAAATACTTCAGTGCTTGCAGAGCTTCCCAACTGGCAGAACAGTCACCTGGGGATGCTGGGAAATCCAGTTCAAGTCCCACTTGCAGCTCTCTGTAAATTCCTTAATTAGCAAATAATATCTGTTCAATTAAAGCTCATGTATACAACTGATTTCTTCTCTCTTCCCTAGATTTTTCACATGCTCTAAGAAAAGTAGATATGTTGCTGAAGAGCATGTTGCATGCAGCTGTCAGAGAAGCATTTCCAGCTGTGCGTTTGTTTTGCTGATCCTGGTTAATTTGGCTAAGACAGGAATTCCTGAGTGGTGAGCTTATTTTCTTTTAATACTACACCTGTATGCAAATACTAGATTCATGTCCATTCATGTGTTCATTGCTTTTTGAAGGGATTTTATTTCAAATTCCCAACTCAAGTATAATCTCTCCCTGCACAAAAAAATTAATGTTGCTACAAATATGACAAAATATTTCTTCTAAGAAAGAAATTACTAGAACGTTAACAAGGTTTTGAGTGATTCTAAGTCAAGGGATTTTCAATGAGAGGGAACAGAACTTCCCTGTGGTCCCATATGCAACCTTCCTTTCAAAATGCCTATATGCTACAGATGCCTATAACTACAGTATTTAGCTGTATTTCACTACTTTCTGCATATAATACAAATACATTCTTCTCCCAGCTCAGATGAAGAGATCAGCTAGGCATTCAATCTGTGATAGAGAGATCTTCTTGGTTTGTATGAAAAGTGTAGATGAGGGCAATAATGATGAAACTTATGTGGTGGTGGATGCATTAGTAAAAATGTCCTTATTCTCATGCTGAAGCCTCAAAGTCACGCCAATGGATCTACATATATAGGTCCCTGCCTAGTCTTGCCATCTCCAGTTCAGCTTCCCCCTGACCCATGCTGGGGATTCACAGTACTGACACCTTCTCTTTTTAAACTAGTATTAAGGGTCTGATGCTGCAAGTTGCTGGGAGATCTCCTAACTATCGCAAACTTCAAAGGGCATGTGGGCCACCAGAAACTGTATGGGACGTGTCCTGGTTTTGGCTGGGACAGAGTTAATTTTCTTCCTAGTAGCTGGCATAGTGCTGTGTTTTGGATTTACTAGGAGAAGAATGTTGATAACATGCTGATGTTTTTAGTTGTTGCTAAGTACTGCTTATGCTAATCAAGGACTTTTCAGCTTCCCATGCTCTGACACGTGCACAAGAAACTGGGAGGGGGCACAGCCAGAATAGTTGATCCAAACTGACCAAAGGGCTATGCCATACCATATGACGTCATGCTCAGTATATAAACTGGGGGGGGTTGGCCAGGGAGCAGCGATTGCTGCTTGGGAACTGTCTGGGTATCGGTCAGCGAGTGGTGAGCAATTGCATTGTGCATCACTTGCTTTGTATATTATTATTGTTATTATCATTATTATATTGTTATTATTATCATTACTACTTTACTTTATTTCAATTATTAAACTGTTCTTATCTCAACCCAGGAGTGTTTCTCACTCCTCCGATTCTCTCCCCCATTCCATTGGGGTAGGGGGAGTGAGCGAGCGGCTGCGTGGTGCTTAGTTGCTGGCTGGGGCTAAACCACGACAGAGGTTTGCTGATTGCCCAGAAATACCCTGTATCATTTCTGTAGGAGGAAACAAGCTCAGTTTTAACTATGCGCTGAATTAACACACAGGTAAGGAGTGGACAGGATAGTAGATATTGTTACATCAGTTTTTGCTTTAAATTTGTTTTAAGGATTTACTTTCCCTCACATAGATATAAAAAAGTCATACCCCAATACTAATTCTTTTTCTTATCCAGCAATTAGGTGCATAATAAGTAGCTACAATAATTTCTCAATGTTGTGTCACTGAACATCCAAAACTCAAGACTGTAATCTGTCATTTTACGTTAGCTAAGCAGCTGTGACTGTATGCAAATGAAAATCTATTTTTTTTCATAGAAAGGCATGCATATGTGTGCGTATGCATATAAACACAAAGATTCCTGATGTGACAATTTGAATGTAAAACATCAGATGCCTAAGTAGCAAGATGAGCACTAATATAGCAATTACAAGCCTTCACTGTAGTAAAGGCATTTGTGTTAGGATAAGAACATATAAAAGGAAAGCCCTGAAACTAAATGAGGCTTTGTAATTTGTTTCCTGTTCACAGTATTATGTTTACTACTATCTATTACCTTGAGCAATCTGATCTAACTTTAAAACTAGCTGTGCTTTGAGCAGAAGATCTAACTGGAAGACCTCCAGAGGTCTCTTCAAATCTTTTTTTTAATTATTATTTTTAAATGATTATACAATTCTAATGAAGGATTCAGCAGATCCAAATTCAGACAGTTACTTCCATCTCCTTGACTCCACTTAATTCATCAAGATTTTGCATTTGTTTCCTTGATCTCCAGTTTTTTTCCCAAGTCCATTTAGCTTACAACTGAGAGGAAAACTTTCTGCCAAGGAAAAAAGGAAACGATCGAATCATTTCAGCAAGAATCCAATCTGTTGTTCCAGGACCCTCCTGGATTTTCTTCTCCCCATGAGGATAAGTGCATACCTTATGAAATACACCCCAACTTCCTGAGCAACAAAACTAAACACCACTTCCGAACACATGTTCCTAAGTTTAGAAAACACGATTAATTGAAGCAGGATCAATAAATAGTGAAATAAGAATACTACTTCCTTTCTTCTCTAAAGATCACACACAAATGTTATTAGTTTTGATAACGTGATAATATCTGGAAGACATTTGACCTTGTAAAATGAGTTTATTCTGAGAAGTGGAATGCTTTTTGTGGAGGTCAGGAAAACATCCTTTGCAAATGGTGGGGAGGGGATGGGGGTTAACAGAACAAAATAAAAATCTGATTCAAGACAGGTGGTCCTCCACACTTAATGAGAAATTTGTGTCACAGCCCTAATAAAGGTAAAAATTAATTGCAACATGTTGCCCATTAACAGCCAGTTTTCAGAACAAAGGGAAAATGGGGAATTTGCTCACCCTGGTATTCTACAACATCCGACAACAACATGTAAGCACAACAAGTACAGGCAGAGCAGGGAGCTGGAAGTATTAACAGGACAGGTACAAATGGAAAAGCGAGATTGCCCGTTCATATAGATGAAGATTAAACAGTACAACAGAAAATTGATATTGATACTAGCAAAAAGAATAAAAAGAACATATAATGATACCAACCCTTGCATCAAAAGCTTTTGACCTGTAGCTTAGGTGAAGAGTATTCAAATATAAAAGGGTATTACATGACATCTCAGCAAGAGAGATGGCAGCAAGCAGAAACTACAGAAGATGTGATTAACATAACAGGGATATGGAATCACACAGGATTTCAAACATCATTCTGCTGAAATGAGGACACAGAAGACCACAAACCCTGTAGTGAGTGAAGATAAGATTTAAGTGAGGTGAAGTGAGGATCTGCTATGGAGAGGAAGAGAACGGGCAAGGGACCAATGGCTTTGTAGAAGTTGTGTTATGTGCTGCGGGGTCCAAGAAGGCAAAAAGGAAAGAAAAAAAAAAAAAAAGAAAAGAAGAATCAGTTTAAGCCAAAGTTTTCTCTCTTTGGAGGAAAACAACCCAGCAACTGGAAAAAAAGTGAAGCTATACAAGTATCACACCTTTTAGAGAGCCCTTAATAATGAGGGCTGCTAATGTTTTCACTACTAAATAGACTGCTATCCCCCTGGAAAAGGGCAAAATGAGTAAAATGTGCAGGTAGACACAAGGCCATAGGCTGCAATCCAAGGCACCCAATCTTCACAGATTCTGCACAACTAGACCTTCCAGCCTCCCCGAGCTCAAACTGAAATGGTGCAAGATAGAACACTGCAAAGGCAAGGAGTGAAGCTAGGTATATATCTCAGAACAAAAACCTTCCTCAGGAACCTCCATCAGGTGTCCAGGGATCTGCCTACGCAACACTGCAGAACTGGAGCTTATGTCCTTACTTGAATGTAAAATAATTTTACTTTAATGAGCATGTATTTTAAAAATCTATTAGTTTCCTTCTCAGGGCACTTCAGTGAATACAATCAATAACTCCTAAAATATTCACAACTAAAAGACTATCAAGAAGGTATTGCAAGTGTACTGATTTAAGCAAAACAACCTTTCCAACCATTTGGTTATCAATGGCATGTGGTTCCTTAAAAAAATATGCATGTGAAAACTTGTTTTGGATTAAATGTTTGAACAGTATCTCTATTTTTACATTTGCAAACCCAGAGGAGGTAAATTTATGGAAGCAGCGGTTTCCATTTGATCAACATAAAGGTCAAAGAATAGATAGATTGGATATGTTATTAAAACATGCTATAAACATTGTTAATGTTTCCTTGACAATGTCATATAATTTCTCCTCTGAGCAGGAAGTATCCCAGCTATGCCAACGCAAATGTCAGATTCCAGGGCCAGGAAATAACCGTGTCCAGAAAAATTAGTAGGACAGTATGCATCCATTTAAAAGAGTCTTTGAAATGGAATTCCTTACAAATGTTAATACACACAATCTTAAAGAGGCAAGACTCGATTAAGTTCAAGAGGGTACATATGAATAATAAAAGTGTTTTCCCCATTTTTAAAAATAGCCTAGGATTGTGGGAGAATTTAACTTCTGATCTTTATTTAAAAAAAATTACAAAATAATGAACTGAAACTTAATGGGATGTGGGTAACATTGCCTTACGTACACTTTTCTGCTGACAATTTGCTGTGAACTAAAAGCACAGAGCTTCAGAAAGAGAAGAATTTCATACCAACAAAGGAACTTCCTAAGGGTTTAATTCAGAGTTTATTGAAGTCAGAGGGCAGCTGTTTTGGTTACTCTAATGGGCTTTGGTTCATGCCCTAAGAAAACAGACTAATCTGCAAGCTTCCCATTAGATTTATACAGGGTATTGTAGGCCACAAACACATTAGACTGGTCAAACTCTATACCAGATTTTAAAAAAAGACCAAGAAGTTGTCAGAGGTTCACATGAGCCAAAGGAAAGTGAATGGCATAGATCACTTATGACCATATATAATTTTTCTCCAGAAAGCTTAAAATATACACTCTGCAGAAAGTGACTTTCAATCTCCAAACATCTTACAAACACTAAAAGACTTAGCTACTAAGGGAAGAGTAGTTCTGAGAACAACTCACTGTCTAATCTACAGTGCACAGTCAAAGTTTTGACTGGTATATAGTTAGGGAGTGGCGTAAACCTGCAGAGCTGGAATATGCCCCCTGTGGGAGCTAGCGTCTCTCCACCAGTGCAATGGCTGTCCATCCATTTCTACGGACTACGGACACCGTGATCACCACCCTGCCTGCTGGGAGCATCCAAACCACAGCCTTGGCCCTATCTGTCTTTCACTAGTTTCTATCCAGCTCTGCAACACAGAAAGCTGCAGCTTCTCCCCTTAACTTCTGCTCTCAGCTCTCCCTTCCTTTAGCAGGGATAACAGGTTATTTTCTCAGCTCCTACATGTCCCAAAGGTTTTCACCCTTAATTAGTCCTGAGCAAATACAGCACAAAATACAGCACCAAGTATTCCTTCATGAGAGATTTCAGCATGTTACTCTCTTTCAACAGGCTGAATACCAAAATCATTTCCCCTGGTCAAAAAGGAGCATGGCTTTCAAATGTGCTTTGAAATTTCACACACTTCGATATATATAGAAAGTACTTATAGCACTTGCAGAATATTTTAATTGGCTTCTTAGCAGCACAGAAGATTTCAGTAATTCAGAGAAAAGTTGTGCTTTTAGTTACTTTTCCAGTCTCTAGAACAACGTTAATGTAAAAAGCTTTTTCTAATGCTAAGATTCAAGGTACTTCAGATGGTATTAATAAGATCTGTTTAAATTCTAATTATGCTACCCGTACTTTTCTTCACGCTGCTTCAAGAAAGCTGGCAATAAAGACAGCAGCATTCATGCTGGGAATATTTTTGATATGAAGCAAGGTGAAAGGAGGACAAACATTTGATAAATTTCTGTAAGACAGAATCTATGCAGAAGTCTAACTGTCAGATATGCAACAATCTGCAGTCACCACAAGAGCAGCTGGAAGGTTAAGTTAATACAGCTCTGTATATGCCAGTTTGCCTCTTCTACTTCATTAAAAAGTTGGATGTCTACTCACCAGTTTACTGGGGGAAAGGTATTCATCCATAAGTGGCTCTCTGTCACCTTTAATCAGCGGACTGGGATTTAGGTTGCCTCGCCAACTTAAATCAGTCACCCGGACTGCAGCTGAAGCTGGACAAGAAACTCTGCCAGGTTTCCACTTCAGGTCCATCTCAATATGCTTTGAACAAAAGAATAACAAGCAGTCTGATTTTTTCCCCTGTATTTATTATTTTCCATTTAGCAAAATCTATTTTGACTCCCATTGCAAGTCAGCAAGTGCCTATAGAGATACAGTTTTCTCTAATCAGAAAAAAACACAAAGCAATGCATCACGTAACACATATTCTTCCTTTTCTTCACCCTCAAGAGCTATTCTAATCCCACATCTCATTCAGCTTTGAGTGTAAGCTTTTACAGCAAACTATCGTTTACAGTTACACAAAAAGCCAGGCATACCTATGGCTCTCTACAAAGAGGGTAGTCAAGAACAAACAACTCAGGGCACTAGTCCTTTCCAGTCTTCTCACTACTCCACTCACCATTCTCCAGTGGCAATAAACTTCCCATCCACATGGGCCTCCTACTTACCCATCCCCTCTTGAGAAATGCAAACAGCACTCGGCAAAACTCTGCCAGGCTCCAGGCTGCAAGTGCCAGCACCAAGACATGTCACTACTTCTCTCCAGTGTTCTGAGCTCTGCCTGTAGGTAGCATGGACAGCAGCAGTCTGTATTTGCTGTCCTAAATTAAATATATCTGCACTGTTACTGACTGCCCTGGGTCAGGCAGGTCATGGCTACTGACTTCTAGTTCTGAAGAGAGTCTTGGAGGAAATAAAATTAAAATACAATTTAAACAAAACTGTGTATGCTTCAAGTGAGGAATGAAATCCAAAGACTGAAGATGAAGCATTTCAAAAGTGTCCATTCTTCAATTCCCAAAGCTATTCCTTTTCCAGAAATATTACCAATTAACTTTGAAATATGAGAATAAGCGTATGTATACCCATTAGAGTCAAAAAAGCAATCGGCTGTACCCGAATGGTACAAGCATTACTATGATTTATACAGCTATTTACTACTACTTGGCAGCAAGGAAGTATCACAGCTGGAAACATTGCTGTAACAACAAAAGGCTAGACTAGAGAAAAGCCTTCTTGCTCTGCTTGAGGGACACCTGCAGTTTTCCTCTATTCTCCACTGTGAAGCAATACTTATCCTTAGTGCTGGAAAAGTAATTAAATAATCAAGATAATCATAACTGGCTGACAAGGCTTCAGTGGGGGCCAAGACCTGAGAATTACTGTCTTTCTGCCCCCAAATACTAATAAACAGTTAAACACAGGAGTGATTTTTGTTAGGAAAAATAGAAGAAGTTCTGACTGCTCAGCTAGTCATCTCCACTCGAGAGGACTGACCGGTTAGTGGGTGAGAGAGAGGTTGACACCAAAGAGATTTCTTGCTCTGACTACTCATGTCCAGTCAAAAGTCTTCATCTCTGCACTAGCAAAAGACATTCAAAAGACTCAGTATTTTCAGAAAAAATAGCAGCCCTTATCTGAAGGAGAAGAATGAAAAATTAACAATCCACCAAACCTCTCCCTGCAGGATCTCCTAACATTAGGAAGGGAGAAACCAAAACCTCATACTCCTAAGTGTTCCTTCCGTATGCTTATCAGGGGAGAGGCAACCCACAGAAAGCAAAAATTATTTTCCCCAGATCACTTCATGTACCTGGCAAACATTCCTAGAGAAGCTGACTTCTCAAATGTGCTACATCTGAACCACAACAATGTTCAACACTTAAAAAACATTCAAGAACAAATTCTTCAGAGACACATTACTCCTTTCAATCTTTCTTAATGGCTTATAAAAGAAATACCATAAAGTGAACTGAGCAGTGACATGTGCAGCTTTTAAAACCTCAGTGTGCCCATAGTAGTACAAGGACAACCTTCATACTTCTGCCCATTAAGAGGGAAAAGTGATCTCTAAAACGCTATGTGTCTTAGTTTTTGAAAGAAAAAATACAACCCATAAATTTCTATTACTGTTCCTTTTTCCAAAGAATTCTAGAATTTCTCGGATTTTTTTCCTCTACTTTCTTTAGAGCAGGTCAGTATGATTTAGTCAGTACACTGAGTTGGAACAGTCATCAGTTGTCCATGGAAATTCAAGAATCTTATGTGATATAAAGGTCTTCCAGTGTTGTCTTTATTTTCCTAAGAAAGAATTATTTGGGTCAATAATTGACTTGGATTAGAATATCTGCCATATAAATGCTGGAATACTTTGACAGTTACACAAGACTTGTGTTGGATCATGTGCAAGTCCTGGTGGTTCCATCTAATTCAAGGAATTAGACGGATCACTATTATCCAGACATAATCCTGTATGTTATTGGAGCCAAGTGGAGCAATAGTCAGAAATCACTGATGTAACGTGTGAGTGCAAAACATAATAAGATAATAGCAGGATTGTGTAGATCTGGGCTGTAAAGAGTTAATACACTTGCATAAAACAAATTATTTTTCTCCTTTACTTCAGTCCATCATTTCAGAATGTCCTCCAATCTTTGAAATGTGTGTTGACACAGCACTTAAGGTTTGACAGGGAGATCAATTTGTGGTTTAATATCTGAAGTAACACTTCCAATTCTATACTTCCCGCTATTGATCTGCTGTTTCTAATTATTGTAACATTGGATTAGCGAGAAGAAAAGTATTTTCATTACAAATTGTCTGGGATCAAATTGAGTTATTATCAGTAAACAAAACTAATTTTTTGACGTGCTTCCATCACTTCAAAACTTCCTCCAGAGAAGAAAGAATCTTCTTCTGAACATGGATCTAAATAACATCCTCAAAATGAGGAATATAGAAAAGCTAAGAGTGCAGGAATCCTAGCGGTGAAGTACCAATTTTACATAAACATCTGAAATCTCCAGCACTGTGTAGGAGTGAGAAGGGGGCCTGGCACAACAGTCATCCCCCTACAGATACAGGAGTTAGATCACTCATTTTCATCAGGTGCACCTGACTTTCTCAGATGCGTAAATCATTCCAGTAAAGCCACCTCACCTGCTCATTTAAAATGCTAAAAAGCAAATGAGAAATCTATGGCTCTGTCAAATGCACAGGACAAGCAATCACTGATCCAAACTATTGTTAGCCTCAGTGGGACAGTTGACAGGGACTGGAAAGACTTCATTGTCATTAAAGAGGTCTGAGAAGTCATGAACCTGAAGATTACTCCACAGAGAAGATGGTCACACATTGGATATATGTTGGATCTATATGCTGAATGGTAATCCAGATCATTCCTGCAAGACTTTGTGGGACCAACAAGGATGGAAGCTAACTGTACCTAACACAAACCTTCAATGAATTCAATGGGAGAGCAAAGCAACCCCAGTAAGTAGATGGGAGTGTCAGGGAAAGAGAAAAGGGCTAAAAAAAAAAAAAAAAAAAAAAAAAAAAAAAAAAAAAAAAAAAAGGGAAAGGGGGGGGGGGGGTTGGTCCTGCATGTGAGCATTGAGAATAAGAGAATGAAAGAAAACAATGACTTAGTTTTTGCAGGATTTGCATAGTAGGTCTTGACTTGGCAGGCTCTTACACATGTGGATAACTAGAAGCAGATAATCATTGAGTGCAGGAGAAATCAATGACCAGAGCAATGAGATGGAAGACCTTGAATTCTATGAACAGTTAGTCTGCCAACTTTCCCCACTGCTGACACTCTCCTTCCCAAAGCAAGCATGATGATGGTAAGCTATTTGATTCGCAGACATGTTGTGAAAGTTCATCAAAAACTGCATGACATTTTCAACATATATAGAGTAATACTACTAATAAAGATCATTATTAAAATTAAATGATCCTTGGAACAACATGTTATTTGAAATCCTTGCAGAATACTGTAATTTGCTAGAAAGAAATTGGCAGAGAATAGTTATTTGATGTTCTTAGGGTCTGACAAACTGGTAAAACTCCAAGATTTAATTTTCCTGCTACAAGATTTATTGAAGAGTCAATGATAGGCTTGTGTATTCTTCATTAAATATATATTAATATGCATTTCAAATACAGCGATTGCCAGAAATGTTTGACTCCATATTAATTATGGCTTCTTAAGTCTAGGAAAGACCCTTTGAATTGTGTGACTAGGCATGATAATTTCTAATGCAGCTTTCCAAGACGTTACCTAAAGAGCTTGTCCAAGCAATTAAGCTACCATTTAAAACAAAAAAAACTCCAAAAAACAGTAATCAATCCATATTTACTCTAGGAAATACATAGACCTCTATATATTAACATCCCATACAAAAATAGGATGGGATTAGTCCAGCTTCTCAACCAGCATCCTCACCTGCTCTGTGGCTACCCATGCCTTCAAAAAGCTCCACTGGACAGGGAGGAGTGCCATTTCAGGTAGGGTACTGCAATCTGTACGCCCTTATCTTTATGTCACCAGCCTAAAAATTCGCTAGAAAAAAACATTTGAGAACCATTGTGTTATCTATCCCTTCATGACAGGAAGCTTGCACTGCAGCCTTCCATTTCTTTTGCCCTGCATAATGTAATTTTTATTTGTTTAATCCAGAATCACAAATTACAGTAGTGCCCATACTGTTACCACTGCCACAGAATGAAAACAACGAATTCTGTGTTTACTAAGGATTTGACAAAAGGTTTGGTTTATAAGTCCCAAGGGAACTATAAGTGCCCTTTTAAGTGTAATTTTGTGCAAGTGCACTACAGATAACCTCTTTGGAAAAAAAACGTTTAGGCAGCTGGAATTTACTATGAAGTCATCAGGAAACTACTGTTACAATAATCCACCCCTAATGGCAAAAACAGTTCCTGCCACATTTATGCAATATAAAGCATCCTGCAACACACCACTCTATTTTAGCAGATGCAACTTGTAAAAAGTTGAAAAATAAAACATCTGACCTGATATTAATGTGACTCTTTCTTTTCTATATATGACTAAACGATCTTGTTTTAATCTTCTGGTTTTGTTAAGCAGAAGGAAGTTAACAACTACTTCAGTAATGATACTTTAATATCAAGGGATCATATAAACACTATAAAGAGCATTCATAAATATTCCACTTGTGTGCCCACTAAAGAAAAAAAGCTTTTGTGAGAATGCTGAAATATCAAGATATGAATAACCCATTTAATGTAATTAAAAATTCACTGACTTCAGCGACATTGAATGACTCAAATGCTTACAATGATGGTTTTGTTCAAACTGTTCAGCCATTTTGAGGCCTTGGTTCAAGCACCCAAATTTGTACATAAAGCAAGTGTACCAATTTGCCTCATGGTTTACCTTCCTTATTTACAGTTTTACAAGCTGTAAGAGTGCCTGATGGTCCTTTGGTATTATATGTAAATCCTGCTCTACAGTTGCCATGACCATGGTAGGTAGGCCTTGGGATCTATGTCCCACACAGTCCTCGGGGAAAGTTCTTGGGGGCTTCATGGACTTTGTATTACCCCCATGCACAGAGTTGAGTTCAAACTGTGTCATTGTCCAAAGCAGCAGTGGTCCCAGAGAAGAAAATACATGCTACAAACCCAGACTTGGTTTGAGCCAACACTCTTGAGATATAAAAGGTGTTTCATATTCTTAAAAAACATAGCAGTAATAAATAAAAAGGCAATGCATTTAAATGTCACCCATTTCTCCTTTATATACCTATGAACTGCATGTATTAAGAAGCAGGATATATAATACTTTCCCAGATCCTGCTGAGGAGGTTGTAAGGTGATGAGAAATTTTTTATCATGTGTCCTGGAAATGCCTCTAAATTAAATCATTCTGGAGCTAGCTTGTCAAATGTTGTCCTGATAGCAGGATAAAAAGCAGATTGCTCTCTATTATATGTGCTGTTATGTGTCAAAGAAACAATAAACCAAAGTCATAGAATCAGAATGCTTTGGGTTGGAAGGGACCTTTAGAGATCATCTAGCCCAACCCCCCTGCAGTGAGCAGGGGCAGCTTTAACTAGATCACGTTTCTCAGAGCCCCATCCAACCTGACCTGGAATGTTGCCAGGGATGGGGCCTCCACTGCCTCTCTGGGCAACCTGTTCCAGTGCTTCACCACCCTCATTGTAAAACATTTCTTCCTTATGTCTAGTCTAAATCTATTCTTCTTTAGTTTAAAACCATTACTCCTTGTCCTGTCACAACAGGCCTTGCTAAAAAGATTGTCCCCATCCTTCCTATAGGCCCAATCAATTGGTTTTGTTTTTGAGAGTCCTGTGGTGGTAGGGGATCAGCGGCAATTTCTGTCCGGCTATGAACATTCATTGATACTCTCTGCAGAGCAAGTCTACAGACAGTGGCTGTGAACGAGCATGGATGATCTAAATCCTTAGCTGAAACTGCGAGATGCTACAGATTGAGATTTTTTTTTTCTTATATAGGTGAACTTCCTGCTGCAAGAAAATGTCTCAAGAGGCTCTTCTGCTGTCTGTCCCCACTCCTCCCCACAATCAGCCTAAGATAAGCAAAGCAGGGGGTAGGATGTGGGGATAGCTGGTGAACAACAGGAGTTATGGAAAAACAGAGCTCCAAGGTGCCTATGCCTTCACTGCCAGAAGGTTGCCAAATGAGCTTATGATCATTTCAGTTAGTGGAGGAGATAAGAGTAAGTCCCTCACCATTTTAACTTTAGCAAGGTAGCCAGGGATCAGGAAGTTGCATTTGGCTCTTCATGGCCACAAGTTTCTATCCAACTTTGTCCAGATGTTAAATAAGGGAGAAACAAGGCTGCTCTATTTAAAACCCTCCTGTCCTTATGTAGGTGTCCTGTCATGGATAGCTAATACCAACGTACACAGGTACCAACATATCTGTGCTTGTCACACACACAGATCCTGCCTTAAATGTAGATGTCACCGGAGCAGAAGATTAGGGAAAATAATTAATTTAGGCAATTCTAACATTACAGTTTCAGCTTTGTTAAAATAAAAAGTATTCAACTATAATGTTATTATTTTCAACTATTCCCAAGGTATAGATCTTAATTTAAACCACAGCACCAGCTTAATGAAGTCTTTTGTCAGGAAATGCTTAATATCCTTCTTTTTGGGCCTTAACTCCGATACCCTATTCTTATTTCAGAAGACAGAAAGTACAGGTAAGTGCATCCTGCCAGGCTGAATTAAGATTTGATCTCATGTTTAATACTCCATAGGTTACCTTAATATCTATTGGATATTCTGTTAACCTTCAAAGGACAATAACCCAAACAATTATTCTTTCTAAAACATTAGCCAGGTCACTCATTTACCCTCATTGCATTCAAAAGCCTATTTCAGCAATTACTTAAACTGCAGATGTTACTGCATGCAGATGTTGCATGTTACTGGACATACTGAGGAAGGACATAAACAGCACAATGTTTTGCAGAGTCAGTATCTTTTTAAGATCAACAGATATAGTTAGGAAAACAAGGCAAGTTTTAGGGTACACAAACCCCTCTTCATGTAATGGGCACTTATCCATACTCTCCAAGCTCAAAGAGGAAATGTAACTCAGTGCCATAGTTTCAGGTCCCCATCTTGAAAAGACTCATTCACGTGAACAACTTCACACAGAGTGAGTAGGGGGATGACCCAAGTACAAAGTTCATCACCTGGCTAACCCAAGATAAAAGCATTTGCCAGTATCATTTAAAGTATTAACAAAAGCATTCCCACCAGCCTCCCCCAAATGTGTATTCTTTCCTCACAACACCTCTGCAAGAGGTGGTCTACAACCAGGTTGAACATCTCTCTGCTCTTCATCAGCCATGTTACATAAAGTCCCATAGGTCAAGGCTCACACTGAAGTAAAAGTTGCCCAAATTGTTTCTTCTTTAGCTTCCAATTTGACTGAGAAGACTTAAAAATATGAATCCCAGCATACTATTTCAGAGCTGCTGGAGCTGGTCTGAAGAAAGACAGCCAGACAGCCCGAGTGCCCAAGACCAGCACTGCACATCCTACAACCACTCTGTATGTAAGTCTGAGTGCCTTAAAAGAAAAGTTACCTTCAGGGAGCTCTCCACTTATAATGTACATTTAACATCTGGAAAAAGAAACAATACTGTCTCAGCACATAGCCTGCAATATATATATTTAAAAAGTAAGAAGCAGCATGATGAAATAATATTTTAGGGGGGAATAAAAAAAAAAAAAAAAAGATTTGAGTGGCACAAGACTAATTCATCACCCAAGTAACAATCTCCTTGAGTTAGTGCTGGTGGGTGAGGTCTTCGGACAAATTCTGTTATCAGTGTAAACTTTTGTAAGTGAATAAACTAATCTGTCAACTGATTTGCATAGATTATACTGTATTCCACTGGTGGTCACACTGCACAAAAAGTTTGAGATTAATCTTCCGTAAGTGATGAAAGCCAAAGAATAAGTAAATATGTCCCATGTAGACTCAAAATTTCACCCACTTTTAAACATATTATATGCAAGGCAGTGTCAATTGTTGCAAAGATGGGACAATATAAAAAAAGTTCCCTCTCTCACTGCAAACTTAGTTTAGCTTTAGTGTTGCCTTAATTATCCTTTCCTGTCACATGTAAAACCTTCTCACCCTGCACAAATACTGCTTGTAACCTAGTATTGCTGTCTTTATCTGGGGCTTAAGGCAAGAGCTTTTCACATCAGTTGACATTCTCCCACCTTGTTATGAAGAAGCTGGGTAAGTCACCTGAATACAGGTCTCCCTCCAGCACCTTCCCCAATTTCTCCCACACGCCCAAAGGTCTTGCAGGCTCTCTCCATTCATTAGGATAATAATATTGCAGTGCAACTCAGTTTTCTGAGACACAAAAAGATGCAGTGTCTCCCTGCACAGGTGAGTGCAGTCTCAGATCAAGCTTACAACAGTGCTGCTCATTCACAGGCTATTCTAACCCATGGACTCAGGACTAAGTGACACTCCAAAGCTGCAGAGAAGAACAATTCTACATTTTTGGTCTTCAAAGCATTTTTAGTATCCACCATTTAGAAGCATTTCCAAATTTCAGCTAAGAAAGGGACAATAAAACCAGACTTTTTTCCACTTATGCTTGCATTGCATTTATGAGCCCTTTGAAATCCAAACTTCTGTGCAGGATGAAAATGCATTATCTATGGCATTTCTGAGTTTCAAAGTGCTCTGTTGTCCCCAAACAATTTTCAGTCTGTTTTATTAGGTAATTAAGCTGATTGAAGCAAGAGATTCCATGGCCCACAAAGCCATTTGAAGAGTCATTTTCTAGGATGTTTCTGATTTCCAATGTATTGCTCACATAGGATACACTGTATAAAGAGAGATGAATTCTAGCTGAACTTTTAGGAAAATACTAAACAGTGGAAGATGGCGCAGGGGCTTATTTAGTAACAAACACTCCCAAAATTTTAGCAAGGACAGAAATCTAACAGTGAAAGGAATTTGCAAAATCAATTTAGGCTACTAATGAGGTTGCATTATAACTGTCCTGCTGGGTCAAAGCAGATGTCCTGCTAGCTACTGTAGTCAGAAACAGATGCTTAAAAAACAGTATCAGAAGCAGAGGTAGTCCAAAGTGATCCTTCCCCTGACATACTGTTTTAATTTCTGGCAATCAGCTGCTCAGTAACTTCCCAAGCCAAAAGGTGCGTTGCGTTCATCAGCTGGGGAGATATATAGGGAAGCAATTATTTGTTGTGTCTCAGGACATGACAAATAGTCATCCAACAACTAAAGAAATGACAGGAATTTTATCAGGAAGCAGGCTTTTTTAAAAAGGAGAAAGTGCATTTTTGCATTGTATTTGTTTAAATTGTGGAAGGCACTGGCATAAGTTGTTGTGGAGGCTAAAATTATAAATGAGGTCAAAAGCAGTTAGACAGAATTATGGAGGATTCATCCATCTGTCCATACCATTCATTAATTTATAGCTTTCTTTTGCGTCGTCTCCTTTTTCATCTCTTCTGGCTGAAAAGTCTCATTTATTTTGTCTGTTTTCCATTTCTCATCTTTGTTGTATTTCATGGAAACAATTTCAGTTCTGCCATTTACTCTCCAGGATGATCAGAACTTCACATAAGATTCACGATATGGCCACAGAGACAGTATATGAATTTACGCTGTTTTCAGTTCCTCCTCTTAGAAGTTTTAACACTGTTTGTCTTTTTGACTAGCTGCAAGATAACATTTTCAGAGAACTACCACAGTAGCTTAATGCTGTTTCCAAGTAGCAATAATTTACTTAAAGCCCTTCATTCTACATATGTTTCTTTCCCCTATGTCCATCACTTTGAACTTGGGTGGATACTGTATTAACATAAACCAAAAACATACCCAAGCAGTACTTGTGCTAGTAACGTAAAAAAAAAAAACAAAGTAGTATTAGAACTCAACTCTAACACCTGAAATTAAAACTCAAGATGCAAGAAATGCAAGATAAACAATGTTATGCTGTACTTCAAATACTGCTTCCTGATGTGAGATACTACAATCAAAGGAACGAGTGCTTTCTGAAATCTTTTTTTTTAAAAAAAAAAAAAGAAATAAATCAAATAATGCTTCTTTGAACTGGCCAGAGTCCACATTCTCTTCCTTTTAATACAGACACACTAGCCTTTATTACATCTTCCATAGCAAATCTGGTCTTCTGATTTGTATTATAGCAAATACTTGTGGCCCTACTGATATAAAATAGGTTTTGCTCCCAACTGTTCTTCAAGCCAACATATGAATCTACAGAAGGTATAACCATTTTTTTAGCAAATTAAAATTATGCAGCTGTACCTAAATTAATTTCTGTGAAAAGCTCATGAATTTTCTGATTTAAAAAAAAACCCTCATCATAACTCCTCACAAATAAATATTAAGCCATTCCCATTAGTGACAAATATAGCAATCCCAAATTTATAGTATATTACATAATGTTACTATTTTGCAGCACTAAATCTTATACTGCTTCAAACTTAGAGAATAAATGTGGTTTCTTTAACTACGTCCCCTAAAGAGCTTCAGTTAGATAAGCACATGCATCATCATCATAAATAATAAGATCACTCCAGTCCCGTGCTAAACACACATCTGGTCTCACATTGAATCTGAATCCTGCTTTTATACAGGATCAGGTCCCTCAGGTTGTGTAAGAACAGGCTGATGGCATCCCAAGCCACAGGCAGAGCCTGTTCTCTCTTCCGCTGGTAGCATACAATTAAACTAATGAATTGATTTGTGGATGTATCCACATATCAATCTCTTCAGAGGTCAGGCCTACAGGAGCGTAGCAATTCTCAGTGTTAAAGCCAACAGAGAGAACATAAAGGCCAGAGCTGCTCCCCCAACAAAACCTGTTAATGACAGCAACTCTGAGATCTGACATGCCTGAATGCTGCATTTTCAATCAAAGTTCTTTCAGGCAAATTCAAATCAGACAAAATAACACAAAGCAGAGAAATAAAATGAAATGGGAGAATAATTAAAAAAAAAAGTTCTGAAACATTTTCAGTCTTTTGTATATTTGAAATTATTTTACCTTTTCTTCCAATGCCACTGCTGTTCTGCATCTGTCGTTTCCCATCCCTCTCCTACAGAGATTTTCGTTTACTAGTCACAGCCATTCATCTCCATTTATCTTGAATGACACAGATGCTCATAGTGCAATTTCTTGTTTGACTGCTCCATATCCTGCTAAAACAACAGTAAGAACACAATCTTCAAGATTAAAAACAAAACAAAACAAACGCAGAGACTTTGAGCAACAAACCCAGAGACTTTGAGCATTCCACAATTAATAATAAAAGAGTACTTTATCCACTGTAGCAGAAGTCCATGCTCAATAGGTCTTAAAAGCGTAACAGGACATGAAGCAGTATAGCCTAGAAGAGCATAATGAAAATGTAACTGAAAACAGTTTCCCAAGGAGATCATGAGAAGGTGAAGGATTTGGTGCAGAAGAATCTACATATTTGCAAAAAAAGTTATATACTGAACAACTATTTACTCAAAGAATAGTCATTTCCCAGGCTGAGGGAGTAAGTTGAATCTGTGTTAGAGAAAACATTGCCATCAGGCTAGCACAGGGTAAAAGGCTGAAGTCAACATTTAATACATTTTCACTGTATCACTCATCAGACAATTTTGCCGTAAAAGCAGTCAGAATGGAAAACAATAGGTGAGCAAGAACATTTATATTAAGAAACAATGACTATAGAAGATGGTTGCAGAGCCAGGACAGCACAGGCCTCACAGACAGGCCAAAGGGAGAGCTTAAGATATCCAATTAACTAATTACCATCCGCTAAAAACTATGGGTGGGTACCGCGAGTCTCTTGCTGATAGTGGATTCATCCCAACCATTTTCCATACCACAAAGGGGCCTAACTAGGACTGGGATCGTACCTGAGCCCTTTCTGCGAGAAGCTGAACAAAGCTTAAAGCCTATAAACCCAGCACTGGCGAATCTCTTCAGTCACTGAAGGGAAGCTGAGGAGAGACTATGGAGGAGCCATATTCTCTCATCATGAAATACCCAGGGATGCTTCTAGAACTTGTAAGTGCCCAGGACTGTTTAATCAGCATTTTTCTCCTCAGAGCTCTACCAAAGCGTAAATTTTAAACACGCCATTAAACCTACCAGATTCATTATTAATGCCAACATAAATGGAGACCTTCAGGTGCTTTCATGTCCGCGTAGGTCTTGCTACAGCGACGCACACTCTTGGGGTCTTCAAGGCCTGGGATGCATTAGACATGTACCATACCAGTCAACGTGCTCACCACAAAAGGCCTTTTTTAAAGGCCCTTAAACGTGCGTGTGCAAATACCAGGTAACAAAGGGGAAATCACCCCTTACGCCAGTTCCCACGACCGTCACACACACAAAGCCACCGCCAGGATGCCACCCCCACTACCCCTCCCTCCCACGGACGAGATGCACGACCCCTCCCCACGGGCCTGGCTGCTGGCTGCTGCCGGCGGGGGGAGGCCGGCTCCGAGCCGGGGGCGCTGGGCTGCGCCGAGACCGCCCGTCGCCCGGCAACCGCCGCCGCGTCCGCGCGCGGCCTCGGCGCCTGACCCCGCCCCCGAGGCCCCGCCCCCCTGGGCCGCGGCTCCGCCCCGGCGCCCGCGCTCGGCCCGCTCCCGCGCCCGCCCAGCCGGCCTCGCCGTGGCCGCCGGGCCCGCCTCGCTGCCTGGCGGGGAGGAGGGACAGGGTTTGGGGATCCTTCCGGGGCAGGAAGGGATCTTGGCAGGAAAGAGCAGAGGAGGATGCTTGCAGCGGGAAGAGCGGAGATGTAAACAGCAGGAGCAAAGTGGGGAGAGCAGGGGTGGGCGTGGCATTAAGGACAGGAACGGGACGGGAAACGCGGCAGGATCCCGCATGGGATTTGGGTGGCAGTTGACCACGCAGCTGAAGGAGTCGGGGTGACAGTAGGAGAGGGGCTGAGGGCATCTCTGTTCCCAACAGCATCTGAAACCTTCTTTGCGGGCTGACGGATAACTAATTACAGCATCATGCACAAAGGTGATTCCACACACCTGTGGTTAGCCTGTGTACAGGGAACAGCTTCCCTGAGGCTCCCTCTCCATCAGTTCAGGTGGTGAGTGGCTGTTTTGAGGACCAAAAAATATGACTTGTGATGCATAACAAGGCTGTTTTCAGCAAATAATTTCGCATTAAAAAAGAACCCAAGAAACAGATTAAAACCACCTGAGGAATGTGAATGTACATAAGTCTATGGGACCGGATGAGATGCATCCCAGAGTCCTGAGGGAATTGGCTGATGTAGTTGCCAAGCCACTCTCCATGATATTTGAAAAGTCACGGCAGTCAGGCGAAGTCCCTGCTGACTGGAAGAAGAGAAACCTTGTGCCCATTTTTAAAAAGGGAAGAAAGGAGGACCCTGGGAACTACCGACCTGTCAGCCTCACGTCTGCGCCTGCGAGGATCATGGAACAGATCCTCCTAGAAGCTATGCTCAAGCACATGGAGGACAGGGACGTGATTTGAGACAGCCAGCATGGCTTCACCAAGGGCAAGTCCTGCCTGACCAACCTAGTGGCTTTCTATGAAGGAGTAACTGCATCAGTGCACAAGGGAAAAGCAATGGATGTCATCTACTTGGATTTCTGTAAAGCCTTCAACACAGTCCCCCACAGCATCCTTCTCTCTATAATTGGAGAGATATGGATTTGATGGGTGGACTGTTCGTTGGATAAGGAATTGGCTGGATGGTCGCATCCAGAGGGTCGTGGTCAATGGCTCAATGTCCACATGGAGACGGGTGACAAGTGGAGTCCCTCAGGGTCCATACTGGGACCGGTGCTATCTAACATCTTTATCAATGACATAGACAGTGGGATCGAGTGCACCCTCAGCAAGTTTGCAGATGACACCAAGCTGAGTGGTGCCGTTGACATGCCAGGAGGATGAGATGTCATCCAGAGGGACCTGGACAAGCTGGAGAGGTGGGCCTGTGCAAACCTCATGAGGTTCCACAAGGCCAAGTGCAAGGTCCTGCACCTGGGAAAGGGCAACCCCTGATATCAATACAGGCTGGGGGATGAAGGGATTGAGAGCAGCCCTGTGGAGAAGGACTTGGGGGTACTGGTGGATGAAAAGCTGGACATGAGCCAACAATGTGCGCTTGCAGCCCAGAAAGCCAACCATATCCTGGGCTGCATCAAAAGAAGCGTGGCCAGCAGGTCGAGGGAGGTGATTCTGCCCCTCTACTCTGCTCTGGTGAGACCTCACCTGGAGTACTGCATCCAGCTCTGGAGCCCTCAGCACAAGAAGGACATGGACCTGCTGGAGCGTGTCCAGAGGAGGGCCACAAAAATGATCTGAGGGCTGGAGCACCTCTCCTACGAGGCCAGGCTGAGAGAGTTGGGGTTGTTCAGCCTGGAGAAGAGAAGGCTGCAGGGAGACCTTATTGCGGCTTTTCGGTACTTAAAGGGGGCCTATAGGAAGGATGCGGACAGTCTTTTTAGCAAGGCCTGTTGTGACAGGACAAGGAGTAATGGTTTTAAACTAAAGAAGAATAGATTTAGACCGGATATAAGGAAGAAATGTTTTACAATGAGGGTGGTGAAGCACTGGAACAGGTTGCCCAGAGAGGTAGTGGAGGCCCCATCCCTGGCAACGTTCCAGGTCAGGTTGGATGGGGCTCTGAGCAACCTGATCTGGTTAAAGCTGTCCCTGCTCACTGCAGGGGGGTTGGGCTAGATGGTGTCTAAAGGTCCTTTCCGACCTGAAGCATTCTATGATTCTATGATTCTAAAACACTAAATTTCCAGACCAGAGTGGTCAAAAGATTAGACATGGCAGAATGATGTTTGTCATAATCTGGATCGAATGGATGTCATTCAACTTTTGTCAGTGCCTTGATCAAACACCTCTGTTGGTGCAAAAGCGCAACTCTGGTGCAGCTCCGTGAGCAGCAATGTGCTATTCTTTCCCCATTCACCATCTCCTGGTTCAAGATTGCCATGGCATCATCATATTCCTTTTTTCACTATTCAAGTCCAATATGAATAAAGAATACTTACTAATTTCTGGGGGGGGTGTGGATTTTCTGGGACATCAGAAAATCACAAAGCCGTCAGTGCCAAGTGCACATCCAGGGCACAGACAGGCTAGCGTATGGGATTAACTTCCTGTGGTTTAACAAGTTACTGTGTATCTGCAGATCCATCTTAACCGGCCGCATTAAGAGAGCCCTTCCACTCTCTAAACCGAATGTGTTTGCTTTCCCTTAATATGATTTATTTAAAAAAGCAACGGACTAAAGCACAATGCAATCAGTTCTCACATCTCCACTGAGAGGTAGTAATTCATTAAACCAGGTTAATTCAATCATCCAGACTCATCTGTCCATAAATTAAATTTGCCTGTTCGAACACACACATTACCTGATCTTTTAGACTCATCACAATATATTTATTCAGAATATTGCTCTTACCATTCTCACTCACACTTAGGAGGAATCCACATTTCCACACTTTAGATATAAGATTCATAAATCAGGCACCTAGGAAAATGCGATCACACCCTCAGTGGTCCCACATGAAAAGCCTGCTTTTTCAGGGGTTCACTTTCAGGATGGTACCTAGTGTTTTCTTGGAAGCAGCCTTTAGCAGTGTTTCTCTTGGGGGCAGGAAGGTAGGAGGTCTGGAGGGAAGACACAGAGTCCTGCCTGCCATTTAGGAGAGGCTGGCATTTTGAATACTCTACTTGCATGCACTCGCCCCCTCACACCTCCAATATATACTGCACCTTTGTAAAGTTGCTGGAGAGCAGCAGCTGCTGGTGGATTGCATCAGCATTTCCTCTGCAACAACGTTAAATTTACTCTAGGATTTGGAAAATACTGTCTTAGATCATAGGTCAGGAAATGTGTTGACTCCCCTCTTGCAGGGTCTGACGGTCAATTAACGTCAGAGAAAAATCACCAGGGGCCTGATTTTCCAAGGTGATGAGTGCACTCAGCTCCACCTGGCATCATTACAGTCCAGCTGCCCATCTTCACAGGAAGGAAAGCAATGGGCCTTGATGTGCTCCAGGAAGGTAGCATGATTCAGTGAAAACAACACTGAATCAAGCATCTGCCCCTTGAATTTTATTCCCAGTTCTTCCATTTATCTTCCAGGTAACTAGCTCAAGTCACCTTGACTGAGTTTCCCCCCACACCTCTTCTTGGAACACACTTGCCGAAGGTTGTCTATGGAGTATCATGTATGCACACATCTGCATGGTAGTTTACTACTTTTCCTTCTTTTGCTGCAAATAATCTTGTTATGGCCAACTCAGCCAGAACTATTTGAAACCAAAGAAGAAATGCATCTTTCCATCACTGAGCAAGAGAAAAATCTGGCACAATTTCAGGGTAAATACAGGAGTTTTATGTCTGCCATGTTCAGAGTTACTGTAATTGTGCTGGCACCATTCCCAGAGCTGAGCTAAGGTCAGTGAGAAACCTGTAAATTAATAACTGTGGAGCTGATGTGATCTCTATCCAGGAATCACGTTGTACATTTGTGAAGCTTTATAGGAGAGAAAAGTTAGCTTTCAGTTTTGCCAAGAAATGTTGAAAAATTTTGAATCTTAATATTGACAATTAGCATGCCCTGGACCTATTTGGAGATGTTGGAACTGACTGTGATCTCACCATCACAGGAACTCCACAAAACAGGTTAGTCTGGGTTAATTATATTGATGCTACCCAGATGAACCAGAATCAGGTGAAACTTTCTCTGAAAACCAAGCCTAGATGGACACACTTTTCCTTTGGGGTCTTATCTTACAAAGAAGAGATTCATCTGTCCTCCTGGTTTTATCCAGTCACAAGCATCATCCAGTCGTCGCAGTCACTAATTAATATTATTGATTAATAACTAATTGCTGTTGCCGCTTGCATTATTAACATTTAGAAATTCCATTGTACTACAATCTACAGGACCAGAAGGGGCTTTCTGGTCAGAGGAACCAGTTTTCTGCTATTGTAGGTAACCACATCAGAGTAATTTAGATTCCTATGTGTCTCTTCATCCTTCTTCTGAAAGATTGTCCGAAGTTTCTCTCTGAAGATTACAGACCTCCTAACTTATAGGTTAAAATTATTTATTGCCAAGTTATACCTACTTGTTCTTTTGCCAAATTGTTTTTCAGCTTAAAATAACTCTTCCCCTCTGATGTTTATGTTCCTGATATATTTATAGGGCCCACTATCATCTCCTCTCAACATTTATTTTGCTAAGTCATACAAGCCAAGCTCAAAATCTTCTGTCATTAGTGACAGGCTCACTATTCTTTTTATCATCCTGGTTTTTCTTTTCCAGCTTTGCTTTTTTGAAGATGGGTGACCAGAACAGTATAATTTACTCTAGATGTCTTATGCGGTAGAATAAATACTCTCTTTTCTGGACTGTAGGTGTCTGGTAATATCCTGGGGTCACGTTATCAAGGTAATAACAAATTGGTCGCTCATAATCATCGACTATTAAGATGCGGTTCCTCTCTTTCTTTGTCCTCCTGGGTTGCAAAGACAAGTGGAATGCAAGACCCCACTGGAGTAAAAGATTTTGTAAGTACGTGACCCTGCACTGTGTACCACTACATTTTATTCTATTCCTATTACCCCATCCCCTTCTTCCTGTCTTCCTCTGATGATACCCTTTAATCATTAGCAAATGTCATTAGCACACTTTTGTCTTTTCCAAATGGCACTAACAGAAATTAAGATGAGTATTGTCCAAAAGAACCTCCACTACAAACTATCTTTCAGCCTGATAGTCCCCCTGGCAACATGATCTCTTCTCCCCATTAGCGAGCCCTGTAATCACCTTTTTGTCTGGTGAGAATCCCTTTTCCAGCAGAACTACCAATTTTGTATGGGACACAGTACTGAAGGCTGTCCTAAAGTCCCAAACTAGTAGTACTTTTTTCAGCTAGAATCATAGAATGGTTTGGGTTGGAAGGGACCTTTAGAGATCACCTAGCCCAACCCCCCTGCAGTGAGCAGGGACAGCTTTAACCAGATCAGGTTGCTCAGAGCCCCATCCAACCTGACCTGGAATGTTGCCAGGGATGGGGCCTCCACTGCCTCTCTGGGCAACCCATTCCAGTGCTTCACCACCCTCATTGTAAAAAATTTCTTTCTTATGTCTAGTCTAAATCTATTCTTCCTTAGTATAAATCCATTATTCACTGTCCCGCCACAACAGGCCTTGCTAAAAAGGTAAACTCTTGCCACATTTTTCCATGTCTTTACTTACACTTGCAGTCAAAATTTGTTCTAAAATGTTACATGCTGTTAGGGGTCAGACTGATGGGTGTGTGTGTTAGCTTACGTGCCCCTTCTCTTGCCTCTCAGCTTCTTCAGAACTAGAGTGCATTTGCAGTCCTCTATTTCTGTAGCATCATCCCAAATGTGACTATTTTGTTTAAGATGTTCTTTCATATACAGTAAGGCAGAAATTACTCAATCCCCAAGTAAAGTGTATTAAACTGAAATTTTGCTTTCCCCCTGGATAACTTCCATTTCTGTGCAGCTTCATTAGCTATCCTACCACTGCCACAATGTTATACATCTCTGTTGAAAGCAGAGGAACAGGAATTACTTTAGCTGTAAGTCCACACCTAGATGATCTTCAGGCTTGCCCCATTTGGGTTTGATTTTCAACTATTCTTAATCTTTACACAAAAAGGTGTCAATACAGCTAACGCTACCAGATGAATACCATGCATGGTAAAAGATGTGCCTCCAGAAGCTTATTTTCCAAGTAGATAATACAGAGCAAGGATATTCATCCCCATTTTATAGAACAGGACAAAAATCAAAACTAATCTGAGATTAAGTGAGGAATTCATACTATGGTACTGCCACCTCTATCCAAACTGCTGCTCTACTGGAAAACTCTCTCATCTTCTTGTATTGCATGGTAAGCAGAACACTGATGACCTTTGGTAATTCCTCTATCGGTTAAGAACTAGCAACTACCATGGCATTTTCAAAAAAATCAGCTCAGGTCTGCACAGAGCTTTGTTTGAAGTCTTGACTATGGCATTAACCTCATGATTTCAGGTGCTTGAAGTCACTGTGTTCAGAATATAGTGTAAGAACAGTTTTGACCACCGCAGGTGTTTAGGACTTCATCCTCAGAAGCAATGAAAGAGGCTGGGAGGGAGTAAGAACTGATCCAAAGATTCGGAAGATGACAGGAGTCTGTGAATTGAATTTATTTTGCTGTCACTGCACCTGGCATGAAAAGAAAAGGCAATGAGAGGATCCAGTTTAAAAAAAGTCTCTGACTCACTAAATCCGGACATTTGTTTTTGCTCCTTTTCACAGGCTTATGTGAATTCATAAACTGCAATCTGAAAGGAAAGCTTTGTCAGGCAACATATGGCATTTTGTACAAAGCTGTATCTTTTCAAGCTGGACTAGACCTAGAAAAACTTTTGCTAACAGTTTTTATAGAGTATTTTGACTCACACTGAAACATAGTTTTTCTTTCTCAGTGCTTCTGTGAACAAGTAAACCAAACTACTGATGTCACCAAAGTCGTACAGAAACCGTGTATGGCATCTGAAAGTGACCATGTGCTCCAGAGGTCCTGAGCTAGGTCCTGAGTGACAGAGCCTGTCTCCTCTCATTGTTGCACGTTTGCTCAAGGAAAATGAACCCCCTCCTTGGCTTGATAGAGCTTCGGAGTATGTTTTTGGGGTACTAAAAGGCAGTAAAACCAGCAAATGGCACCTTCTAATGGTGAAGGGTCTCTTAGAGAAAAGGTAAGCTTAAGACAGGCTTCAAATGTGTTGGGATATCTCATTAGTTTAAGAGTTGATCAGATTCAGCTCTGCTGGGAGGGAAGAACTCTGGTGGAATGCCTCTTACTTTCAAGCAATACCCAGTGCAGATGCCACACCAGAGGGCTCTTTCCTTCCTTTGTACCATTGCTTTAGAAAGGCAGGTTTTGGTTCACGACAAAGTGATTCTACCCAGAATTGGTTGCATTACACTGTAGTCGAGATGATTGATTGGGATGAAAGACATGAGGTAGCAAAGGTGAGATAGGGCACTAATACAGATACTAATACAGTATCTGAGCCACCAAGCCAGGATTTCCTAATTCCAGAAGGGCTTATCTCCTAATTCTGCCTTAATTTTAATGAAGGGTTCTAAATAAATAAATGAATAAACAAAATTAATGAATGAATAAATAAATGTAAGATTTCTCTCCCTTCCCATTTTTACAGAGAAAAGGAAACAAAAGCTTTCTTACCTGAAAAAACATTGAGAGCCAGCAAAGCATGCTTGTACTCCCCTGTTTATATCATCCCTGACTCAAGATGAATCAATGGTAACTTGAAATGGCTGTGTATAAAATAAAGATTATTGTTTTGTATCTCTCTTCAAGGCCATCTACCTTTCTCAGTTTCTTTTGGGTCAAACTATTTCCTGGTTTTGGAAAGCTCGAGGATGATATCTGCACGCATCTGTTCTTCCAGGGTATGGCACCCTGTCCCACTCTATGGGACAAGTCTAAAGCTGCCCTACAGCTGCCAGATGGTCATTTTTACTAAGGAACTGGTAGGTACAAAACCCAATGTTGTTACAACTGTAGTACTGCTACAGGGGTTTCATTCTGTCTAGGGGCATCACAGTGCTTGGTGTGGTAGAAAACCTCAGCAAGAGAAGGTCTTGCTACGAGGGCTTAAAAATGGCAGGCTTAAAAGAAAAATATAAAAGGAATAGCATTGGCTGCAGGATTAATGCCCCTGGGGCACAGAAGGCCTCTTGCTGATGCTATTTATAATGCACACCTGGTCCACATTGTTGGTGGTCCTTGCATTTATTCTGGGATGAATTCCATGGTCAATGATTGAGTTACAACTTTGTTTTCAACATTAAACTAGGAGAAAAATTAATTGATGTTGCAAAGGAGTTAAGGTCAATAACTGTTTCACCATATTTTTTCAGGAGCATCACTTCCTCTTTGTAGTGTAAAGAAACCTGTGGCCTCACTGCACTTTTAAGTCTGTTTTGCAAAGCAGGCATTAGCTGTGAAATTCATCTAGCTGTCTTCAAGCAGAGGAACCAGCAGCTTTGCAACGTGTACTTGCTTTATGTGCCAATGCAAACCCACCACAAAATGTTACCAAATCAGAAAGATGTCAGTATATATTCACTTCTCATCAGTGTGACAACGTATGGTGTGAAGCAGTGGAGAAATTGGGGCTTTTAAAAAAATTAATCAGGGCAAAGCACCAGCTTGCATGCCATTACACCACTAGTTTGCATGCACTTTGCACAGTTCTGAGCTTACTCTGAATGCAACTCATGTACACCGAGGCTTTCAGCCATCACTGCAACAGCACTGCTGCGAGCCACACTATAGACAACAGCTCTGGCAAAAGTCTTTCACAAATCCCTGACCTACAGGGCAGGAAATAAGGTGGCTGGGGCACAGTCTGCAGTAGTGGAGGGAGGAGGTAAGCAGGTAGATAAGGGGTCAGGCAGTTCTGCAAAGTGGAATAAATGCTGCATATCCTGTGCATCCCCGTGCACACCTCTGTAATCCTAGGGCCAGCATCTATAGCCTAGAAGACATGGCTCTCTGTCCCAACATGCAAAGAGCCAAAGTGCTTCTTTTGCCTCAAGTGCCTTGCCCATTCCCAGTGTTCCCAGGGGTGTTTCAGCTCCATGGTCTACTAGGCGATTTGTGCTTGCTTCTGGCTCAGCATCAGTGAATGAGCTGAGCAAAGGCAAAAACGGTCCTATCTGCTCTGTCAAAGGAACCCTTGACCCTACACATCTGCCTCTGCTGCACACACTCTGGATTTGAATCCTGCAAATACTACAAAGGAATGAAAAGTGATGCAACACACCACCATCCTGTACTGGGATTTTCCCCAGAATCTAAGGGGCTTATGTTGCCTTTTCCATGGACAGCCTCTTTGGAAATCCTTGGGATTCATCTGTATTTGGGTCATTGTCATTTATAACTTCCTCTAGACTACGAGAAGGAATCCTGTCCTCAGAGAGGGAAGGATGTTTCCCTGTCCTCAAAATGACAAGGAGAGACCTGATTTCTAAATGCTCTCCTTACAGCCCTGGCTCTGATTTTGCATAATGTGTACTTAGAAAAAGGACTATGTGTTTTGTTATTCCAGCAGCTAAGTTAGATTAGTGATGACAGAAGATGGATTATTGGTATGCTTCTGTACCTTTTATGCACCGTCTAGGAGTTTCAATAAAATTCAGCTCTGTTACCTAACTCAGCATGCTGGGTGAGACCAAGACAGATTCTCAGGTAGTATTTCAGAGTACTGAAAACCATAAACTACATCCCAGTCTTCACAGATCTCACACCTACCTCAAACACCTTGCCTGACTTTTCAAGGCTGGATCTGTCAGCAGCCCCACTGGCTGGGGACAGAGCGCGGTGGTGAACATGGTCTGCTACAAGGGACTCCAGCTGTGCTTGTAGGCCAGCTCTTTGGCCATGAAAACCTGCACTTTATCACTGCATGCTTGCACTTCTGGCTAAGCACTCCATCCCAGTATACTCTTTTCTTGAAACACCTTAGAAGAGATGCTGGGTAAAACCTTATAGTGGTTTAATAGAAACTCCTAGTGCCTGAGCTGAGTGGTGTGCATTTGGCTGAGCAAATCCCTTCAGCAGAAGACAGAAATGCAGAATGGGAATCCTCTTGTGACCACAAACTACTGTTATCTGTAGGAGTCATGATGCTTCTGTAGTACTGTGACTCATCTCCATTCACTTCCTACATTCTGAGCAGAAACCTTGCATTTCCAGGCTTGCCCCCCACTGTTAGCAATGGAGATGGACCCTTGACAATCTCTGTTTCAATTTGTATCTGAACTTTTGGAAAACAGAAAGGGGGCAAAATCAGTGCTGGATTTGCACCTGGCCTTTTCTAACATGATGGGATGCAGAGACTTGATTAATTTAAAAGTATTGCCGTAATGAGATGAGCAGAAGTTCATGCGTTGCATTAGCATTACACTAAAACAACTCTGTGCAGTGTTTGGCTTCTGCTATTTTGTAGTGGAGGCCAATGTAGACAGATATGTCTAAAATACTACCAACCAGTGTGGTGAAATGTGTGTGTCCCCAACAACTCCCAACACATCACCACTGCCAGAACCTGTCTTCCTTGGAATGCACACAAACTTCCCCTGTCCTGCCCTACAGTGGTCACTTCCCTATGCAATGCTGTGGATGTGCTAACACAGGGACATTCATTAACAGACCATTTGCAGTAATCTTGTGTATCAAACACTGGCAGCTGGCTAATTTCTAAGTTACCAGTTGATTACTCCCTGCAGTAGCACATCAGGGTACAAGTTAAACTAGTGTTAAAAATACATTTCCTTCTCATTCTCCTTAAAAGTCAGTGGAAACACAAGTGTGCAGCAGTCAGCTATGTATTCAGCGTTTACCAGCTAGCTCCTGGTTTATGGCAAGCAGATTTTCCAGGTGCAGTTCACAACTTTCTTTTCTAGAGAACTGAGCAGCTGGACATATGCCTACAGCTGTTTGCATAGGACACTTCTTTCTCCTTTGAGATACTTGCATCACAACACATCCAGCCCTTGGCAACCTGGAAAGTGAAATATGAAGACTGGGGCGAAATAAATAAATAAATAACCAAACCATGGGTGTGATCCCAAACCTATTGAAGTTAAAGAAAGTGATTTCAGATCACACCCACCACCTAGTCTACAAAGAGGTGCCAAACTACCTTTAAGCTGTTGGGCTTTCCAAAACTACTACATCCACAAAGACCATATTTATAAAATGTTGTTGTGTTGACTGGCAACCATTGTGATAACTCCTGGTCAGTGATCATTAAAATAAAATCATTGTTCCAGCAGCATGCTTGGCTGCAGCAAGAGTTCAGTGAAACTGTTGCCTGTTGCATGCAACGAGTATGGGGTCTTAAAACATAGAGTGAAAAACCCTGTTTGTCACAGAGTCAACATCCCAGCAAGTGCAGATCCTGCACCAAACCACATACCTTCTTGTTTGTGATCACATGCTTGAATTGCTTCCTCATCATTTGTACAGCAGCTATCTAGGAAATATGTTCAGGGAGTATCCTAGTACTTGCAAGCACAACTTTCTGATATCCCCATTTTTTTAACCAAGATGTTAGGCAAACAGCTGCTGAGAAACAGAGGTCCCTGGAACCACCTTACCCTGAAGTCTGGAAGCCTTCCTGCTGTGTGGCATTGTCCTGGTTTCAGCTGGGATAGAGCTAATTTTCTTCCTAGTACCTGGTATACTGCTGTGTTCTGGATTTAGTATGAGAATGATGTTGATAACACACTGATGTTTTAGTTGTTGCTAAGTACTGCTTATGCTAGTCAAGGACTCTTCAGCTTCCCAGGCTCTGCCAGGTGCACAAGAAACTGGGAGGGGGCACAGCTAGAATAATTGATCCAAACTGGCCAAAGGGATATTCCATACCATATGATGTCATGCTCAGTATATAAACTGTGGGGGGTTGGCCGAGGAGCAGCGATTGCTGCTTGGGAACTGTCTGGGTATCGGTCAGCAGGTGGTGAGCAATTGCATTGTGCATCACTTGCTTTGTATATTATTATTACTACTATTATTATATTGTTATTACTACTACTACCACTACTATTTTACTTTATTTCAATTATTAAACTGTTCTTATCTCAACCCAGGAGTTTTTGCACTCTTACTCTTCCGATTCTCTCCCCCATCCCATCGGGGTAGGGGGAGTGAGTGAGCGGCTGCGTGGTGCTTAGTTGCTGGCTGGGGCTAAACCACGACAGGCATAGTGCATGGCCAAGTCCCAGATACATGGGAACCAGGGCTGCTTGTTCTGGCACCTCACTCCCCATCAATGCAATGGGTGGGACCGGGGAGCAGAAGGGATTTGGTGCCTGGGGGCTCGGATAGCTGATCAAGATAGCCAGGGACTAGGGCTAATGACAAAGCTCTGTCTGGATGGAGAGATAAAGGAGAGAAAATAAATAAAAAGCAGGAATTAATCTGAGGACTATTTTAACCACAGTCCCTGAAATGCCACAGGTAAGGAAAGATCTTAGAGTAGGAAACGTCTCTAACTTGGACATAGCAACATCTGAGTACGTTTCATCCAGCAAATTCATAATGCTGTTTATGCAGGAACTTTATATGATCTTCCCTGCTGCAGCATGATATCTGCTTAAGCCTGACATTTTAAAATACCTCTGCCACATGGAGACAGGCAGGTGACTCAGTACAAACATGCAGACCTCAGCTTGGCCCTTTGATAGGTGCCGTCATATCACAGTACAGCTTGTGATATCAACAGCTATGATATGCTTCTGGACAAAAGCATGCCAGCCAGAGGCTAGATCTACTTGCATAGTCACTGCACCTGGCATTACAACTTATGTTACCATCTATACTATCTATGGGTATCAACCCATCTACAAATGGAGCTGCTCAAGGGTCTGGGACAGTCCTGAGGAACTGTGGGCTTGGGATGAAGTGTGCTGCTTGCTGCTGTACCAAAGCCAGCTGAATGACGTCTCAGAACAAGGTGCAATTTTTGTGTCAACAACAGGATCATTAATATGAGCGTCAGCAGGCTTCAGATCAAATCCCTTTCTTGGAGGCACACAAAGGGAGTAAGGAGGTATTTTTTGTTAAGCCTAACGCTGAGCTCCCCTGCTCTGGACTGCAGCATGCAGACAGTGGGAAGTGTGTGCGGACAGAAAGGTCTCTGCTCTCTAAGCATGCCTGGCTCCTTGCCTGAGCCTCAAATGCAGTCTGCGAGGGTTTGACTCGAGACAATTTGATGGATACTGTGTGGGTGCTGGAGGCAAGAGAAGCCAAGAAAATGAGCGATCTGTCTGTCAGCTGATCTATCTCCTCAGATTTTTAATGCAAAACTTTCATTTCTGTAAATATACTCTGCATGCTGCTATAGATAGAGTATGGTTATAAGTGTGATACTGTGAGCAAAGAGTGCAATACATGAACCAAAACTGAAGAGTTTATCATCTATGGACCACATTCCTTATACGTGGTAATAACATCCATGTAATAAATTCATTTATTTCTGCAAACAGGTCATAAATTACATGTCAGCACAGTAATCCCCATTTACATTCTTCAACCTCCCCTGCAATATGCCTTTTGAGTCTTCTTTACTTGCACTGCTTTTAACTTTACCAAGTGCCTTAAGCCCTCTGAATTTTGATCATCGATTGCCAACAACTGCAGTGATTAAACTGAAGCCTGAACCATCCCCATTAATAAAAACTCACCACTTGCCTTTTCTGCAAATGAGATTTCAACAGCATTCCTCTCCTCTTCCCTCTTGTCTGGCTCTGACCAAAAAAAATATGCAGGACCATTTGCCAGGGTTAATTTTTAATAGTGTCCTCACTGCCACAGCGAATGAAGTAATTTATTATCCAGCAGGCAGCATGCTAACATGCTAGGCAATAATAAATGCTAAAGGAGGTGACTCAGGCATAAGCAATCAGGCAGAGTTTTACATTCCCACCTGCCGGATGGCTCAGCACAAAGGGCCGAGCACAGAGTTTGTTTACCCTATGCTTGCATCTTCATCCGAGGGATACCTGGATTCAAGCCATGTGGCCAGACAGGTTTATTTGCTTCATAGTGCGAAGTGTGTACATAAACAGAGTCTGTGTGGCCAGCCCTCCCCTCTGCCTGGGCACTCTTCCTCTAACGAAGGAGGTTAATATTTCTCCTAGGCAGTCCTCTCTGCTGCGGGAACGTGTCAGCCCAGGCAGTTTGGCCCTAAATAATGCTTTGTGATCTCAGGCAGACTGGAGCTCAGCCTACCCACCTGTAAAACAGGTTTAATGGTAGTTGGCTTTTTTCTAGAAAAGCTAGGAGGATTACTTCATGTCTGAGAGCTCTAGATGAGAAGTGCTTAGTGGCAGAGAGCATTTTAAAAGAGCAGCTGGAAATTAGGGCCAGAGCAGGCTGGCAGCCCTGTGAGCAGGTAGAGATGACCACAGAAACTGCACTGTTCTTGTCTCATTACCCAAGGTCCTCAGAAAGGCTGGGATGCAGATGATTCACAAACCAGAAAGTGCTTTTGAATTACTTATTAAGTAGGATTCATCTTGATTTTACTGCTCTGGGACGCACAGGGTTGGGCTGCAGAATCTCTTTTGCCATCTCTTCAGAGTGAAATGTGGTGGTAATGTAGAGTCCTCTCACCCATGTATCTATCGCCATTGTATTTTTGCCTCCGTAGAGTAGTCCAAAGGCCACTGAAGAAGTCCATCAATCTTCCCCATATCTGCAGTAAGCTTTGGATCAGACCTCAGTAAGCCAGTGAGAATATGCTGCTGAACATGCTATAACAAGTTCACTGGCATGTGCTGATGATCACTGCAGGAGAGCTGGTATTAAGTGTGCTCCTGAAAACGAGGAAGACCTTGACTAAGGAGGCAGCAGCTTCCTGCTTAGTCCTCACTGGAGCACACCAGTGCTGCTTAAATGAGAGAACAGAGCAGCTCTGAACCCATTCCCTCCCCTGTGTGCTATCCCACAGAAGCTAGAGGGAGGGTATTGTATTACTCTTAATTCACTTTGTGATTGTGTAAGTCTCCCAAATCCCACTGCCAGTAAGCTCTGATGATTAAACAGCTTACTGAAAGGAAACTATAGCTAACACCTTCTACCCTTATCAAAGCATATTGCTAATGAGACTGGGAAATTACTCAGTGTTAATACAACATCTGTAGATTAACATTAGCTTCCTCATGTTTTCATAGTCAATGGCTGAAATTCCATCAATCACTTGGATTCATGTAACATTTCTGATCATTGTTTCGGTACATTAGCCTCAGTATTTCCCCAACTGAAGTCCACTGACTAGAAGTGGAAAAGGCAAAGTCAAGAGTCTGAGGCCAGAGAAGAAACTTGCAACATGTTGATTTGGGCATCTCAGCTTACAAATCCTGCAGGAGGTCTGACTTCAGAAATGTTTAGCATTGGCCTCCTGAAAGCCATCAGACAGTATCTGACTGATTTGCACACACACACACACACACACACACACTTACATCACTGCTGAGCTCATGAACACATGCCTGAAAAGTTACCTAGAAACATGCAAAGACCCTGCACCAGTCCTGCAGGGTGCAAGTGACTGCAGGCCCTCTTCTGCATTTCACCTCCCCTGATGGGAGAAGCAGAAGAAAGGGGATGACTGAACCTCAGACAAAAAATGATGCTGGTGGTCCAGTTTATGACTTCACTGTGGGAAAGACCTTCCATAAGGGAGGAGGGAACCACCAGCAAAAAGAGAATCTGTGTGAAATAGGTGTAGAAGTAAGCTGGAGAGATCAACTATGCCACCTCTCTGACTGAAGGGATGATTTCTACCCCTGTGCTGCTCTTGAAGGCATTTTCATGGGAGAACTATGCCCTCATCATTACTAGGGGTCTCTCAGGACAGCCTAGATAGGATAGTCACGAAGAGCATAGCCTGACTGCTAAGGAGATCTTCCAATATCTAGCCTGAATCTCACTTGATGTGGGAATACCACTACCATCATAAACTCACAGGGAGCTTACTCAGGATCTCTAGCTCTGATGGCAAGCAGCTGCACTGCAGGAGAGTCTACCTTTGCTATAAACAACATGAAGGCTGACGTCACCAATGGACTTTGTTAGTATAGCAGTGCAGATTTTAAGTAATCACTGAAAGGGATGAAGGAGGAGCTGGAAATTCTTCACAAGAGCATCAGCAAGAGGCTGCCACAGAGGAAGACAGCTGTCTGTAATGGAAGGGAACCAGATAAGCAAGCTTCACTAAGGCTGGGTACAGGAGTAGAGTATACACTGGAGACTCAAGAACACCAAGAAGCAGAGAGATGGTGGGAAGGCTGGATTCAGTCCTGTCCAGTCTACAGGGTAACTACATTTATGTGAGTACTGGTTTGCATCAGCTTTACTCACTCACAAAGGTGGGAACCAAGGTTCAGGGCAGCTCCTTGCAGAAGAAGGAAAATGAGAATTTAGTGAAGGATTTGACAGAAGAGAAGGCTCAGCAGCTTGAGTTTGATGATGAGAAGGAGGGTGTGTGGCAGGGATAGACACAATGTGCAGCCAGTACATTAAAAGCAATCAAAGGAAAAGAAACCAGTAGTTTAACTGGATAAACACAAATGTATTTAATTCAATCTAGTTCTACCATGTGTGCATGCCTGAATCATGCTGCGCAACACTGCTTTGAAATTTCTGCGAGAAACAGATGTAGTTAGCAATTGTTCCTCAATGCTGAGGGGAAGAAAATCAGCATTAGCTGATGAAGACATAAGAAAATTCTTTTAAAAAGAATAAGAATAATCTTAGTGTCTCCACCAGGAGAATACGTGGGATGGTCTGAGATTTCAGTACAAACTCATCTGGTACAGAGAGGCCTTGAACTACACAGATAAATCTGTTGCACATCAGTGAATCCAGAAATGACACAGAGCGCAAGACATCCCTTAGCAACTCATCTGGTTTCCACTTCTGGAAATCCGGCTCCTGCCAGCAAAAGTGACACAGATGACCCAGAGCATGGTAAGTGATCCAAACTGTCCCATAAAGAAACTTGTAGTGTGCAAGCTGCAAAGTGTTCAAACTTTTCTGTAGAGTTTGAAAATGAAAATCACACAGAGCCTAAATATCATGAGGGCTTGTTAAGAAAAAAATAAGGCTTTCAACTTCCAAAGACCTGAGTTACTGCTGTATGAAGACAAAGGCAAAAATCTCCTTCAGAGTGCAGTAATCTGAGGATCAGGCTCCAAGGGAATGATTGACATTCAATTCAAGCTGACGGCTAACAAAAGCTCCTGTACATATGCCAGCAAACCACTGCCAGGAATATCACTGTGGCTCCCAACTTGCAGATTTCTGCATTACCAGACCTCGTACCATACGCGACCCTTGCTGATCTACACTCAGCAGAGTGGAAGGAGACACAGGACCTTACCAACCCTGGCCACTCTTGGTTAGATGGGGGCATTTCATGAAGGAATCAGTGTCATTTCTAAGTAACTCAGGCTCTAGACTCACCATGTGATCAGCTATAACTCCCAGGAGAAAGCACGAAATGTCAAAAAGAATATTTGTTGGGGTCTTAAGCAAACACCCACAGGAACAAACGGGACACTTTCTGTAGAGGGCAGTGTGCTTCAGATCAGACTGAAACTAGCAGGCAGTTGTAGAAAGCGACACTGCTTGTAAATAGTCTGAGAGATCTAACCTGTATCTCATCTCTCCCCCCGCCCAGCAAAATCTGAAGTCCAAAAATCCCACCATCCACTCAGGTGAGGGCTTCACATTACTAACTATTGCATATCATGTAGAGGGAGATATGATTGTTGCTCATTCCTATGGTGTCTCTACAAGGAGGCTGACTCAGTGGAAATGACCGGTCTTTGAATTACATCTTTTTTTGTGTGTGTGTTTGGGTTGCTTTTTTTTTTTTTTTTTTTTTTGGATAGAAGAAAGGAATCAGCAGTTGTCTGTATTTTTAAAATGTGGAACACAGACCTCCTTCCACTTCCAAGCTCTCATTACAAAGCCTTTCCCTTCTGCAATTCCAGAGCATCTTGTCTCTGCAAGTTTCTATTTTCAGTTCATAACTGATCAAATCCAACTGGTAGCAGAATCCATATCAGTCAACAGGAATCTTTCCTCTCTCTAGCTTTGGTGGAGCTTGCACCAGGCACCTGGCAAGGTGCTGCCTGGTTTCCTTGCTTATTTCAAAAAGGAAATCCATGATGAGAAAGATCCTGTCCTGGATCAGATAATCCTCCAGGACTCATGATTTTGCTCTGCCCACCCAGAATCTTCTGCAATGTTTCAAATGGTTTGGTTCAAAGAGGCCTGAGCACTCTATTTAGCAGAATTTAATCCAATGTTAATGCCATTATTTTGGGGATTAAAACCAAAGTGGTCCCAATCACTGGTTGGGTCATCTGAAGCAATGTGATGCTTTTGGAGATGATATAGAGGAATATTTTGTTGATTGATTGAGGATTGATTCATTAATTCAGGGGTTTGTTTTGTTAATTGATTACTGCAGGAGATCAGTTCAGTGTCTGTCTTAAAAAACCAGGACTGACCAGTCGTCTTTTTTCTTCTGTGTGGTCTCTCCGTTGGACTTCTGCTTCCAAGTCTTAGCTATCTCTGAGAGTCCCAGGCCCTTGGGAAGATGATACATGCTTGCAGAATTTCACAGTTGTGATGTCTCTTGTGGCTGTCTCTCTTGGTGTGATCTGCAGTAAGGATTAGCCCACAGACTTTTCCCAGTCTCTAGGAGACTGTGTGAAATCATAGTGTTGAATAGTTTTAGCATGGTTTCTTTGAGATGACTTTAATTTATCTCATGGTTTCTTTGTGCTGCAGAAGGCTCAGATTTTCCCCATAGTCTTTTTATAGTCAGTCACTCACAGTATAACAATTCATTGTTGGGAGTAAACTGTAGCCTTGCATCTCCACATAGATTTATCTGAGACATCAAGAGCTTCTCTCAAAGGCTGCTTTCCAAGCAGTGCTATTGTTGGGGCTTGTGATCTAGCAGTATTTTCTCTACAGCCTCACCAGGAAGCTAGAAGAGGATTGTCCATGAGTCACAATAATTTTACCTGTAAATTCAGCTAAGCCCCCAGGCAGCTCAGAAGGCCGGCCACTATTTCTCAAGCCTGATACTACTATATCAACAGCCTAAACCTTAACCGGAGGAGAGTGTTTTTAAAATAGAAAGGGGGAGCATGCAATTCATTCCATCACACAGTTGGAGCTGTGTTACTTGTAGCTCATATCAATAGTCTAGGGATGAAGAAACTTTTAGTTTTTCCTTCACTTTTCAAGACTATCCTGCAGAAGGCATCCTTTCCAGCTCAGGAGTCAAGCAAACGTTTTGGTACACCCTAGACCCACTCCAGATTTACAAATGAGCCTATCTTAAGCACAGGGCAGTTCCACTGGCTTCTGTGACTACTCGCACATACAATAGTTTTCAAAATTGTCCTCCTCTGAGCTAACGAAGCTCAGTTTTGATTTCCTCCCACAGCAATAATTATGAGGGTTTCCCCTCTCTGCCCATAGCCAATTCCCTTTGCCATTTCTAAATTCTCTCACTAACACAAGAAAGCTACATAGCAATGACTCTGCCCTTTCCAGAAGCATCCCTGTAAAGAGAATGGGTTTGAAGACAGACTCTACAAGCCTATTCGATCCTCTGTCCCAGGTAACTCCAAAATACTCCCAGATCTGCAGAGATTTATTCCACTTAAAAAAAAAATAAAAAAAGTGGGGGGGTGGGGGAAGAATGGAGACTGTCAGAGAATGGAAGCCAAATTAATTTCAGAAGAAATTGGTTCATCCCTTACTGGCATCTGCAGAGTTGCATCAGCTTGATCCAGAAATGGATTTGGCCTTGTATTTCTGAGAATCCAGCCTTGTTTCAATTCTTCTGAACACTTCTTTCTTTCCTTCTGACTGCACTTCAGTTTTGATCCAAGTATCAGATAGGTCCATGAGGCAGCTGACTTGCACTGAATCTAACATATACTTCTACTGACAGGTTCTGTTACTTAGATGATGCATGACCCACCAGTGAACAAAAAGGATAAGGTCTCAGCTTCTTTCCTTGCTATAGCAACAAAGCACCTTGTGATGGTAATTTTTTTTCTGTTTCATAAGCTGGTTGCCATGGCAAGTTACTTGTGTTGCATTGTCAGATACTAAAAGGAAACAAATTGTGTTCTCTAGAAAACTCAAATTTTTAAAAGTTGATTGCATATCGGTTTGCTTTCTGCCATGACACTACTCTAAGTTCAGGGAGAGATGAACAAGAAAAATGTCGCAGTATAGGAAAAGTACTTGCAGTTTTCTTGAGTCTGGTGTATCTGCAGGAGGAATAAATTAAAAAATTATGAAGAATATGGTGCTGTGGGGAAGCAAAACTCATGGGGTTCTCTGTTTTTCTCAGTATGCTCTCAGAGGCAACACTAAGGAGAGCACAGTGATAACAGTCTTCCTTCCAAACACTTCAAGAAAGTTTCAGTTACACAGAAAAAGTATGCATTCAGGAAAATGGACTAGCTGAGTGCAGGGAGAGTTCAAAAGCTATGGAAAGAACTAGGAAGCAGTCTGCATAATTAAAAGTCAGGTGAACTTGTAGATATGGTGAAGTAACAGGAGACTCATAACAACAGAAGCAATTGACATCACTAATCTACTCTCTGTGTCTGCTGAGAATTGATATACCCTTCAGTATATCAAAAACATATGATGTATATCTGGATGTATTCAAGTATGTAACCTTGTGAAGCTAAAAATTACTGGTATTTACTTTGCTGATGATTTTGATGATCACAAGAACTTTTAATGTTCTTTTTGGTTTTTTTTTTTAGGGGGAAAGAAAGAATAGTTCAACTTGGCCATTGCCTGGGTGTTTCTACTACAAATAACTCTAAAAAAGATTAACATTTCGAAAATGTCGGGGATAGCCTTGATCTATAGCTGATGAGCAAGTTCAGTTGCTAACTAAGCTCTTGTCATAAGTTTGTATGTCACACCATGGAGAGCTAAGCTCATGCCTTGTCTATGACTCCCCTCTTACAGAGGTTAAAGAGGGAGCAACAATATAAAGGAGTTATGTTTTGGATCACAGCACCTACAAAAATCAGTAACGTACCTTCCCAGACTGAATTTAGAGTGCTTTTACAAAAAGTCATGATGGGATAAACATGTCCATGAGTCATGGCCTCCTACCTGCAAGCTACATACAGTTTGGTGAAGACGATCAAGAAAAACTGAAGGCATGGGAATGATGGAATGGCTTTTCAACCCCACTGCAGATTTTGTTTTGGCAGTATTACTGTGGCAGTAAAGATCTTCTGAGATTCTCTTCACTTCCTTTTTATTGCTCTGCATGCCAATGGGCCCAGTATTTGGCTAGCCTTCCTCTCCTCTCAAGCAAGGCTTGCAATCGTTACTAGCACTGCAGGACTTATAGAGCGCTGTGCACTTCTCTTTGCCTGCCTTGAGGTTTGCCATAGAGCACAGGAGCTGCACGGATGCCTGATGAGTAGCTGGAGTTTGTTGCCAGTCCAGCTGGAGACACCATGGGATGAGTTAGCAGAGTAGTTAGTTAGTCGACTGAACTACCTTCTTGTGGTGGCATTTGCAGTGCTGTTGCTGCAGCACTACATGTCCCATGTTTAAGAAAGAGGGTTCTGTCTTCCAGAGGCCTCAGAGAGGCCAGACATTTTCCTAGAATTAAATTCAAGTTTAAAGAACGGAAGGAAGAATCTGTCCAGGCAGAACGACTTTTTACAAACGGAACGGGCTATAACCTCAGCAAGCATAAATCTGCCCAGCTTTGCCAAAAGCAATGGAGCTATGCTGCTTTGCAGCAACTGAGGATCTTGACCCAATATTTTGCTTTTTTTATCCAAAAATAGAAAGGGGGAGAAGGCATATTTAAGCTATATCATTCTCTGTGTCCTCACAAGTTTGTGTCATCACCCCTATGCGATTGTGTGGTTATGACTCACCAATAGGTGATTATGCCTCTGTCTTCGAGCAGTCTGCAAACAACAAGTAGTCCTCTGGTATCTTATAACCTGATATGATCTGGGACTGAAGAATGAGCAAGAAAGAGGCAGTTTCAGTCCCATCTTCTGGTGTTTCTTGGTTCTTGTAGGTCACTGAGAAGCCCATGAAGCATGAAACTGAGGTTCACCCATGTCTATTCCACTACCTATTTGGTTCTTGCTCCCTGATAAGTTCTTCTGGGCCACCTAGGTCTGAAAAATATGAGCCCGCTTTCGGGGTGCTTCAAAAAACAACATTTCTGCATGCTCCAGTACCCTGCCTGCTCGCCAGAAACAGCTAAAACAAGATGAGACAGGTAGTGCAGAGAGGCGGTGCGTTGTGTGTACGTGTGTCTGCCTGTGAAGAAACCCGTCACCTTTGTGTGTGCTGCTGCTCCTGCTGTTGGCTTGCTCAGGAGAGATGCTGTGTTTCTGTGAGCTGTGGTCCTTGCTTGTGTGGAGAACTGAGAGGTCATTCAGAATCAGGAGGGCTTGTTAGAAACAAGCAAAGAGTTCCAAGGTAGGTTAAAGCTTCAGCCTTTTTGTTTGGACTTCTCTGCATGCTGGCTTTTGGAAAGTGCTGTGGCAGGTTTGTTTGTGCTGGTGCAACATGCGTATGAGACCTGAAAAAACCTGCACAACTCTCTCAATGGTTATCCTTAGAACTCGCTTAATCTACTCTTGCTACAAGCTCTGCAGGGCATGAGCTTTCTTTTTATTATGTCAAGCGTAGTATCTAGAACAATCGTTTCTAGATCCGTTTTCAGATTACCAAATACTTTTCTAATGGAAAAAATAAATTGTGGCAGTGTGCTTGAAATGTACGTCAAGAGACAAGAGCGCTTTTCCAGTACCAGAAATGCATACTTTATTTGGCATCATATTCGGCATCAAGGCTTGATCACTTCTGCATGCTCCTGGATAACAAGGTGACCATGCAATCCACTGTCCACTTTCCAAAGTAGTAGGGGAATCACAGTGCTTAATACTAGAAAATGTTTGGTAACATAGGCGTACTGTGACAGGATGGGAAGTGCTGCATTGACAGACCTGAATTCATGGAACGAAGCTTGAGTCCATCAAGGTTTACTATCTCCGATTTAGCGGTGCTCCTTGTGCGACCCAAATAGGATCAGAGCGAGTCTCTCGCCATGCTCGGACCTTTGCCTGTAATTGGAGTAATTCCGTTCCTGTGGTGTGTATCTCTGCTGCTAAGCCTAATTGGACCCCAGCTGCCTCATACAGAGCCAATTCAGGTGTCTTTTCTTTTGGGGCCTGTCTAAATTGCTCCTGAGTAATTTGGACTCGTCTGTTTTTCCAGGAATTTCCAGGGGCCAGATAAAAGCGCCCTGTGAGCTGGGTTTATCCGATGGATTATCAGCTAGGGACCGTGACTGGTAATAAACACTACGTTTCAGCAGTCTCTGGTCTTCCTTCCCAATATGTGCTGTTTGCCGGGCTTCCGTGGGGAGCCGAGAAAGGCAGCTCAGCCCAGGGCAATACCTGCGGCGTGCGGCGCTGGGCCTTGCCTATAGGGCGAGGGCAGGGCGAGGGCTCTCCCTGCCGCGTTACCTGGAGGGCCGTGCCCTTTCGACGGCAGTATCGCTGTTTCCGCGGCCGGCCGGAGGCAGGCAAGCGGCGGCTGGCAGGCCCCGGGACAACCGGAGGGTTGAGGTGATCTCCCACCCCGCACGCCGTGTCGGGGCAGCTTCTGCTGCCAGGCCGCTGGCCACCGGGAAAGCCGCGGCGCCCCTGGGTCCCCCCGCGGGTAGAGCACCCCTGCAGCCGCGGGGGAGGGCGGGCTGAGGGGAGCGGGCAGGCGGCGGTTGGCGCCTGGAGCGCAGCGGCCGCCAGGCCTTCCCCTCACTCCGGGTGCGTGGAGCTCCTGAGGAGGGGCCGTCGCGGGGCGGGAAGCAGAGACACGGCCCCGAGAGGGGACGACGAAATCACCGCGGCACCCGGGGGAAGAAGGGTCACACGCCGGGGCGAGGCGGCGGCCCGACACCCTCCCCCCTCACAGCCGCCCGCCGCCGCTGTCCAAGGGACCGCCCCGCGGCCAGGCCGCGACGGGCGGGCGGTGGCGCCTGATTGACAGGCGCCGCGGCCCACCCGGAGGGCGGTGGCGGCGGGGGCCGCCTATCAGGGGCGGTGGGCGGCCGTTGAGTGGCGGGTGGGCGGGGCGCGGGGTCTGGGCGTGTGCCGCGGCCGCCGGCGGGGCGCGCTCCCGCTCCGCTCCGCTCCCCCCGCACGCACATTGTCCGGGCGGCGGCGGCGGCAGAGCGCCCCGGCGCCCGGTGCCAATGCGGGGCGGGCGCGGCACACCGGGGGCGCCTCCACCACCGCGGTGGAAACTTCACCTCGCCGCCGGGCCGACGCGCGGCTGAAGCCCCTGGCGGGGCCGGGCCGGGCGGGGAGGAGCGGAGCGGAGCGGAGCGGCGGGGGGGGGGCTCGCCCGCCTGGGGGGCGCCTCGTCTTGTTTGATTTTCCTCTGTTGGAAGAAAAAACAAATAATATTATTATCCAGCTTTAAACTTCCGCGCCCCGGTCTCCAGGACGCGCATCCCGCCTGGCGGGGTGGACGAGCCGGTGAGTGACCGCCGGGGCTGGGGCTGCGGCCGGGGCCGGGGGGCTGGGACGCGCCGTCGCGGGGGGAGCACCCACCAGCTTGGCGGGGACGGGCCGGCGGCGGCGCCGCCACCTGTTAGCGGGGCCGCTGCAGCCCCCTGGGAAGTTTGTACCCCCCACTGTGCTGGGGGTGCCGCTGCCGTGCCCGGGGGAGGCGGTGGGAAGGGAGGGACCCCCGGCCCGGTGGGCGGCGGCGGGGCCCGGGGGTGTTTGGGGGCGGTGGTGCGGACCCACCTGCTCGCCTGGCCGCGCCATGACTCTGCTGCCTGGGCGCTGCCTGCCGGCCCCAGCCCTGGACAGGCCGCCGAGGTGGGGGGAAGTGGGGTACCGCCGAGCCACCCCCTCTGCACCCCCTTTGCCCTCCATCCCCTGTCGTCCTCCTCCTGCCCCGCCTTTGCACTCCTCCTGCTCTTCTCTCCCTGCCAAGCTGCAGTTCCCTTTCCTTCCCCCGTTTACCCTCCCGCTCCGCCCCACATCCCCAGGCTGCATCCCTCTCTGCCCCCTCTCCCTCCTCTTCCTTGCACCCCCAGTTTGCAGCCCCTGCACCTGCCTTCCCTCATTCTTGCATCCTCCACACCGCCCCTATGATGCTCCCAAGGGGGAGGAGTGGACCCCACACCCTTTGCCAAAGCAGGTGCCCGCTAGCCTCTGGCTGCCCCCCATCAGAGCGGCACTCCCCAGGAGAGACCAGCTTCATGGCAGTGCCAGGCATCGGCAGGAGGGGGTGCGCAGGTGGCGGAGGCGCAGGTACGTGCTTCTGTGAGCAAGCGAGCGAGGTCCCCCTGTTCCTGCGTGCGTGCGGCTCTGCGGAGCTGGCGGCACCTCCCTTCCTCCCAGGGACGCTTGCCGCTGGGGCTCTGCGGCGTGCGGAGGCTGCTTGCACCTTGCCTGCTGTGCAAGGGCGTTGTGGGGTTCAAGGGTGCAACCCCTTCATGCATCTGGTGGCTCACTTGGTCCATATGGGTCCTGGCTGAGGATGTGTTTTAATTGCCTCGAGCAGTGGAGCATGCCTGGAGACAAAAGAGCTGACGAGAAATCGGAGAGGACTGGTGAACTGGAGTGGCTGGAGAAATGCTTAGGACAGCTGGAAACAGGAGGATGGTGCAGCAGGAATGGATTGACCCAAGTCAATCCTTGACCCAAGCCATTGACTATTTCAGTGACCTAAGTGATATCTGTTTAGCCTGCGCCATGCAAAGTTTTTCCTGGGTAGGTCTCTGAGCTGCAGAAGGGGTACAAGCTCCTGGTGAGGCTTTGTTGTGACATACCCTAGTCTGGTTGGCATGGGTAGGTTGTGTGGGTTGGAGCAGGAACTGGTTTTGAACGGAGAAAAGCACATGAGGCTTTGCATGGGTTCAACTAAAGAGCTGCTAGAGGATTGTATGGTGGATGTTGATTTCTCCTGGTCAGAATTGCTAATGTGTTTATCCTTGGAGAGCTCCGAAGTATTTTGATTTTGCAGCTGGTGATTTGTTTGACTTCCCCTGCCGCCGCCCCCCCCCCCCCCCCAAGTGTTTGTAGCACAGCCATGACTTTGAATCCATGTGTGTCCCCCCTCTGTGTATCTGGTCCTTTCCTTCTCCTCGTCAAATGTTTTCCCTGTGTGATTAATAATGTGCCAACTGCTTCATTTCAGCACCGGGGAGGCCAATGCTGACTGAATTCCCTGTTCAGTCTCCTCGATGGGTCTGGAGGCTGATGGGTGTTAGCACTGCAGAAAAGTCTGCTTTGGGGTGGGAGCTGTCAGCAGGTATTTTTTTTGTCTCGGTGAACCTCTTAATTCTTTTAATTAAAAAGAGATGAAGTATGCATAGTAATACCATCTGTGTTTACATTAAAATGATCTTGTAATTGGCAATAACTATCTCAGTTTGGGATATCACTGTAATATTTAAACAGGACTTATGTCCTGAGGGACACTTTTCTGGCCCCAAGGAGTTACCCTTGGTGTGGTTCTCTCCTGTGGTGAGTTTGGTTCTTGGCTGCCATCAGTGGTGAAAGTAGAGCAGCGGTGGAAGTAACCTCGGGTTTCTCTGATGTCGGCCTAGAAAGTGATGGCTGCAGTTTCCTCATTGAGTCTGGCACTGCTTCATAGGGCTCCCTGACAGACCTGCCACCATGTGCGTGGAGATGGTCTGCCTTGGTGGCTTTCAGCCTGTGGTCTGAGGATTCTCAAGGGGAATCTCTTGCTATTGTGTTGGGCCAGAGAGGGGAAAAAAACAGGCTGAAAAAATTGCTGATTGACCTTTTCTTTCCTAGTTCTCCTAGGGAGGTTTGGAAAATGCTGCTGGTACTTGGGAAGCTTTTCCTTGTGAGAGTAGAGGTCCTGAGGCTTCCTTGTCCACGTGGCCATCTTTCATCTAACCTCCCTTCCCTTTAAGAGGAGCAAAGCTCAGCTCACAAACGTAAACGTTTGCTTCCAGGCTGGAGATGGCACCCACCGCCGCCCCTCCTGCTGCTGGTGCATCCTGAATTTACTTTCCTGCTAGGCTGCCCTTGGAACTCCCCAGGTTTACTTGGGGTAAAAAAGCTTTATGGAGTAAAAAGGTTGAATATGGGGGAAATACTCAACAAAATAAAACCCAAGACAAAAAGTACTGCCTGTAGAGAGGGGTGGGGAGGGTGATGAAGGGAAAAGGTAGAAATGTGTCATCTCCTGTCTCTCAAGATGTGTTATGCCACTGTACCTTTTGTCAGTCTAGGAGAAGCAAAATGATTGTGCTCGAAGCACTCTTTATCTAATTGTATTTTATTATCAGCTTTCTATTTTAACATTTTTGAAGTGCAAACTTACAACCAGAGCTTATTAAGCAGCAGATAAAGATGTTGAATATATTTGAATTTTACCTGTATTAATCTAATAATATATTTATGAAATGATATTTGATCAGCTCTATAGCTGGTTGAAGACCACAGAAGAGTATTAATCAAATAAATTATTTGACAAATACAGATGAGATTAAACAAATGATCTATTTGCCAATTTCTGTTCAACTGCTCTGCCATGGCATGTTTCTCTTCCTCTTATCTTTCCCTTCCAGTGTTCATTCCACTTTTTCATGGTTTATCTTTTCCTGAACTGTCCTCTGTATCTGTTTCATCTCACTTTTCCTTTCCCTGTATTATTATCTCTTTTGTGTCATGGTTTTCCTTTCATTCTTTCTTCTGCCTCTCCCTTCAACCTCTCTTTCTATGCTTTTTGAGTCTAAATTAGCCAATTTTCCTCTTTTTCTCCATCTTCCTGGTGGAGATTTTTATTGAACACTTCAGAGCCAGCTCAACTAAACCTGGTATGCGTTTAAACCCATAAAAACGTAAAAGTAAACCCAAACTGCCTGTGAGTATGAAGATGTCTGCTTGGTGGTAGTGCTTCTCTGCCTCTCCGCAGGTTTTCGGACTGTTGCAGTAAGGGTGTTCCTGTAATTCTGGAGTTTTTTCCTAGCTCTCATTTTTGCTTGTGCTCTCCTTATGCCTTTTTTTTTAAAGTGAGTTTGACTTTGTATCCTAAGAAAGCAACTAGGATCAAATGGCAGACCTTGTGTCGTTCATTGGTTGTGTATCTGTATGCAACCTGCTTCCATCTGCTGCCTGACCAAGCCCAGCCTCCCTGCCGGGCAGTCCTGCTTTCTGCCTGGCATCATCCTTCCTCCCCTCTGGGGTTACATCCAGGAGGTATCTTTCAATAGGGCAAAAGGAATGAGTGCTTTGAAGGTTTTCTGGCTTACCTGTTATTTTTGGAGTCTGTGTGAGTGTCAGGTTGATGAGGGTAAGTAGCGAGAGGCAAACAGGTTGTTGTGCATGACAGAGCAGTCACAATATTCAACTTAGTTCTAGTATTCAAAGATTAAAGTTTCTTAAAAAAGAAAGTGCTGTTATGGAGAAGACTTCCCCCCCCCCCCGGATGAAATCGGGGGGGGGGGGGGGGATTCTTGAAAACAATGAAAGGAATAGAAAACTTTTATTGCCAAGGTATAGCGAATTTCCTCCCCTGAAATAAAGCTCAGGCAGTCCAGAGGAGTGTGATGGGAGTGCTCAGAGTGCGTAATTCACCTCTACTGATGGTTGCAGTGATGTTGCTGCAGTGAATGAGCTAAGCCATGTATGTCATAGCTGTCTGCTTTAAGTACTGGGAGTTACATGATGATGCCCTCTTGTACCCATAAGGAAAGGCCTCTGCTGTACTGAAGTTAACAGTTACGGTGCTCCTCTATGTCTTGTGAAATGTTTTGAATAACACTTGGGTGCACTGACGTTGCAAAACAAAATTGATTGGGGAGGATGGGGCCAAGAGGAATATTCGTTTTCAGTCAATTATTTACTGCAGGGAGAGAGGGAAACTGATCATGTTTGCTTTGTAATTACAGATATCCAGAGGAAAATGCTTCAAGAAGATCCGTTTTATTCTGTGTATTGCCACCTATTTCTTGGTCTCTCTATAACGCGAGATCAGTACTGTTTAATGAGCAGTTCAGTAAAAGCAAAACTTCATTATCCACTTCTCACTGCTGGAATATGGTTTTACAGCTTGCTGTGTGTGATGCAAAATAGCCTGAATGCCTACAGGGAATAGTCTTTTCATGCTTGCTGTCTTAGTGCACGACCTGCCATGATGTCCATCTGACAGAAATGTGGCCTCTTGGAACAGCTCATCTCTGTGCTGAAAGGTGACTTTATGGTTAAAATGTGGGACCATGAACCTGGGAGTCCTGACCCCCTATCTAGTCTTGGCTGAGCTGGTTGCCTTATCTCACCAGGCTCTTTCCTTCTTCAGGAGTGATACCGAACCAGTAGATATCCAGCCTATCTGCTAAAAGGGTAGGATGTCCTGGTGAGGGGCACTCTGATAATGCAGAGGCAGTGGCAGCCCAGGTAATTGCATAATACAGTGCTGTGGGCCAAACTGTAAGTGGATTTTTCCTTTTACACAGCTAAACCCATTACAGATCAGACTGCTCATATGTAAGTTAAATTAAGAGCTGGTGGAGCTGAGTGTAGATGCACATGTGTGTGAGCAATAACTTGATGAATACAAAAAAGAGACATTGCTGTAATGTCTCTGGGAAGATGCCCGTACGTCTTCTGCTTGTTTAGCATCCTTGAAAGAACAGCAGATGTGAGGGAGAAGCTGTGGCCTGTAAAATGAAGATGATGATGTCCTCTTACTGGGAGAAGGAGAGGAGGAGATCTAAAAATCCTGGCAGTAGGAGCAAAATGAGGGATGCAGGTGTGCACAGCGGGGTCTGCTCCAGGCTGCCCTGTTGTCATTGGGTAACAGTCTGCAGGAAGAGAAGCGAAGAGGAGATCAGCAGGAAAAGGTGTTGTGGAGGCTGCTGTTGCGCAAGGTGGAGTGTCAGCTATCCTGCTGGTCCAGGCGGAATCGGAGCATGGCTGGCCAGCTGTGGGAGTGCATGGGATTGTCTCCCCTGAGAAAAGCAGATGGGTGAAAAATCTTCAAAGGAGAGTCTGGCTAGCAAGTGCTTGTGCCCCAGGAAAGTCGGGATCTTGTTTAGAGGCTTGCTGAGAAGTGAGCTCTGTTCATCAGTGGTTTGTTGGGGTAGCAGGCTGCCATTGTGTAGGCTTGCTCCAGTGTCAGTGTTGAGTCTGCTCTGATGCTCAGCGTTGTCTTTCAGCAGTTTTGTGGCTTGTATCCAGCTCTGTTCAGCCTGCTCCAAACCATGTGTATAGAATAAGCTTGAATGTATGAAATTGGAGTCTGCAAATGATGCATTTCATCCCTTGTCCTATTCCAGCTAGCCACTGCAGCAGCCGGAGTAGTTGTCCTGGTGTGGCACTAGCTCCTGTATTTCTGTAGTGACCACAGCATCTGTGCTCCTTCCCTGAAGCTGGCTTTGCTGGAGCAAGAATGAGATGTCAGGGAGCTTAGTGTTACGTGAGGGACTGGAATTCATCCTCCAGAAAAAGGAGAAGGCTGGGCTTGAGAAACCAGGCTTTGGTTGGTATGATAAATAGATAAAACAGTAGTTGAATATGATAAGTAAATAAAACATCACTTTCTTGGAGGTAAATATAGGACAGACCCTGGCTTGTATGTGTGCTAATCTTGTAACTAACTTTTCCATTGTCTCCCCTTGGATCTGTGTTGATGCAATGGCTCATTTTGGGTCCTGCCTTGTTAGGCTCCTGCTGTGAACGGCACAACGCTCTCCTTTGTAGCATGCAGACCCAGCAAACGCTGGTGAAAGCAGGAGGTACCTCCTGCCTGCATGTGTGTGTGTGCATGCACACCCCTTGCCTCCCCGGCTTGTGTGAGGAGGCTGAATATATAATCTTATAATACAACCTTGGTCATGCAAGGTTTCTCCCAGTCTTGTCTCCCCCAGTCTTTTCCTGATTTGCATGGTATCATACTAGGCCAGCCAGCTTTTTCTGGAGGGCTTGTCCCACTTTCCACACAGGCAGCCTTGGGCAAGTGGTCTGCTCCCTGACCTGCTTTGACAGGCGTGTGCTGGCTTCTTGCTCCGCTGATGTGGGAGGGAGTAAGTGCTGGGGGGTTAGGCAGGGGGAAGACATTGCTGTGCCGATTGGTGGTGTGACCTTCCATCTGGCAGTCAGTGTAGCTGCTGATGGGTGAGGAAGTACACGCAAATCCCTGCTCTGCTTTCTGTCTCATTGTTCTGCTGGGAGATGCGGTGGCTGTGACTTGTACTCAAGTCTGTGAGGGTCAGGTGGCTATTCTGGTGGCCCCCATGAATTTCCAAACATCAAGGCATTCATTCTCAAAACACACATATGCTGGAAAGAAATGGCCACCATGACCATGGTGAAGGTGGGAAACAGAGGCGTGAGAGAGTCAGACCTAGATCTGGAAAAGTGCTTCTGCTCCTGCTTTTCCACAGAAGCAAGGAGGCTGCGTGCTGATGTAGCTCATAGTCACAGGGTCTCATCGGGTCTGTGGCAGAGTAGGGAGGTGGATGGATGAGGGTGGAAATTTCTTGGCTGATCCTAGTGCAAGATGCATCCAGTACAGTTGGTACAATTGTACCACAGTTCCTTGTGCAGAAGGGAAGAAAACCACAGTATTCATCCCAGAAAGCCACTGCAGAAGGCAACATCAGGACATATTTCTGAGAGTGGCTGGCAAAGTCGACATAGACGTGTTGTTCACTGCTAGATCAGTTCTGTGTTCCCATCCCTGCACCCAGTATTGAAGGATCAGTGGCTAAAGACATCAGGCACCTAATTAGAGATGTTTTCAAGTGTGCAAAGCATTGTCTTCTGAAAATACTGGCCCTTTATGTATCTCAGTTGGTCATTCAGAGACCGAAGTAATTCCACAAACTGGTAAATGTTGAACAAGACTCAAGGAAAGCAAGAAGACAGAGCTGTAGACTCTGCAGGGAGGTAGGGCTGTGTAGGGTGCAGCCTGGATTCTATGTGCAGGTGATGATCTGCATGGGGCTGTTGAGTGGATGCAGTGATAGAGACAATCAGCTGACTTTGGGACTGGGAGGTCCACCAGCTGGCTGCCTTGTAAATGTTGCTGTTTCCCTGCTGACCATGCTGACTTGTGATAGGTGGCTGAGGATGGAGGGTGCTTTGGAGCACACAAGATTTTTTTAAACCACTGACAGTGGTTATTTAGAGCTGCAGCAAAGTGCTTTTTGTGGGCATACCACTGCAGCTTAACTTTGGCCTCCAAGAGATTGGTTTGCTACCACCCCAGCACAAAACACAGGATCCTAGGGCTGATTCTGGGTGGAGTGCCATCATAAGCCCACCTCAGTCCTCCTGCCACGGGGCAGACCTTGTCAGCAGCCCTTCAGTGTGGGTCTAACAAGGCAATGCCTCAGTGGGGTGAGAGCAGTTCTCTCCCCTTTTTGTAGCATGCACAAGGAGGATACAAATAGGAGGAAAATGGCCTTTCTTGTCTGATTGCAGCAACTACTGTCATGGTTTTCTTCTTGAGATAATTTCCAATCTGCCATCCCAGACAAGAATTTGGGCAGCTGTCCTGCAAGGAGCAAAGTTAGGACTTGCAGACCCTGAATAACATTTGCTTAATAATTAGTCATCTGATCCTCACAACTACTGCACCTGATTATCAGGGGCCAGACAAGATGTCCTCTGCTCCACATTCCTTCCACGATGAACGCATTAATCTCTACGGGTAAGAGAGAATACTTCCTCCACATCAGTTTACACCTTTGCTGTTCCTCCTCTTCTGTGGGGTATGTCCCAAGTAGCCACCATCTTCCAACTTGTGAAGTATCCAGTCCTGGCTGCTCCTCCTATCTGCCAGAAAGTGCCAAGTTCTGGCTGTGGAAAATTAGTTAATCTATGAGTTTCTCTTTCTTCTTGCCCCTTCCCAGCGTTTTGCTGGTAGATATGATCACTCCTCCTGCTCATGGGTAACATGTCTCTACCCCAAGTATCTACTAGTGCCTGTAGCTGGGGCAGACACTGGGCAGGGAAAGGGGAGGCATTATTATGACCTCTTGTTTTACAGCTGGGGAACTGAGGAATGGAAATCCACATTAACAGGAAGAGCCTGGAGAAAAGCTGAGAACAAAAATTGTTGTCCTACTCCAGTGCTTTGACTGCAAGATCAGCTTCCCCCTTCCTTTGGTAACTGATGAGTCTCAAAAAATTCAGCACCCAACTGTTGACATGTTGCTATTCTGATTTTCTGATGAGTGAAATGCTTTCATCACAATGAACCCTGAGAAGGTGGGACTTTGTTTCCTTTTATCATTTCAAGCAAGTTTGTCTTGTCTGTTTTAATATTTTAGGTAGCCGGTCTTAAAAGTGATGTAAGTGGAGGGCTGGAATAGCAGTCCTTTTCATGTAAGTCTTCTGGGCTGTAAGTGCAGAAATGGATAGGTATCCTATCTGAGTGTCTTGGCTTGTTGTGGGTTGGAAAAGAAAATTTGTGCAATTAAAAAGAAATGATGTCACTCTGCATGGGGATTGCTTTAAAAACCAGAGGGCTTTATGGTCTTGATTTTTGTTGGTGGCAAATGATTGCAAAATGAGCCATCTCCCTTTTGGTCACCTGCACCAAGGCACTTTTTGTGGAAAGATCTAAAAAACAAGATGCAGTTAATTGTCCAAGTGTTTGAGGATAAAAAAACTTCCTGGGGGAAAAAAAAACCACCAAGGTAGATTTCTTCAAGAAGCGAAAAAACCCTTTACTTTTTCTCAAAGCAGTTTCTGAGGCACCTAATCTAATCTTTCCAAAACAATTCTCTGGCAGCCAGGGCTTACATACTTTAAAAAACAGTGTAGAAAGGAATGTATTGTGACAGCCTAATTTGTTGCTGAAATACAGTCACCTCTGGGGTAATTCAGAGCAACTATGGAGTGGAAGATAAATCCATTCAGGATGGGAAGTGAGTAAAGGAAGGCTGCTCAGATGAAACCACTAATGGAAGATGCCCATGCAGAAGTATAATTCTTGGAGTTTAGGTTCATCTTCTCCCTCCTTTGGCTCTAATGGAGCTGCAGCCTGTTTACATCTTCTGAACAAGGTAGTTGTTGCTGAGTCCTTGCATGTGTCCTTGCTGTGGCAGCAAGCGGGGGTTTGGTGGTGATTCTCCCAGACAGGTGGTAGGGAAGACCCTCTGGTACTGGCCAGCTTTAGAGATGAAATGGATGCAGAAGAAAAGGTGGAGGATTATAGCACATAAGGTACAGGTCCCTGTACCTTCTAGTCCCTGGTTGGGGACTTCTAAAAGCCCAGGGCAGCTAGCTGGATATTATAGTCACCAATCCATGGGTGCAAATTGAGCTGTGTAAAGCTGGCCTGCAATCTCTACCATTTTAAAGAGAAAACAAGGCAACTGCAAGATGCTCTTGAGAAGGCAAAAGGAAAGCCTGCCCGAGTTTTGTAGGAAGATGTACAATTTGAAAAGAAAGAGGTATGGAGTTGCTTCTGTAGCCCTATTTAGGGTCCTCAAGAAGAGCGTTGTCTGAAGTGTGCTCCTTGTGAAGAGGTGGGAAGCTGAGTGCCTGGCAGAGCGCTGGGCTTTTTCAGAGCATGCTACTGAGTACATGTTTTTTGTCAAGCCCTGCAATGGCATTGCAACAGGGTTATGAGGGCTTGTTCAAATTCTGCTGAAATTGGTTGAACTATGTTGACTGCATGGACCATGGGATAGCAGGCAGTACAGCTCAGTTCTCTCTCTCTCAGGTCGGTTTCATCTCCTTTATTTCAAGGTCTGCATCTAGAATCGATTTATTCAATTCACAGCTTAGAGCAACTTCAGAATAAATCCCAGGGAGGAGAAAAAAGGAGGGGAAAAAACCAACCACCACCAGCAAAACAGATCAAAATAATCAAACAGCTTGTGCTATGGAACTGGGATGTGACTGGCAGCTGATGCGTCGAAGTGGACAACCACCAGTCACATGTTCTCAGTGTGGCTTGCTCTGCGGGAGCAGTGGGAGCAAGTAGATGTTGGGATTAAGATACAAAGAGATAATGTTTAAAATCTGAGGCAGGAGCCTGCAAACTCAGTGACAATTGTACGCTGGGGTGGAAGAAAAAGCTCTTCCACCAGTAAGTCACCCTTTCAGGGAGCTATTTTGAACTTCTTGTTTTCTTCTGAACCCTTCAGTTCGGTCCCACTGTTGGTAAATACCGTGCATTCTCTTCCATGCTTTTTTTTTTTTCCCCTATTTGATTTGAGGGCCCTTTGTGACAATGTATTCCTCATTCGTCCTGTTATCAGGGAAGTTACTCTGCGTGCAATCCCTGTCTGAGCTCAATTTTCTTATTTTCTGTAGCACGAGGGCTGATGGCTTCACAACTCTTAGAATAACTCCTCAGTCTCTCCCCGGCCAGCCTAGCAGCATGACAGTTTCATTTAATATGCGCTGTCTGCTTTGGCTTCCTGCCCCTAGACTCATTATTTTGTGTTTGTCTGCATCAAGCTCCGGTGTTGCCTGACCCAAAGGATTGTATATCAGAAGTCATGAAAAAGAGGTTGGTTTGTAAATCCCAAGTCTCTCTGCTAGAAGAATTGTGCAGTGTGTGTGCTCTATCTTTTCCTCTCCCAGGTCCTTGCCCCAGCCCTGCTGTGTGCATGCATCCCTCCCTGTCTGTACTGGTGCATCTTTTGATGGGCATGAAGTGAGCCTTGCAGGCTCTCTGGGCAATGCCATTCTCATGGCACAAAGCGTTTGGTGCCTGGGACATTTCCCTTCTGCTGCTGACACAGAGGCAGGTCGAGACCTGCAGCTCTGCCTTCTCTTCAGCCAGCCCCCAAAATGACTTGGATTCACTTGGAATATTGTTACGGGGAAAATACTGTGAAGTTTTCTTGGTGGTAGATACTTCAGGGCATGGGCCTCTTGTCTGCCACTTGAAATGTAGTGTTAATGTCGGGCCTTGGGGACTGGAAGTGCTTTCATGCTAGGTGCAGTGTGAGGTAGTTCCTCTGAAAAGCTTACGAGCTAAGTGCAAGATGGGGAATGTCAGGGTGCAATTCACCTGTCCAGATGTTGACATCTTAACATCCCAGCTGCTTACCCTTAGCCCCCTGTATAGGCAGCGGAGGAAATGAGCACTTTCATCTTATCCTAATGCAGATAGATATCTGAAACAGGTCAGACAGATTGTGCCTGTCTCTTCTCATTGATAATGAAGAGGCTCCGGATGATGGGCTGTCATGGAGACATCTGTGTTGTAGGTGATATGAATCCCACCTTCACTAGCTACATTGAGCAGGTTAGGGTAGCACAAAAAGAGCAAGACAGTGGTGAATGTAGTCTGTCCTTGTCTTAGCTGCATGCTGTCTCATTTGGTAAACCTATGCCTCTTCGTTCGCTCAAGAAGCTACCCTTCATTTTGGTTCCTTGCTGGCCAAGAGCTGGAGGGATGTCATCCAGGCAGCAAATGGAAGACAGAGTTGCTGTCTGGATGGCATCCAGAGGATGACATCCACCTCTCAGAGGTGCTCCTAGCAAATGTGCTAGGACACAGCTCCAAGCCTGTCTCAGCTCTGGACCAAGGGGCATTTTAACCAAGTGAAGGCAGAAAGTGTACATAGGAATGGGGCAGTTTTGCCCCTGTTTCATCCTTTCATACTGAGGCCAACCAGCTGCTAGCATAGGTCAGGGGTTACTCGGATACTTCTCAGGAGCTCCTGTCCTCATGTGTGTGCCCCAATAGCAGTCCTGTTGTATTGCAGTGGGTAAAGACATGAGACCTCTGAATTCAGAGCTGAGACAAGGGCATGGAGACTTCAGATTGTGGGTTAACAGATGATAGCAGCAGGAGCCTTGCGGTGCCTCTACAAGGACTGCACATCTGGGTGTTCCAGGCTTGGTGGATAAAACCCTTTTTGTTAGGGGAAAGAGATTTTTCCTAACACTGAAGTGCTATAAAGTGCCATAATGGGGCTTTGGGGGTGATGGAGCCAGTTTCTGTAGTTTTGTATCCCACCTGAGCTGAACCTTCATGGTTGCTCTGAAGACCCTGGCGTGGTCCACAGGGAGCAGGTTGGAGGAGACCCAGAGCTGTTCCTGAAAGAACTGGAAAAACAAAGCTGAGCTGACTGGAAGGAATACAGCCTGGTAGCCCGGGGAGGATTTTCCTGACTGGCTGAGCTTCCCCTTTGATTGGGAGCACTTGTTCCGTCATGCCTTTTGCTGGAGAATAATTAGCCCGGTGGCAGAAATGTGATGCACCAGGTGTTTTTGTGAGCGAAAAACCTGTCCACAGCAAGAGTCTGCAGAGCTTGAACTTGGCCTTCAAGTCCCTGTGCTGGCAGCTGGTTGCAAGCCTGCTTGGCAGAGGAGTGTGCTGTGCCAGGCTTTTTGCCCTCTGTCTCATGCTTGTGTAGTCAGCATTAAATCCTAGGACCCCAAAGAAAACCAGAGTCAGTTTTGTACAGTTTTTGTTTGTTACTGAAACTCATGCTATAATTCCCATCAGTTCAGACATCCATAAAATGGTGGTTTGCTCTGGAGAGTCTCTGGAAGTCTACTGTGTGCGCTACAGTTACTTCAAACTTTGCAGTAGCAGGGAATTTATTACGGGAAAAAATTCTGGCTGACCCTAGGTGGGGAGCTCAAGTACCATGCTACAGAAAAAGGAAAAAAAAAAAACAAACCCCAAACCCACCTTATATTCCATTATATAGTGTATTTTCCTCACTTCACAATGCATCTGATCTCTTCCTGTTCTCTTTCCTGGCTACATGAGTTGAAAAGTAGAAAAGCTTGTGGTGGACACATGTTTCTAGGGGACAGAGAGGGGCAAGGGAGAGTGTATGAAAACCTTCATGAGGCTTTTAGTTCAGGAAGGACTATCAGGGCCTTGTAGTTAAAACCCAGAGCATATATTTTACTCTGATGCTTTCCTTGTTGTCCTTCCCCTCTGAACTTTGGTACAGTAAATAGCATCTGTGTTTGAAGAGCGTCCCAGCAGAGAGGCATCTAGCACAGCATTGTCCTTGCAGCTTCTCGGCGTTTCTGCTGCACGTGGCCTCTTGCCTGGTCAACAAGTGTGTCGTCAGTGGCACTGAACAGTGAGCGTGTGCCTGCCCCTTTTGCTTGCTTAGCCAAGGTAATTCCTTCTGTTACTCCTTCCACATGGCAAAAACAAGTCACAAATGGAGAGATGTTAACACAGGGTTTTGGTTTGCAAAATGATACTTGCAGTGCCGTGCTGTGCTGTTAGTCATGTGCGAAATCCTGAGCCCCATCTGCAGGAGCAGTATCGTTCTAGTACCAGCTTTTTGCTGCGATCAGCCTGCTGCTGGTTGGATGTACTCCAGCAAAACAGTGCTTTTTACTTGTTAATTTTTGCCACTGACAGTACACTCGCTACCTTGTCAACAGGAGACGGTTCATAGGTCTCTGGGAGATGTGTAGCGGTGTCACTCGGCTGTTTGTTCTCCTGGTTGAACAGGCACGTGTATGGGTCTTTGAAAGCTGGTGGGAGAAACAAGGATCCATTGGTCTCTTTCATGAAGGTTTTCTAACTATATGACCTTCCTAACTAATTTCCCTAATTCCCTAATAACATATATGTATAACTAAATCTAGGCAGACGAGGCTATATCAAGCCTTAGGCATGGGAAATTGCGTAATACGATGAAGTTGCATCTTGTGTCCAGGGCAGAGCTAACCTTGTTGCACCAAGAACTTCCTTAAGATTTTACCTTTAGGGTGGGAAGATGACTCCCATTGCAGGGAGCCCCAGTTCCCTCCTGTACTCCACCAAAGGCTGCTTTGGTTTCTGATTCAGCTCTGCAAATACTGTTTAGTGGCTTCAAACTGCATATGAAGTCAGCTGGTATTATTTCCCCTGTGAAGGCTAGAGTAAGGGAGAGGAAATTAAAGCAACTTGTCTTAGCCTGAGTCAGCATCACAGAATTGTGAGCGTGTCTCTGTAGAGCCTAGTGAAAGGTCCCTGCCTTATCTGGCTTGGTATTTTGCTGGTTGCACAACTTGCACATCCCATAGATGCAAATATTTTCCTGGGGTTGGCCATGGTTGCCCAAGGAGGGTGTTCGTTCAGATTCTCATGCTTTGCAATTAATAGAAACTTCTCAGCTCTGCATGAGAGAAAGAAGGGGAAGTGGTGCTAGGTGGTTTTTTTTCCCCCCTTCTCCCTGTGGTTGTTCCTCCCCAGCTGGCTACTTTGCAATGAGCACGTTGTGGTTTTTTCCTTAAGAAGCAACGTGTCGCTGCAAATTCAGCTTCGGAGAGGTTGTGGGAGCTTTTGTCTGCTGGTGTTGTGGCTGCTGTGGGCAAGGCACAGACAATACGTAGTGCTGCGGGTACCCAGCCTGTGAGCTGGGTCTGGTCAAAGTGGGTGCCAGCCCAGCCAAGCAGCATGGTGGTTCTTCCCTAGTGCGTTCCCACACTCACTCAGCAGCGGCTGGGAGATGCTAGACCTGCCTCGCTCCTTCATATTGTCTCCCAGATTGTGCAAGAGCAGCAAAGTTCACACCACAGGATGTTGTCAAAGGAATCTGAACCTGGTGCATTGCAAATAAATACCTTTTCTCCACCTCGTTCAGCTAAGGCAGTGTTATCTCAAGAGGGCTGTATGGAGTGTGCTTGTCACAGCTGTGCCAGGCACCAACACAGCTCAGAGATACTCATGCATGTTCTCTCCTGAGCTCCTGGATGAAAATTGACTCCTTTAGAGGGTAAATTCCCTCCATTTTAGTACAGGTTCAAAAAAAGGTATTTAGTTTAGGCCTGGAGAGCATACTTCATCTTTAGATACAGCAGCAAAACTTTGAGTAAACCTCATGAAGTCTGTGGTTCCTTGTGTTTTCCAGAATACTCTCTGAACATCCTTTTTTTTTTTTTTTTTTTTTTTTTGGTGCTCTTCAAGAGCCACAATTCCTTTGGTGCTGTAGAATAAAAGAAGCACTTGCTTAAAGTGGTGTGGAGCAGTTGCCACCCTATAAAACTCAACCTGGGCATTGGCTGTGTGTTTTACAGTGATCTTGGCCAATCACATTGGCGTCGTCTTCAGACCTTGCAGCCATGTGGAAGTCTTTTGGGGTGGGGGAAAAAAGTCCAACCACATGAATTTTTGTATCTGATCAAGATTTTGACTGTTAGCTTAAGTCAGATTTCCTGTTTGAGTTGACATAGTATGTCCTGAGTTTGATCAAAAATATGTGGAAGTAGGGCAAATGAAGCCTGTGGAATGGCAGCCACCACTTGTAACAGCTTCTTTATAGTACATCTCCATCTGGGTAAGAAATACTAAATTCAAATACACTTTTCTTCAATGCAGGTCTTAGACCCTCTCTGTCTTGTCTTAGGTGTGCAGGTGAAAGGCAAAAATGGCTATATGAGGTGATAAAATATTTGTGATTAGTAGGGGTTTGAGTCCAGATCCTAGACCTTAATCAGCCTCTGATGGAGGGAATTAATTTAGAATGAGACAATCTTTATCCCAAGTTTTTAAGGATGGATTGAGGGTAAGTTGACAAACTCCAGCTTTCAGAGCTCAATGCTTCCCTTGCTGAGTATGAATTTTCATCTTGTGTTAATATACTATCTATAAAACACTGCAGCATCTCTTTTTGCTTACGTAGTGTTTTGGGTTAAAGTTGGCTGGCTTGATGTGTGAGCTGGTGGTTTTCCATGGGCTTTTTCTGTTTTTAAAAAAGCTTTTTGCAAACTTTTGGTTAATTTTTTTAAATTGCATTTTATTTTTTCAGTTGAAGTCTCTGTGTGGGAGCAATGAGAGCTGTGTAGGAACTGTACCCACTATACCATGCCATGGCCTTGAAGGTTCATTGTAGGGACACGTGGTCCTCAGGGAGCTGCTTTCTGAAAATGAGAAGATTTAAGGGGGAAATCAAGCAGCAGTTTATTTCCAGTTAGGTGTGAATGACGTCCAAGAGTGAGAAACTGCTGTATGTGCCTTAGAAGCCCTGAGAAACAGCACTAGCAGCTCCACTGCTGTCAGATGAAGCAGGGAGGCTTTATCAGCACATCGCCCCTTTCTGAAATCTCACTGGTGGCTTGTCTCTCCACCAGGCTCCTGTGAAAGCATGTGATCACGTTTGAGATCTCGCAATACTGGCAAGACTGTAAAAATTCAGAGTTCAAGCTTAATCTCTGAATTTGTTCTTCTAAGGAAGGAGAATTTTGTCCTACTGAGGATTTGAGGAGAAATTGACCTATAAAGTAGAGCCCCTGACTGCAGATACTTTGGTGGTTCTCTCTTCCCTTTAAGAAAAAAAAAAAAACAAAACAAACCCCACCAAAACCTGAATGAGCTGCTTGTTCAAAAGTGAAGACTTTCTGTAGTTGTTCCTAGTGACTGTTTCCTCAGGGGGATCATTTCCATATCTTATGAGTAATTTCTGAGTCCAACTTGAAGCTCACAAGACAGATCGTGTCGTGACAAGAGCTAGGAAGTTTGCATCATCTGATTAGACTGGATCATCTCTAACAGTGCCGGTTCACGTCACCTGTCTGTTTTCTTGCCTGCTTTTTCCTAACCAGTGGGGGGAAGAAAAAATCCTCAAATGGCCTTGAGACATTTAGCATTACTCAAACACTCTTGCAGTCTTGAATGGTCAGCAAAGGCACTGTGGACAAATTTTGTGGATGTGGGTGAGCAGAATTAGAGAGGAGCCCCAGACCATGCATAGGACCAGGCTCCTACCACTTGAACAGCGACTTCATAGCTGTTACCATTCATGGTTTTAGTAGCAGACCAAAAAAACCCTGAAGGTGTGAAAAGGGCTGCAGCTACTAGTGTGAGCAAGCACACAGACTGTGGTCTTTTGGTGCATATCCCACCTCTACGTCCCACCAGCCCTGCCTGGAGCCCCTTTAGTGGTATTTGCTGTAGCCAGAGAGATAGTTGTATGAGATTTTTGGTGCCCCGAGGTCCAGTTTTTAAAACCTTTTACAGAAAGCATGGCTTAACTATCAGAGTTTCAGTTCTTGTGTGTTTGTTGGTGTTTGTGAGGGCAGATGCTGAACACAGTAGTAACCAATAGAATAAAAGGTCAGGACCTGTTTGCTGGTGGCTGAGGGCTGGTGGCAGAGGGCGATAGCATGAAATGCTCCCAGCAATCAGTGATTTGCAGAGTGATGTAGGTCATGTAACAGATCTTCCCCCCCCCCCGCCCCCCCATCTAATAGCATATAGAAAATATAATAAATTTTACTTATAATAATAAAGTTGTATTATTATACACTGGGGGATTGAAGGCAGATGCTTGGATTTTTTCCCAGTGGGCTGAAGGGAGGTTCAGGTTTTGCTTTGTTTTATTTATTATATTTTAAACCAAAGCCGAAGAACCATGAGTCAGCTTGATCTCTGCTGCAGCAGTTCCTCCACTGTGGTCCCCAGGCACTGTCTAACAGATGCCTGCACTTCTACTAGGATGGATGAACCCAGAGACTGCTATATAACATGTGCAGGCTTATTTTTGTCACCCCCCTTGCAGAAGCTCCTTAGGGAGGCTCTGTGTGTCCTTAGGAGGCAGTGGTAGGGGAAAGGAGGGGGTGCTTTGTGGCTCTTAGCAGAGGGTCCTGGGAAGACACTCTGCTGCTGATCCCAGGAGCAAGTTCTCTGTGCCAGTGCCTGCCAGCACCATGTGCAATTCCTTATGGCAGCCAGATCTCCAGGGAGGAAGAAACAACTCAGTCACCTCCTTCCTTCTGCTTATGATTGCTGACTTTTATAGCTGCTCTGTAGGCACTCTCTGTGCCTCCCTGGCTGAATGAAGGTGTATTTTTAACCCTTCCTTTCCCAGGAAATGTTAGTCTACCTTGCTACTGTCTCAAGATGCTTAGAAGGATAAGTGCTCCAAGTGGGCTAAGGTTGAAATTTAAAATAGACCAAGTGAGATCCTCAACCAGTGTTGACTGTCTTGGCTTTAGTGGCTTCACTGCAGGGATGCTGCTTTTTACCCTTTCCTTAAAGTGATCCTTCAAGGTCAGATCTCAGTTTTGAGATTCAAGCATTTGGTTCTGACTCCTCAGCTTGAGCTGTCTTCTTCCTTGCTTTGGGAAACTAAAAAATCTTACACGTTGTCCATACTACACAGGCACAGTGGCTTAGGGCTGTCAGGAGAAGTTAGCTTTGAAGTTCTATGTTTGCCTTTTGTGGTTATGGTTTTTTCAGGCCAAATACAGAACTGTTTGCACGAGCCTTATAAAGTCCAAGAATAAATCCAATGAATGCTGCTGTGTTTCTTTTTTAAATGTCTCTGCAATGTGTCCTTCCCCAGCATTGCAGAATTGTGCTTGGGGCAGCAGGATCAGAAAGTCCAAGAGGCTAGTGGGAGATGGCTGGACACTGGGAAGGAAAATGGGAAGCCGTATATACAAGCCTGGTAAAAAGAAGTGATGTGTATAGCTTGGGGACCTCATTGCTGCAAGGTGTTAGGGAATTCACCAGCTTCAGAAGATAAACATTTCAGTGTTGTATGGACAGCAGGGACAACCAGAGTTAAAACCAAAGAAGCTCTCCAAAGTGGAAACTTTGGTGTAGGAGCCCCTTTTTTTTTGTTTGCAGAACATCTGGCAGGATGAGACCCTGCTGTGGGACCAAAGATGGTTTCCACTGGAAAGAGTAAAAGAAGGGTTTTGGGCTACAGGAGAATCCCCTACAACATCTTTCATGCCCAGCCATTGCTTACATAGCTCTAATGAAGTTACATTACAGTAATTACAGTGCATTACAGTTCAAAGGTCCTTTATTTTCTTTCTTCCCCCCACCCCCCCATTTTTTTTTCCCTCCTCAATGTGTGTGACCTTTTCTTGCTGCTATGTTGGGTTTGCGTGGGGAGTTTTCTGTGCAGAGGTTGATCTGTGATGGAGGTGCATTGCCATGCCTGACAAAAGGGTGCTTCATCAAGAAGGGCACCTGCAGGCTCACATTGCCCGGTTTTACTTTCCCTAAGCTGTGACTCTTGCAGGTCATGCCCCAGATGTTTTGCGCTATACTTTGCATGGTTTCTTTCTTTGTGTCCTCTCAGGAAAAAACAGGTGCTGAAGAGCAGGGTGAAGTCGTGTCTGTGGGTGTTGTAAGCACCAGCTGTGTCTGGTCACCAGGTGCCTGCCAGGGTGGTACCAACTTTGGACAGGTGCTGGTCTCTGGCTGACTTCTCCTACTAAAGACGTTCTCTCTCTAAAGACTTGAAGGTTTTCTTCTTTCTGTTTGCAGCTGGGAGCTCATGTCCAATCTCCCTTGCGTCTTTTTGTCCATTCACTTCATGAACACTCTGACTCTCTTTTCCACAGCGAGTTGTCCTCCCTGAAGCTCAGGGCACGGTGTGCGTCCTATCCATACATACCTCTTTCAAACAAGCAAATCTGGTTAATGTGACTGGAGGGAGCACTTGCCAGTGCTGTCATGCTCTGGTCCAAGTGAGGATCAGAGCCCTGCATTGCCCTTTTCTCCATTAATTGTTCATCTGTGTAGAGGAACACGTAAGTTGAGTCAAAGAGGTAGGGCAGGGTCTCTGGAGCTTGGTGGCCATGTCAAGTGCAACGCCAAGGCCAGATCTGGATCTACTCATTGCCTCTACCAGGGACATCTTGAGGGATGAGGATCAGTTGAGGGATTTCAAGAGTACACCTAACCTTTAGGCATTATCAGAGGGACCTCAACTGCTCTGCTGCTCTCAGAGGCTTTGCTTATTTATTAATTAGCTTGTCAGGCTTCAGTGTTGAGGTGGAGCCACATCTCACACAGGGCTGGTGTCTTGCTTTTCTGTGGTTTCTTTTCAGCCTTAGTGTGCCCGTGGATGCTGGCTGTGACCCCACCCAAATCCTGCATGTCGTCGTTGCTGTGGGCTCCCAAGGAAGCTCTGGAAGGAAACCCTCCCTACTTCTGCTGATTGTGCAGGTCTGCCAGCAGATGCTGGAGGCTGTGACAGAGGTGATGGAGTAGGCATTATGCTCCTGCCCCCTGCATAATCAACTACAGCCATTGATGAGAAGCACAGCCTTGTGGCAAAAGCTTGAACGTGGAGGAGCAGAAATCCCCAGCTCTACTATGTTTCCTGTGTGACCGTCAGCGAGTCACTTAATTGCTGTGTGTTCCTTATTGCAGGGTGGAATTACTATTTCCTTGATCTGCTATGCTGTGTGTTCCTGGGGGGTGGGATATATGAACCTGTGTGGACGCTACTCAGAGTTGAAGGAGCATGTCTTCTGCATCCATGCTGTGATGCTTGCAAGACAGGCAGGATGAGTCCCTGTGCAGTGTCCCTTTGTTGCTCTAGAGCCAAAAGAGGGAGATTCCTCCCTTTTCAGTATTGAGAGCTGTAAACTGTACATCTTCAGTCTTATTTGCAGCAGGTCTGTGCTGTGACAGGGATGCATTTAAATAACCCACCCACAACAACATTGCTTGGATTTTTTTAAAATCCAGACTGCTGCAGAGGGAGGGGACATGAGCATCACAGTAACAAGCCTATTGTGGCTGAGATTTACCACGAGCAGCAAAGTGAGGTTTGAGTAATCCAGGATCTAAACTTAACAAAGTCTGCTGATCAAACTTAAATCTCATGCCTTAACCTTTGGACCTCTCTGTTTCTGTCAGCGTTGTGTGATGGTTGCTCAGTATTGCACACACAATGCATTGATTGGTTGGCTCTGCCTGGCTTCAGACCTGGTTGTGATGATTCATTAGCTTTGGTTGTTAAAGAGCAGGGTTTGGAGGTCTTCTCCAGACCTCTCTGCCAGCCATGCTCGGTATACCCATCCCTCTAGGTTGCAGCTGGCTGGTGCTGCAGTTGCCGGGTCCATAAATCAACAGTGTGCCCCTGAATATCTGCTGCATAATGACTGATGCATATTCATGCTTGTGACAGCATTGTGTCACCCTGCTAATAATGTGTCCTGGTGGGAAGGAGAGCAGGGACAGGGTCCCAGCAGCAGGTGCCTGCTCGCTTCCTTTTATCTCCTCTTTCCTGCTGCCCCCTTGTTGTTGGCTTCCTAAGATGCCCCATTGCTTCCTTTTCTGATACATTTTCCCCAGCTCCTTCTCCCAGATTCGCCTGAGGTGAGCTCTGCAGGTTTTGCTTTTTGCTGTGGTACCTTCTTCCCCTTCATCTCTGCTCTGCTAATAAATAAGGGTGTGTGCCTGCAAAGGTGCTGCAGAGGCTAAATGAATGCAGAAGGATGATCATTATATTTGATCACGTAAACTAAATGGCTTACTAATAAAGGAGACACCTGGAAGTGTCTGATTTTGGCTGTTTGGGGTCACTGTTCCTTTGAGCTCTGTCTTTGAACAAACTGTGTGAGCAGCTTTTTATTGGTGTTCCATTGGAAATGGTCAAGAAGGAAACGCAGTCTTCTTCCCTCATCCCAAGATGGACTGTCCCTCACCCACAACTAGCCTCCAGAGATGACACTATTGCACCTGTGCTGCTCTACCCTGTATTGAAAAATGAGGGGAAAAAAAGATGCTGTACCACCTTTCCCTGAAAAAGATAAAACTTTGGTGGTTATGATTAGCAGCCTGTGATATACCACATTTATCCTGGTTTCGGCTGGGATAGAGTTAATTTTCTTCCTAGTAGCAGGCATAGTGCTGTGTTTTGGATTTAGTATGAGAATAATGTTGATAACGCACTGATGTTAGTGTTGTTGCTAAGTACTGCTTATGCTAGTCAAGGACTCTTCAGCTTCCCATGCTCTGCCAGGTACACAAGAAACTGGGAGGGGGCACAGTCAGAATAGTTGATCCAAACTGACCAAAGGGCTATTCCATACCATATGAGATCATGCTCAGTATATAAACTGTGGGGGGTTGGCCAGGGAGCAGCGATCGCTGCTCAGGAACTGTCTGGGTATCGGTCGGCGAGTGGTGAGCAATTGCATTGTGCATCACTTGCTTTGTATATTATTATTATTATACTGTTGTTATCATTACTGTTTTACTTTATTTCAATTATTAAACCGTTCTTATCTCAACCCAGGAGCGTTTTTCACTCTTACTCCTCCAATTCTCTCCCCCATCCCACCGGGGCAGGGGTAGTAAGTGAGTGGCTGCATGGTGCTTAGTTGCTGGCTGGGGCTAAACCACGACACATATGTGAAAGAAGATGGATGGGGGTTGACTCTGCTTTTCCCCTTCTGGTACAAGATCCTAGGTGCTGTCCAGGGAAGCTGGAGGAGCCAAGTTGGGTACTAACAAAAGGGTACCCCAGGAGACAGCCGGAGCTGGCTGTCTCTCCAGAGAGAGTAACCCTCTCACTCCTCCTCTGTGTTTCTTCTCCTCCTAGGGGGATTTGAGCCATCCCCAGATGAGAGGACCCTATTTCTCTGTGAGGCTGGTTAGCCATCCAGAGGGTGCCGCATAGGCAGGAGCAGACGGGGCTCCTGCTGTCCCAAGATACTCATTTGTCTGCTTTTCTGCTGCTGGCCAACAGCTTCCACCTCTTTTTCCACCTGATCCCAATGCTGCTGGCTCACTGTCTGGGCCTTTCTGCTTGCAGGAGCTGCAGTGTGATAGGACATGTGCTGTGTGCACTGTTTCATGCCTGGAGACCAGAGCTCACCAGTACTCTTGTAATATTATTTTTCTCCACAACCTGGCCTTTTAAAAAGTCTCTTATCAGTTAATTGTTAAAAGAAAAATTAAAAAAAAACCCTAAAACCATTATCAAAACAAATCTTGAAACTTCCCAGCTGCAAATACCCTGTTTCCTTATGCATTTATTTGCTGTAAAAATACATACGTGTTCGGATTTAAGCAGGAAGCTGAACAGCCAGACCATTTCCATTGCAAATTCTTCTCAGTGAAAATGGCTTGGATGTGTTTCCTGAAACCAGCTTCCTAACTTTTCCCTGTCAGTGGTTGTTTGGGAGGAACAGGGAAGGATGGGGAGGGAGAGGGGAACGGAAATCGCATAGGGGAAACACATTTCTTGACTATGGGGTAAGTTTTTTTGGCCTGATATGCATTGGTGGTGCTCAGGTTGGGACTGGCCATTTTCTTCAGTGGTGTACAAAGCCACCTTATACCAGTGGCTTCCCCCTTTCTTGTAGCCAGGCTTCGAGTGGGGAAAATGGCAGCGGTGCTCAGCCTGCCCCTCTGTTCCCAGCCCTACCTGCTTCTCCTGCTGCTTATCTGTGCGTCAGAGCATCTGCCTTTCTGCTGGCTGCCTGTGACCCAGTTGTGATTTCATTAGGATAACTGGAGAGCAAGGTGCCTCTTACAGCACTCTGGGCTTTCCCGCTTGATGTACCCTGCCTCCCCAACCATCTCTGCCCAGGGAAGCTGAGCTAGGGGGGAGCTGCCAGCTCTGACAGCCCAACACAAAAATCCAGCAGGACACAGATGGCTTTCCCATCCAGAACCTCTACTGGGAGCTTTTCGTCTCGTGTGAAGACCATGGATGGGAAGTCATGTTGCCTGAATTTAGTTCCCAGCTTTACCGCCCATTGATGACTTTGGGCCAGTCCCTTGTCTTGTTTGCAACCCCTTGCCTGTCTACAATGAGGAAGATGGGGTTTCTGTTCATGCATGGCCATAACCCCCAGCTCTAGCGCTGGGTGCTCCATCTCTTGCAGCTTGGTGGCGAGATCTGAATTTGTGCATTTGTTGCAGCAGAGAGGCAGCTGTGACCTGCCGTAGCATGATGACAGGACCAGTTGGGTCCCGGGAGAGGCTGTACCTTTCCCCGGCAGCTTGCCTGTGGCTGCTCCTTTCATCACCAAGAGGACCAGGCAGAAGACATCAGGTACCTTAGCAAACTAGCCTGGAGACAGTGTCTCTTGTAATCCCGCCCCATTACTGGGCAGCATTTGCCCCAAAGCCTGATGTTCTCTGTCCCTGTTAATAGCTGTAATTACAGAGATCCACTTATGCTGGTGCTACGTAGTCGTCTGGTCCAAGTTTCTACTTCATTGCGCCTTATATCTTGTGGGAAAATCAATACAATTTGGTAGAGTCTAGCAAGTCAAGAGGTTGCTCAGAGCCTGGGTTTGTGGTTGTCTACCACACATTTTAGCAGTTATAGTTATTATCGTCTGTAATGTGGGTCTTGTTTTAAACTTTCCTGGGTACCTGTCTATCTCTTCATATGCTCAAGGTACATCACACAGCCTTTCACGCATCCCATTTATGTTTCTAGAAGGGATTTTAATGCAAAGGAAGGCTAAAAGCTGCCTCTTCTCTTGAGGTCTGCCTTGGCCTCTCCGTTGCCCAGAGTATGTTCTTCATTTGTTTTTCTGAAAAAGGCTGGGAGGCCTGGGATAAGTCTCTTTTCCAGGGTGAGGTGGAGAGCTGCCAGCCCAGGCGGGGAAGTGTCTGCCTCTGAACGACTTGCTCAGCCCTGGGAGGCTGGAGAGGAGATGAAAGTGGAGGAGCCCTGGCAGTTTGCAGTCATCTGTATCTCGGCAGTGAGAGCTTTTCCTCCCCCACACCGCTTTCCCATATGTGTTGGCAGAGTCAACACTAGGTCCTAAGTCCTAACGGCAAGATAAGAGCTTGTTTTTATTTAATTGTCCCCTGTTGTCCCAGCCTGCTTTGTGGTGTGTTCATGCCTTCGTGCATCTACCTTCACCAGGCTTTCAGACAAAACTCTAGTCTCTTCTTTCCTTACACAGGCTGCTCTTGCTCATCTGAAGTCTCAAACAGCACTTAAGAGTTAGATCATAAATCATGATATAATTTCAAAACTGTCTTTGATTTCTTCAAACCACTGGCCCTGCCAGATGCAGACAACTGGTGTTTTCAGCTAGTGACTTGGGTGCTAGCCCAGGTGGTCTCTCCCATCTGCTTGTGATTTTTTTTTTTAAGGGTCTGTGTTCAGCAGTGGGGTGGGACATTACCATTTGCTTGCCTGTTTCCTTTAGACCTTTCCATGGACTGGGAGCAAATAACTTGCAGAGCAGCATGCTTTCTATCTGTGGAAGTAAGCTTGGAAGATTGGTTCTTCTGCAGAGAATATGGTGGGACAGGCTGCTTGCTTTCAGGCAGAAGGGTAGAGTGGTGATGGTGGGAAGTGAAGATCCCATCGTGATTCAGAAGCACATCCCAACACCTGCTAGAGTTTCCTGATGGCATGCTGCTCCCCATGCCGTGTTCATGATGCTGGGAGACGTGGACATGAGCAGTCCTGGTTTATGTACTCCTGAGATAAGGGGCCTGCTAATTTTTCTTTGGAGTATAGTAATTTTGGTGGCCTGTATTGGCTGGGGGGCAGACAATTCTTCATCCAGAGGGAAAGCTCTTTGGCACCTGGTTTGTTCTTTGGGTTTATTGCATTACTGACTTGTGTAGGTTGTTTGCTGTTTGGGGTGGTTTAGGCATAGCTGCCTATCAGTTGTCTTTCTTAGAGTAAGCTGGCAACAACCAACTTTATTAAGTATATTTATTATTTGAGAGAGAAAGCAAGAACAGCATAGCCAGACCCGCTTACTGCTCACAGCCAGTGATTGCACAGCTTTGTCTTTTACTCAACCATCAGACAGCTGAAATGGGAACCAGGGAACAGAAAATAGGCAGCAGCTTTGGTGAGGATGGTAGTACCTTGTTTTCCTTTGTCCTTCCATCTCTTCTGGAGAGACAAGACAAAGCAGGGAATTCACAAGCCCTTTGTGGTTGGATAGTCTCTGGCAGAGGGGTTGTGTTGCCAGAGGTGCTTCACCTGGAAGCTGTGCAAGGGCTGGGCCCTTGCGAGGACCCGTCCATGCCTGTTGAAGACCTTGTGCAAAGCCATGGCTTGCACCTTGCTGCTGGGACATGTTTATGGCTGCTGTGGAGAGGCAATCCCTCCCTTCCAGACCTGCCTGTACCTTGAACCTGCCCGCAGCTTTCTGCTATTCTTCCTCTCAGGTTTCTCCTTTGAATGTGTGCCTGTGTTTTGAGCCTCCTACATGATGTCATTCCTTACCCCTTTTCTTTTTTTTTTCTCTGGAGCAATATTTTTGTGCTCAGTCCCTTGGGACAGGCTGCCTCTTCCTTCAGATCTTGAAGAGCTTGCAGAGGATGGAAGAAGCCATTCTGTTCCTCTTAGGCTTTTTTCTTTTTTTTTCCCTTAATGGAAGACATTTATTATCTCCAAGGCGTTTCTCCAAAGCAGGGCCACCATTTGCAACTTTTATTCCATCTTTGGCATCCCTGTCTCTTTTTTTCATCTGTGGGCTGCATTGTTTGAGTTTGCGGGTATGCAGCCAGCAAGCCAACAACAAGCATGTTGGGTTAGATTTGCAGCCCACTTGTTAATTTAAAAAGCAACAAGTAAATTAAAATGAAGCATTAGATAGGCTATGATTTGTAACAGAGTATCAGCTTGCCACCCTCATTTCCTCAATCTCTTACGGGATGGGCAGGCCATGGAGAACATAAGCATTTTGACCCTTGAGTGAAAAGGAAAAGTGGCATTTCACACTGCTGGAGAGGTTCCTTCAGTTCCTCTGGAGGCTGTATTTTGTGACATTGGTGACAGTCTTGTGCATGAGCAAATGGAGGAACCTGGACAGTCACCAGGGTGAGCCACCAAGGTTTGCCTTGTCAATGTTCTAAAATCACCGAATAGGATTCCTGACTTGCAGGCATGGTGGACTGCTGGTAAAAGGCTGAGATGAGAGTTGTTCTCCTAGAGGACTGCAGACCACCTCTGCCTGCAGTGCATCTCTGCCGAAGGGAAATAAAATCAAACACTGCGGCATTTGTGGTCTAAGGGCTCCTCGGTTCCTGTGGACAGGGCTTTTGGAGGAAGGGGTGTCTGATCTGAGACGTGTCCAAGGAGATTTGCAGAGGTGAAACTGACTTCTGATGCCTTTAAATGCAGAGGCTCCCAATGGACAGGTAGAGGGTAAATGTTCAGTAATGAACAGTTGTAAAACTTCTGTTGTGGCTGGCCTCAGGACAGCAGTGCTGCACAAAAATCTGTCTCTTCGCATGTTTAGTTGGCTTGGTGTCCATCCTGGGGGAGAAATAAGGCAAGGGGAGGAAAGGGGGGACATAGAGAAAGCTTTTTCAGTGGTCCTGTTGGAAGGGTATCAAAGCCTCCCTCATGGTGAATGCTTGGAAACCCACTGCAAATCCCTTTCACTTAACACCTGAGCTTTTCTTGAAACTGTGGTGGGATGTACTGGTGGGGCCAAGCTCCTTAAGTTCCTCACCTCTGCTGCTGCTGAGTGAGTTTCTGGAGGTTTCACAGTCAGGTCCCCAAAACCACCTCTTGCCCTGCAGATGAAGCTCTGTGCTGGAGAAGAGGGACCATGAAGAATGTTCAGGTTGTTCTTTGCAGGACACAGCTGGGTCTCTGGGTAGCACCTGTAACCTTGATGCCTACATCTGCTTTAGGTCTTAGCCCCATGAAAGCTTGCGCCAAGCGTCTCGGTCCTTGATTCTGTGGGCAAAGCCTCCACGCTGCCCAGCATGTGCGGGCAGGGGAGAAGATGAGGAGATGTGCCTTCTGCCCTCACCTACACCTTCATCCCCTCTCTGCAAGACAAAGGTAGGATGCTGGTGCCCACTGGGGCTGGGCATTTGGCCCCCCGGCTTCCTGCACAAGGCTGGCAGATGTTTCTTGTTTGCTGGAGCTGTGTGGCTCTGGCTACCGGGCTGGGAGCAGCTGCTGCTGCCAGGCGGAAGCACTCGGCAAGGCTTTCCTAGACAGCTTTGAACGGGAGCCAGGAGCCCTCTCGCTGCAGGAGAAAATCCATGAGGTCAGGAAATAGAGCAGCGGCAGCTCCGGCTCCACGCTGGGGCTGTTAGCTTGGCATGCAGATCCCAGCCCTCCTCTTCCTGGACAGTGCTCCTGAACAGCTCTCCTCCTTGCTGTCTTGCTCAGCTATTTGTTTGACAGCCCTGTGTGGCTTTTGAGGGGTGCAACAGTTGAGTACTGCAGAGGTGATAAATTTGGAGAGGCAAGGGAAAACACCAGACGGTGACCTGGGTCAGGCTTTCAGATCTTGAAGAGCTTGCAGAGGGTGGAAGAAGCACCATTCCTGCTCAGTGTGGGACTGGGAGGCTGTGCTTTTTTTTGTGTTTCCCTCTGTTATTTTGTGGTCAGCTCTGTCTGGGCTCTGCATTAGACCTCTGAGAAATAGAAACTCTTGTTTATCCTCCTCTGGAAATCCTTACATCAGGAGAAGCTTTCACAACAATGAACGGGCTGTAAACCTCCATCTGGTGCGTCCCCAGGCTGAGTGTGAAAACTTGGGGTGTCTTACCATCTCTCTGGCAGGACCCCCACTCTCCCTTCCCTGCCTCTTTTTTAGGAGAGCCAGAAACATTGTCGTTGGGATGGCTGTTCCTTGAACCAGCCCATGTGGTGGTGGTGATGTTCATGTGGCATTGAGGAACAGCCACCCCTGCGTCGAAACCTGTGCGTGAATCAATGAGCAGCCCTGCTCTTCCTGTGTTCAGGAGCAAGGACCGTGATGGGGAGCTATGAGATGGTGTTGGTAAGGTCAATTTAGGAATAAGATCAGCTGGCCAACTCTGTAAGAAAGCTTGGCCATATTGAAATCCCTGCTTTCCCTTTGGCCTTTGGCCAGGCTCCCTCTCCTGTGGCATTTGCATGTGCTCTGATGAGCGGTTGGGTCTGCAAGCTCCCTGTGAAGAGCTTGCATCGTGGATCCTTTGGGAAAGGAAGCGAGCTCGTCTGAATATTGATTTTAGCACACATTAATTCAGGCAGCTCTCACACCCAGAGCTGTCCATCATTCCCCACACTCTCGCTCTGCATTAGGATATGTTTTGCAGTAATGGTATGAAACAGTCAGGTGGGCTGGACTCACCATCCTCAGCAAGCTGCAGAATCTCTCCTGCCATTGCTGGGGTGAGGATGGCGTGTAGAGTGGTAAAGAGTTAGCCGAGGCACCAGCACCTTCTAGGTATGGTGTGAGTGAGCAAACACCGATGTTGCAGAGTTCTTGTATGTAAATTGTCCATGTGCTGGCTCTGAGTGGTGGAGAGCAATAGCTTTTTCACTCCCCTCATTTCCCCCACCTTTTGGGTGGGTGCAGAGCAGGGAGATGTGCGTCTGTGTTCCTCTGGAGGAGCCAGAGCTCAAAGGTCTGGGCTGGGGTGGTGGTGTGCAGGGCTTGCTGGTGTGTTGTTATCCCTCTGCTGTGCAGTGAAGCTCAGCGGCTCAGCTGGGGTCCGGAGCCGGGGAAGACCCTTGAGCTGCCATGGGTGACTGCCTCAACCCCCACCTCCTGCTGCAGTGTGGACCAGGAGGCTGGTGTGGCTCTGTGGGCTTGGGGGTCTTCTGAAGGGATAGGCCAAGCGGTGCCTTCCACTGGGGTGGTCTTGAGGGAGGACCCCCTCCTTGAGGACTCATGTCTTCTCCTCCCTATATCGAGTCTAGGCTTTTCTTACTGCCTTAGCCAGTCCTGTAGGCCTGGGTAGTTGTGCAGTTCCCCTTGACCATTGTCGTGGCAGCTGCTCCATCATCAGCACCAGATGCAGAGCACAGTCCATCATAGCCACTGCAGGCCTTTATTTGTAGCTGCCGTGTGTTTGCTAGGGGTTGCAGATCTCCCTGCTCTGTATGAAAGATGGGAGCTGGTTGCAGAGTTTCTTCAGACCCTCAAGACCCCTCTGTGTTCAGCTGTGAAGCTGTTCTGCAGCTTGAGCGATCCCTCGTGGCCAGCAGTGTTGGTGGAGATGGTCAGTCAGCGTTTGCTCCTCAGTCCCTAGTTCAGCCTGTCACCATCCCTCGTCATAATTGTCTCTTCCCATCTGACAGCGATGAGAAGCCTGGGGCAGGGATCTCTCTTCTCCCTGAGAAGCAGTGTATGTCAGAAGTTCATATATGTGAGGGCATGCATTAATGGAGCAGAGCAATGTGCGCACGGTCAATTAGTGTGATCACTTAGATTGTCTCCTGTAGCCTTGCTTTCAACCTGCATCTCTTCCTTGGCTGCCGGAACAGAGGCACATCAGACTTTTCTGGGTAGCAGTGGCACTTTTGGGTATGGACCTAGGGTATCATGTTATTTGCACCTCATTTCCCATCATCACCACTTTTCCACCATGTTTAACGACCTTCAGCTTCTCCAGCAGTGAAGAATGGCACAGCAACCAGAGGTCCTGCTTTGTATTGTGTTTGTGCTCCAGCTGCTCTTCTGCACCCCCTCCCTTGCCCTTTTTCAGTATCCTGGATGCTGAGAAGGGCATGAGCTTTGCTTGCCTTCCCACTACCAAGACAGCAGCTCAGAAAAGGGCTTTGGCAAGAGTCAGGTTGTGTCTGTCTGCTCCTAGCTCAAGTGAGCTCAATTGAACTGTCTGAGTGGTTTAAGGTTGCATGCAGGCGGGGATTGAAGGCAGAAAGTTCTGGCCTCCTTTTGATTAGATCTTTGCTGCATTAGCAAATGCATCAGATGCAGACTGGGTCTAGAGTGGCCTTTGCTGGCACAGTCTGTACCAGCTTCCAGGGTTTCTGGAGTGGGACTGGCAAGCCTGGGGAGGAGGGTGGAGTGATTTAGCTGTCCGGGGCGGGGGTGTGGGGTGTGTGTGTCTAATCCCTGTGCAGTGGTGTTGCAGGCTGCATTGAATGGCAACCAGCCAGGGCAACCGTGAGCTCGTCTTCCCGCTACCCACTGTGTTTCGTGTGGCTTCACCAGAGCTTGCAGATGATGGCTGTTGATGAGTATCTGACCCTGGGGGTGACTTCAGTGGGCAGGGGTTGCAGTCCAGTGAGGGTGGATTTCTGTTTAAACGTTTGGGGTTTTGTAATCTTCCTGAGTTAAAGTTCCTCTTTCTTGGCGGAGTTGGAGCAGAAATTTAAGGGGGGAAGTGGAGGGGGATGAATTTTCTCCTGCTGAAGGGCCACAGTAAGTGCACGGTGCAGCAAAGTGTGGTTTGCTTGTCCTGACCCTGATCGTCATTCCCGGTTAGCACCTTTCATGATAGCATCTTGTGCTCCCCTGTGGGGCATGCCAGCTTCATCTCATGGGAGCAGGAGTGCCTCTTCTGCAGTCTTTCTCCATCCTGCAATGGCCAGCACAGCAGGAGGCATCCTTAGCTGGAGGACAGGCAGAGGGTGTGGATGTGCCACCATCTCAAACCTGCCCTGTGGTTTGAGGTTTAACGCAGCCTTGAGGGTGAAGACATGGAGCTAACAGGGTATTTGGGGGGGCTGGGGCTTCTTCCCTGCTCCCATGGGCATTGACATCCAAACCACATTGGACAAGGCTTTCAAATCTATCTAATGATTTTGGATAGCCAGCTTGAGATAAGGCAAATCCAAGACAGTGCTGAGCACTTCTGGAAAACCAGACCTCTTAAATTGGTTACTTCAGGGTTTACTTTTTACAGCCTGTACCTGTGTTTTCTTATCAGTAACACTCCCTTACCTCTTGAGGTTTGCTCAGGGAATGTGTGAAGTTTGCATCCGGACTGTCGGGCTGAAGGATTGCAGCATATCACAGGATAAACATAGTTTTGTATTCAGTCTGATGGGTTATTTTGTCCATTTGAAAGTAACCTTCATTACTAGTGGAGAGTATTAGGTTAAATAGCTCTGGATGCTGCAGTTCCGTGCTGTGCTTTTAGACCAAGTTTCATGGTTTTAGGTGAGGCTATCTCACATTTGAGACCCCAAAACATTGGACCATAAAAGCAAAAGAAAGACAGTGGATCCTGGAGGCATGGTAGGGGGTGACAGAGTGAAATACCTGTAATTTTCTCTGGCCAGATTCCCAGGGTAGTCAGTGTGCTGGGTGGGAAGAAGGTAAGAAAGCCCTTGACCCTTAGGGCACATGGGCCATTCCACTATCTCCCCATTTCCAGGCCAGGCTCGCCGGGGGTGGTATGTCTGAGAGCTTGAGATGAGAGACCAGGGTGGTCCTGGAGCAGAATACCCTGTGGTGGCAATTTCACAGACAATTTCATAAAGCTACATTAAAAACATGTTGCATCTCTGATGGTGGCTTGCTGGTTTTCACCCCAAGGAGTGAGGGGTCGCTTTTTGCCATCTAGAATAGCAGTGAAGTAGGTTTACCTTGTCCCATCCTCAATCCCTACTGAAGTCAAGCAACTTCAAAGATGGTTAAAACCTTAAAGGGTGTGTCCCTTCACCTCTGCCTTGCAGAATTAGGTGTCTCTGTATTACAACATGCCAGATCCCAAACCTTGGTGTCTCTGCCTCGCAGCATTTGGGTGTTTCTGGGGCATGCAAGAAACATCGGGAATGCTCAATACCTGAGAAATGAGGCTGTGCTTTGCAGATTTCTGCCTTTCCTGGCAGAAAAGGGGGGCTGACCGCTCAGCCCCACTGCAGAGCAGGTGGCAACAGGGAGGGACCCCCTCTCCTAACGCAGTGGCCATGTTTCTCCTTGCAGGTGGTGGTGCTCCTGGAAGTCCTGAGCTGGGGTTGGCTGGAAGATGACCGAATATAAGCTGGTGGTGGTGGGAGCCGGTGGTGTTGGGAAGAGTGCTTTGACGATACAGCTCATTCAGAACCATTTCGTTGATGAGTATGACCCCACGATAGAGGTAAGCAGCTCTGGGCATGGGGTCTGTCTGTCTGCGTGCTTTCCTCTTGCTCTTCTCCACCTTGTCTCCAACGCAGAGCATGCTCAGCTTGGTCTCAAGTCTGAACTTGAGCAAGGATGTTCCTCTGCTTTGCAGAGCTATTCTGAGTTGCTACGTGTGCGCTCAGAGGTTGCAGTGACTGACTTGTGCCTCCTGCAAAGGACAGCGGTGTCGGCTGAAGAGAGACGGTGAGGGAGGCAGCAGAAGCAGGCAGAGACGGGCAGGGGCTCAGAGGCAGCACAAAAGTCTTCCTTTCTGATGAGACGACAGCGTAGGGAGGGGTTAAAGGTTTGGGATTGAAGAGCCTTTTTGTGCCTGTGCTTCCATTTCTCCTCCTGTGAAATCAGAGTAAATATATTGAGCTCTTGTGCAGGATGTTTTGAGATTTACTGATGAAATGGGTTTTATTGGAGGTTGGTCATATTATGTATGTCCTGCAGTTTGAGTGAGACATGCCGAGCAGCTGAACCATTGTAGTTCCCAGAGTGCTGCCTCTGGTCCGTCATGAGGAGTTAAAGGTTGATGTATGGGTCTCATAGTCAGTGTGGATGGTAGCACTGGCCTGTCTAGCTCAGCACCCAGCCTGGAGAAGCAGGCAGGGACCCTTTGATCCTCCAGGCTGTGCAGAGAGGAGGGATCCACTCTTCAATATCCATTACACTTTTTTTTTTTTTTACTTTTTAAAAACATATTCCATCCTCCAACTGCTTTCACCATTGCTAGTGAGATGCTGTCTCCCCCTGCATGACTTATACCTTCGTTTGGGGGAGATAGAGGCAGCAGCCACTGCTCTGCACAAGGAGTAAGTCCACCCTAGGAAGGCAAATTACAGCTCTGTCACGCCTCTTGGACAATAACCTCCCTGTCTGCAGTCCTAAAGGATTCTCTAGCAGATGTGTATAGATGCAGCTGTGGTTGCTGCAGTTATTATTATCATAATGGCCAAAAGGCCTCAGCTGGGATCAGAAATCTATTCTGGTAGGTGTTGTATGTGTGGTCCCCACCCTGAAGAGCTTACAACTTAAATAAACAAGTAAGACAAGGCTTGGTAGAAAGGCATAAGTAGTCTTACAATGCTACAGATGGGAAGGAGAGAAGGCACTTAAAAGCACGTGCTATTACATCATTTGGCCAAGGTCACCTAGAAAGTCCGCGGCAGAGACTGGAATTTAATTTAAGGGCTCCTGAGTCTCAGTGCTGCACCTTGCTTATGGATGCTGTTGCCTTTTTCCCCAGCTCCTCGCCCGTTATGTGCCTGTAGAATCGTATGCTTTTCTTAGAAACCTGTTACAGGTTGTTTTCGGCAAAAGAGCTGCTGATGGAGAGCAACCTCCCTGGGGAGACATCTTGCATGGATGAATCCTCTCTTGGACCTTAGGGTGGGCAGAGGCAGCTCTGACTCAGTGGTGTGTTGGGTTTTGTCATCCTATTTTTTTTGTCTCCAGCTGCCTGCCCCCTGTATGTACCCTGCAGGGAATTTTCTCCATGTAAACAGGCAGCGGGGAATGTAAACCTTGCATGGCATTTCCCAGCACACCCTCCTCGCCCTGTCTGCTCCTGCCATGTCCCAGGAGACGCCTGCTCTCCTCCACTGTTCCCCCTAGCCCTACTCTGCTCGTCTCCTCCTTTTCTCTTTCTAAAGCAGCCACAAACTGCTCTTTACCCCTCTCGCCCGGTGTTTTTCCACCTGCAGTTCCCACCAGCCCTGATGCCTTTGCGGCTCCCTTGGTCATGCCCTGCATTCCCCCCCGCCCTGGCTATCTTCTCACTCGTTCCAGGGTGACTCCTTTTAATTATGCTTCATTTTATGGTAGGGATATAGGACGCACAGAAAGTTACCTGCCAGCCATCTGAATGTGACCAACAAACCACCTCCTGTGACTAAGCTCCTCTGGATCATGCCCAGGAGCTGACTCTATTCAGCTGGCTAACAAACAGCACAGCAATGCTGAAATGAGCTGGTTAAAAGGGAAAAAAAAAAAAGAGTATACATGTATGGAGCAAAGGCTTTACCTGTCACTTAAATGAATTGGGTGCTGGCTGTGCTGCAAAGGGGGATGCAAGCGGGTCAGGGTGCACTGAGAAGATGCTTCCCAGGGCAGGAGGAGAAATGAGTTTGTCCCCTGTCTGGGGCAGAGACCCCAAATGAGTGCCTGCTCCCCTCCTGCCCTCCTGATTCACTAGTGCAAATGTCTGGCTTTGCAACTCAACGCTGGCCGATCTGCTACAGCATGCACTTGCATGCCTGTTCTTAGGTTGCTGAGGAGTCTTAAGGCCTGTATTTTGGGAACAGGAGGGCCAAGGCACCACGAAATTTATGCTGCTGGCAGTGTCCCATGGTGAATGAGCGGGGATGGAGTAAAGACTCAGACTGTTGAGAAATTCTTTGGTTTGTCTTCCAGCTTTTAGCAGTCAGGCTTCCCAAGCCTCTGATCATATCCTGACTGTAGCATTTAACAAATGGACCTCTTGGCCTGGTCCCCCCAGCACACCTGGGGTGCTCCCAGCATTTGCCTGGGAACCTGAGTCTGAACCCCAAGTGGATGTTGTTTCTGCTGCCTGGTACTTCACAGCTGGGTCTGGCCACTTTCCCTTGTGCAAGAAGTTGGGGTAGGACATGGAGGGGACTGCAGAGGGGTATTGAGGCTGCAGGGTGCTGGTGGCAGCTACCCCTGCACCAGCAGCCAGGTCACTTGGCAGTGTGGCAGGGATGGCTGAGCCGCCATCCTGAGCATCCCAGGGCGGTTCAAATGAAGCTCTGACACAAAGCAAGGGTGGGGAGAGCTTGTCCCCTTCCTTTGAGGAGCGGGGTGCAAAGCATCCTCTGCAAGACTGTTAATGCTTTCGCTTCGTTAGTGAGCTGGCTGGCCTTATGGGCAGCCTGTTGATGACCTGAGCCAAAGTGTGGGATCACTTCTCAGTAGGTGTGCTGTCTGCTGGTGAAACCTCCTGTAATTGGGGACTTGGCAATTAATTGTGAACATGTGGGCCGAGAGGCTGGTCTTCTGGATACAAGCCAGGGCGGAGGGGTGGGAGGATGCTCTGCTGGGCAGAGCAGACACTGGGATCCCTTTTGCCAGCCCCTGCCAGGCACTGGGACCCTGGAGGTGGAACCGTTGCTCTTCTGCCTTGCACCAAGGAGGCTCCAGATACATTATTTATTAGAAATGGGAGCACATCCCTGCAGGGCAGCCTGCCAGTTGCCTTCAGAGCAGTTGGCTGGAAGCCAGCCCATCACTCCACACTTATCCCTGGTGGGACAGCTTCCTTTTTGGGAAGACATGGCAAAGATGGTTGTGGCAGAGCAGATCTCATCTCCTCTGATTTCACAGCCCGCTCCACAAGGTGAGGAAAGACTTTAATTAGCCCCAGTACATGACGTTGTTGTAGTAATGAACCAAAGGGTGGCAGCCGCGTTGGCCCCATTCCCTTTCTGTGCCGCTGCTGGTCCTGTTGGTGACCTTTGCTGTGTCAGCTGTTTGTCTGCAGACCTGCAAAGCTCATCTGATAACATTGTTATGGTCGTTGGGAAGACCAACAGACATTTGAATTGATTTTAAACTGCAGTCATAGTCTCTGTGAGTGGCTGCAAAGTGTGTCATGGTCACATTGCTGACTTGCACCTCTCTCATACCTTTAGTTTTGGCTTACTTCTCTTGCTGAGAGTTGAGAATGCTGTGCCATACCTGGGGGATGGCTGTTGGAGAGGGATGAGGCTGTTCCTCTGTTTGGGGGCTGCCCCGGCAGCATCCCTGCTGATGAGACCAGGCATGGGGGAGAGGCATGGTGGGGTGGAGCAGTGGTTTGAGGAGCCTGCCTTGAAAATGAAACCTTTTGAGGGATGCCCTGGGTGATTTCCAGGCCTTCTCACATCTGCGATAAGTTGCGGTTGCCTCTGCTGCAGCGAAAACCCCCAACTTCAAAGGACCTGCCTGGATAGTGCTTACCTCTCCTGGAGGCCTCTGGGCACAGACTGGTTGTGGGAAACACCCTCCTCATAGTGTGATGCATTTTTTTTTTTCTCTCATGTTTGAAGAAGGGGTTTACCATCAAGCCCAGTTTGCAGCCTTACTGGTGGCATATTGCCTCTGGTGCCTGATCTGAGATGCATTGGAGGTGCTAGATTTCGAGGTGATCTTAAACACCTTCCAGCCCCGCAGATCGCAGGTGGTGGCTGGAAGCCCTGGCTGGCCAGAGCTGCCTTTCCTAGGTGTCCCCTTCCAGCCCCCAGGCAGGGTGGCAGCAGAAGGGATTAGCCAGGACTAAATAAAGCTTAGGAAAATAGTTTTCAAGGGCTATGTGGTGTGGTAGAGACAAAGCTGCCCCTGGTCTGCCAGAGGCAGGGCTGGAAATGGGGAGAGCAAGCCAGGGGCTGTCTTCTCTGTGGCTCTGCCAGAGAGGGGGAAACCTGCTCAGCTGCTCCCTTTTTCCTTTTTTTTTTTCCTTCTTTTTCCTTTCCCTCCCATTTTTGAAACAGATTGAGTTGGCTATTTAATGGGAGCTAAAGCCAGGCAGAGCGTGACCTGGCATCTTTCCAGGGATGCACTTGCTGCATCCCTTTGCTTGGCCAGACCCAAGCCCTCCCTTAACGCATCCTCCTCCCTTTCTCTCCCTCTCCTGGCCTGCAGGATTCCTACAGAAAGCAAGTTGTCATCGATGGAGAGACCTGCTTGTTAGACATCTTGGATACTGCGGGGCAAGAGGAGTACAGTGCCATGAGAGACCAGTACATGAGAACAGGGGAAGGATTCCTTTGCGTCTTTGCCATCAACAACACCAAGTCCTTTGAAGACATTCACCAGTACAGGTCAGTATCCTGGGAAGGGCCCCTTCCCTCTTGCCCTGTGCAAAGAGGAGGCCTTGCCACTGCACCCTCCTGCCCTCCCTTTTAGATCAGGCCCTGCGGTGGAAGTGCTGGCTGCCAGCAAAGACAATTAGCTCAAGTGGCCATTCCCCAGGGAAGAGAAGGAGCAGACGGCTAATGTCAGTGACTCCAATAAAACCCATCCGAAGGGATTGCTTGTGGCCTTTGGGGACTCGGTAATGTAATGTTCAAGTGTTTATGGTGACTAAAGGGAGAGCTGGTCCTCTATGACCCCCCTCCCTTCCCTCCCTAATTCATGGAATTGCTTTGTTAGTGTAATCGATCTCAGTGACTTCTGCTGGGCCCGGGAACTGGGAGAGGAGGCTGGGAAAGGCAGGGAGGGCTGCTTCCCCCACTGGTAGCCATTGCGGCAAGGCTGCGGTCTGCTGTCCGCCCGTGCGTGGGGAGAGGCAGTCGTGGCCTGTTGGAGCTTGGTTTCAACCAGGGCAAAGACAGAGCAGGAGGAGAGTCAGAGCCCTGGTGAGGTGACTTGCCCAAGAGTATGTACTGGGGGGCAGTGGCAGAGCAGGGACTCTATCCTGGCATGGTCCTGCTTTGGCTGCACCCAGGTTACCCATCCTGCTTCTCCCCACTGCTGCTGTTACCCCTGCAGAGCTGGAGAACCAAAGAGATGATATAAATGCAATGGGAGTCTTCTGTCATTACCCCAATGCTAGCTTAGGGAGGGATCTCTGCTTTATGCCTTTTCTTGAGGCTTGGCTATGATGGGAGGCATTTGCAGAGGATGCAGATGCCTGTCCCTCTGCCTGTCCCTGCTCTGTCCACTGCCCATCAAGGGACTGTGTACCCCAGTCCCTCATCATAGACCCGGGTCCCAGATAATTCTGTAGCTCTGAGCACAGGCACAGCCCCCTTCCTTGCTCCGTACAGAGGCGCTGCTCCAAGCTGTCGAGATGTCTCAGTCTTTGGCTAGCAGGCATGTTCAGTGTAATAACTATATGGTTGGACTAATTTGGCTTGTTTTAGCTGAACTGGAGGACAAAGGATGGGATTTTGCTAAAGCACCTGAGGGATTCAGCAGCATTCATCCTTGTGCTGGGACTGGTGCCTGTGAATCACTTGCAGGATGGCTCGATTTCAAGCCCTGGTTTTAATCATGATGTAAATCATTGGCTTTCATCTTGTTTTGCCTGTGCTCTTTGTGTTTGCACTTTTAAAAGAATATTCCCCAGAGAAACACTGGCTCTCCCTGGTTAGTAACCATTAGGAGGTATCTCTTTTCAGCTAAGTGTAGCCCGTGCACTAAATTTAGTACTTGTGTTTGCTGATCATGATGTTATATGGAACATTTAAGTGGCTTTATGGAATATCATACATACAGTCAGACTTCATTTCTATGTTCTACTACCTTACAAAAAGATGAGTGATTTTTTTTTGTGTGTGATAAATGTCCAGCTGCTTTTGGATGGAAATTTGAATTCGATTAAAATGTAGAAATCAGCATTTTAAATAATGCTTTTATTAGTTAAATGAAACCATGTTAAATGTCCTGGATGCATGAGCAAGAAAAAAAAAAGCTGCTTTGCAACTGAAGTTAAATGATTTATTAAGCAAAGGAAGTTATTATCTGTCAGGAGGGAATTGAATGGATTGTCTAGTCATAATGGCCTTTAAGATTTTTTTTAGAAGTGGTAGGTCTCATCCTCGCCCACCTAGTTTCAAATCTGAGGTTGGAATAAAGAAGTGAGCATTACAGCTTTCTTGCTTCCCAGTTGGTTTCTCAACTTTGAGTGACCTGAACTAAACTGAAAGGAAGCAAATAATGCCTGTGCATCTGCAGAAAAGGTTACAGCTGCCAAAAGCTGGTTTATCAGCTCAGCAAATTCTGGTTGCAGGTGTGGGTTGTTTTTTTTTGTTGTTGTTTTGTTTTTTTTAAGTCTGCATTCAGGGGGATTACTTGATCTAAAATGTTGGAAATAACACAGGTAACTGCTTGACAAATCACTTCTATTTAGCTTAAACAATCTTAAACTCATGTCTTCATATAGATTGTCATAATTTCAAGTTGTGTTTTGTAAATAGTTGCATTTAAAGAGCAGAAGTATGTTTAGCTTTTGTTTCCAGAAGTGCACTAGCTACTTTGCTGTTTACTCACTTATGTGCCATGGTCATTTACATTCTCCTGAAAGCCCAACACAAGGCACTTGGCAGGAACTAAGTGTAGCTGTTAGTTCTTGATGAAGAAGCTGGTGGGGAGTGTCTTGGAGCTGCCCCCTGATGCCTTTTCTCCCTTCTCTTTGGCACCTCTTACTCTTGCAGGGAGCAGATCAAGAGGGTGAAAGACTCAGATGATGTTCCCATGGTGCTGGTGGGAAATAAATGTGATCTACCAGCCCGGACAGTGGAGACCCGGCAAGCGCAGGACCTGGCCCGGAGTTACGGGATCCCCTACATAGAAACATCTGCCAAAACCAGACAGGTAGGAGGAGGGTTTTAAACAAAATCTTTTTTCTCTTCTCTTTTTTCTCCAGTGTTGTCCTGGAGAGGCAGGAACAGGCAGACACCATTGGGTGCAAGGGTTGGGGTTAGTTGCTTTCTCAAGGCTAAACGCTCCATCAGGATGTTCCCTCCCCTGTCCAGGCTTGAGCCTCCAATCTGGAGAATTGTGTAATTCATGCTCTGGCAGCAGTGAAGGGAAGATGCCTTCTCAAGGCTTTCTCCAAGGCTCTGGAATAACCCCACTAGTCACTGCAGGTCAGTTAAGCTTAGGGGACTCAGCTAACCTCATCCATGGTCTATTTTAGCAGACCTACAGGCAGAGTATACCAGTGCTGGAAGGACCATGCGGGGATCCCAGAGCACAAAGGTGGAAATGGAGCAGCTGATACCTTCAGTGGTCTAGTGTTGGCTTTTCTCTTGGGTGGTAGACGTCATTCAGGCTGCTGAAAGCTGATGAATCTCAAGGACTTAAGAGCTCCTTGGCCTCGTGGTTGCTCATTCAATCTTGCTCTCTGGTCAGGAGCCACACTGAGATTCCTGTTAGTCTTCCCAGCTTGGTTTCGTGCCTTTAACTCTGCAGTCTGCACTGCTGGAGCAGAGCCCTCTCTTCTCTCCACTGTCCCCTCTTGAAGTGGGCAGCTGCTTCAAGTAATGCTTTTCTTCCAGGGTGTTGAAGATGCCTTCTACACCTTGGTGCGGGAAATCCGTCAGCACAAGCTGCGCAAGCTGAATCCCCCAGATGAGAGCGGCCCTGGCTGCATGAACTGTAAATGTGTGATATCGTGACTATGGTGAGTTTTGGAAGCAGGAGATGGGGTGCAGTGGGGTTATGTTGGAAGCAGGAGAGGGGGTGCAGCAGGGATATATTGGAAGCAGGGCAGGAGGTGACAGCAGATGCACTTGTCTGCAAGCAAGTGCAGCAGAAACAATTTCAGCAACTGGTAGTTTTTAATGAAACACCTTTTTGACTGAAATAGCATTTTTCTGTCAAAACATAGGTAAGTCAAAATTCCCACTTCCCTGAGGAAGTGTGTAGGAGGAAAGGGTTGTTTATTTTTCCCCCTCATTTTGTGGGACAAAATTCTACAGAACTGAATGAAAAAAAAAAATACATGTGTGTTTGTGCTTTCCCTGGGAAAGCTCCTTCCTATGCTGCCCCTCTGAAAGAGGAGTTAAGCTGGTGTTGAAGGTGTGTGGCTTACTGTGCATTCACCAGACTGGCCCTAGAAGAGTTCAGATGAAGAGCTGGATGAGCACATTGCCTCCTAATGCACTTGTGTAAATTGCCTTGTCCTAAAGCTTCAGAGCAGACCTGTCTCACTGTGAAAGTCCTGTATTCTTCAGAAGAGTTTTCTGCATTAGATATATCCCCTGGGATATTTGGAACTGATGCAATGTTGAGAATTAGCCATAAGGGGGCTGTTTTGCTTTTATAAATTGTGTGTGCTGGAGCCAGAAACAGTGTTTTCCAGATTGTCTGTGTTCACCTGCCTGTTTTTCTTCTTTTTCTTTCCTTGTTGTTTTTTTTTTTAATGATGAGTTTATTTAAATCATTGCAATCCTGCTGGATAGCAGCGAGGGAGAGCTCCTATTGGTGTCCCTGTGTGAGCTGGGTGGCCTTAAGCCAAACGCCTGGGAACATCTGGCTGTGTAACCAGCTCCTTCTATGGCAGAAGTGGAGAGGCAGTTGGGGATGAGTACATCTAAGGACATCTGGGACTGGGGTGTGGGAGAAAAGCCTGCACGAACATTGCCCTTAATGTCTTTTGGGGAGTCTCCCAAGCACCCGGACTGGCCCTTCACCCCTTTACACAACTGCTGGAGTCCTAAAGAGAAGCGCATTGTGTACAGAAATGGTGCTAAGAGGGTCTCGCTGAAGGTGGAGGTGGGCAGCTGGTTTTCCTCCCATCGCTTTTTGAGCCAAAGGCTGTGAGTGCAGCAGAGCTCTTCCCTGGGGGGAAAAAAAAAAACCCAAATGCTGGCAGTGTTTGCTTCCTATGAGAAAAAAACCACCCGAGCACCCCACCCCTTTGCTCCCAGCTGAGGCATGCGAGGTCTCCTGGGGACCGAGCTGAATGCTGTGCCCAGCACACTTATCACTGCTAAGGGAGGTGGTTTTCCAGATGTTCAGGTCCTCCAGATGTTCAGGAGCATTTCCTCCGGATGGGGATGTGAGCTCGGGGCTCGTTTCCTGCTCTGGCTCACAGCTGACAGCATGGGCTCAGTGGATACTGCTGCTCCCCTACACCGACTGCCAGGAAGCCTGGTCCCTGTCACAGCCCAGTGGCCAGTGTTGGCATGGGCAGTGCCTTCAAAAAGAGGGGCAAGAAGGGGTGGGAAGGAGTCTCTTGGAAACACTCCCCTCTGTTAAGAGAGCATGCCCTGTGAGTTGCCCACATCTTTTTCTGCTCAGGCAGAAACTGGAAACCAGACATCCCAGCTTATTCTAGCTGCAGTGGCCAAGAGCAGAGAGGGAGGAACATCAGGGCACAAAAGGAGAAGCAAAGCAAGGACATGCTGGATTTTGGGGAGGAGAAGGGTGGTTGTGTGGCCAGGGAGCCAGGAAGATTCGGCTGCATTTACTCTGGAATCACTTTGTGGTTCCCATCATCTCCTGGAGGAGAGAGAAAGATCTCACCAAACAGTGCCCCTTCCCACAATGAGGTTTGGGCAGAGCAGAAGGTCTGGTGAGATGCCCGAGGTTCACCCACCACTCCACAGACTATTTTGCTTGTTTACTTCAGCACACATGCAGATGCTTTGCTGAGCCAGGTCCAGACCTCCAAGACCTGTGTAGCCCTTTGCTTTCCCTCTGTGGTCACTAGCAGGGTCATCCTGAAATGTGAAGGGTGGGTAATGGAAACAGCCCTCGCTGGTTCTGACAGCAAATGGGTGCTAATGAGCGTCCTCTTCTGGTTTCAGCTGACTGGACCGTGTCTTGGAGAGGATCCCACTGTGCAGAGCGCAAGGAAAGAGGTGAAGCGAAGGAAGAAGCAAACGGATTCGGGGAGGAGTATAGGGGGAGGGGGAGAGGAAGAGGAGGAGGAAGAGGACAGGGGGCATGAGCCCCTCCAAGGACTATCTCGCACTTCACCCAAGCCTGCAGCAAATGACTTTTTTTTCTTCTTTTTCTTTCCCCATCCCCTCCTCCTTTGGCCTCCTCCCACCCCGGCAACTGTACAAAGCCACAGATTGAATCACAGTAAATTATTATTTGATGGTCTCAACAAACCGTCTTGATGGCTGTGTCCTCCTTCCAGAGGGTGCTGCTGCTGGTGCTCTGGGAGGATTGCTGGTGGGATGGCGGGGAGGGAAGGGTGCTGAGGTTTGCTCTCCATGGACCAAGGTCATGCTGTAAACCGTGAAGGTGATGGGGGTGGGGTATCCTTCAGGGAAAGAGCTGTCTTTGTCTCCAAGTCCTCGTCATGTCCCTATCCCCCCAGCCCACCTGAAACTCTTTGCCGGCCCCAAGTTTTGGTGGGGTGAGAGAGTGCAACCAGTGCAAACCTGTCCTCAGTGCTCCTCTGGGTGCTTTGCCTCCAGCCTAGTCCTTATGGGATTTTTTTTTTTATGGTCTCAGATGTGATGCCTGGAAGGGAAGAAGCACTGGGGAGGAGATCTGAGAGCTGGGTTCAACTCAGCTGGTGCCAAGTTTGTTGCTTCCTTGATTTTTTTTTTTTTTTTTCCAGGCAGCTCTTTCTGGCACAGCACTTCCCAAGTGTTTAGGTGCTCCAGAGGTAGAATTAGGCCTTTCTGCTCCCCTCCAGCACCTAGCTAACGCTAACACCTGCGTAGCATGTATGCCTTGGGCTGCTCCAGTCTGTCAGCAGTGTACAGTGGTATGCAAATCCTCATCTGCCTTGTGCATGGCTTAATTACTGGTGAGCACGTAGCAGAAGGGCTCTCCTGCACTGCAGACTGCTGTCTGGCTGCTCAGCAACCAAGACTAAAGGATTCAGACTTCTAGTCCTTGGGTTTAGAGTGGGTGAGAATGTTTTGGATAAGGGCTAATCTGTTGGGAAGCCTGTCTTTGCTCAGCCCTGCTCTTTTGGGATTTTTGCCTGGGGTCTGACTAGCTTCTCCCCTATGCCTTTGACTTGCAGAGCCAAGATGAGGCATTGCACTCAGTGCAGCAGGCAGCTTGGTGCTCACTGCCTTCCCTCTCTCCCTCTCCCAAGTTATTGCACAGGCTAATTTAGCTGGCATCCAGAATTAAGCACATCAAAGGGGGAAGGTGATCCAGCCAAGTGCGGCGGGGAGCCGTTCTGTACGGGCTAGCCCAGGCCTGAAGAGGTGCTGGGTTGGGCAGCTGAGGCCAGCAGGGGTTGGGAGCAGTGAGGGCAGCGTGTGAGTCACATGCCTCACAGGGCAAAACTGGTACAAAAATCCCGGTCACTCCTGGCACAAAGCCACAGCCCACCTGGGGGTTCCCAGCATCCATGCGGGCAGCCTCCTGTCCTGCTCCTGCTCCTCCATCATGCCAGGCAGCAGCAGAATTAAAGCAGCAGAATTAAACTCCAATGCTGCTTGGAGTTGCTGCCTTTTCTTTTGGCCTGGACAAGAGAGGACTTGTGCTAATGGCTTGCTTTTTGTACCTACCTGCTCCACACTGCTGTGGGGCACAGCTCCCACCCTGGCTGCAGTTGCCTGGCATCCAGTTCCTGCAGGAGAATGGCTGATCCCAGCTCGAGTGGGAGAAGTTACCCAAGGGAAGACCTGCCCTGCCTTTAGTTGGGTGTACTGTTTGTCCCCATGCTGGAGGAGTGCTGAAGATGTTGAGTCTGGTGTTACATGGTCGAGCTGGACCAGAGGCTCCCAGAAAACCTTCCAACCTAAATTGTTTCAAGTGTGAAGCCTGGAAGTGTACAGGTTTTGTTCCCAAGTTGGCAGCTTGTGCACAACTGCAGGCAGGGCAGAGGGCAGGGCTACTTCGTCCTTCTGGATGAGAACTAAAAGCCTTAACAGTTAGCGGGTGGGTTGACAAGGGGGCCCTTGCTTGCTGGTGTTACTGCACTAGGAACCTGGTGCTATTTTTCTGCAACAGAGCTTACCCCATCCTTCACCAGGCCCTTGGTGGAGGATAGGATAGCTCTATCTGGAGGCCTTCAGATGAGAAGTAATGTTGTATTTGGGGCTCTAATATTCAGTCTTCGGGGCTCTCTCAAGGACTGGACTCTGCATGGCTCTAACCACTGAGAGCATCCCCTCATTTCTGGTTGGAAGCCAGAAGCCACAGTCAAGGACCAGGAGCCATGGTCAAGGAAGGTGAGCAGCTCTGGGGAGCACCAGCGGTGAGGTGTCTTCACTGGGCAGGCACCAGCTGCAGTTGCAAGAGGCTGGCATGCCTTGGCAAGGGTGTGCTAGAGCAGCACTGACCAGAATACAAAGTCCTTCAGCAGTTGGTCAGGAGCAGGAAGCCAAAGTATGAGCATCTCCCTTTCAGAGAGGTTTCTGCATCCCTCAAGGTGAGGTTTTCCAGCTTGCTCAGGAAAGCTCTGGGTCTGGTCAAGTCACATGTGTTACTGTAGCTTGTTTGAGTGTCTTCTAGTTGCAAAATACTGTTGCTTCCTTGGGCCACTCTTCATGGCACTGAGGGGTGCTGAAGATGAGCTTGTTCAGCAGTTGGTGTCTGTTTAGCAGCACACCATCAGGCACCAGACAGGCTTTTCTTCCTGGTGGAAGAGTCTAGTTAAAACTTCACAGCTTTGATCTGTTGCAGACTTCAAGTGGTTCCAGCTATTGACAGTCTCTTTTCTAGGGTGGCTGGTTATAGTCTTATTTTATGTACGGCTAAAGCAAACATAGATGTGCTAGGAGTCACTAGGGTTCTGCAAATGGACCTAAAAGTTCTTCAGGAGCCAGGGTACACCTTCATCTTGGTGCAGGTGGTAGGACAGTGCTACAACAGGACAGCACTTCAGAAATCCAGTAGGCAGGTAGGAGCTGGAACTGGAGGCTGCAAGCATCTTAGGAGGGCCTGACTGATAGGTGGTGGTCCAAGTCTGGCAGTCTGCAGACCAGTCTCATTCCTTTTGTGGATTGCACCTAGCAGAAGCGAGGCAGCCAGGACCCTTTGTCAAACAGTGCTGCTCAGTAACGTGGCCATCTCAGGAGCTGGAAACACTATTGGATAGCTTTTTGGTGTAATTAGAAGATCACAAGGAACTGTGACTCAGGTCAATGTTCAAGTCATGCTGAAAGTTGGAGGTAGGTTGGGAGCAAAAGGAGGTGCTAAAAGATTGACACCACAGCTCTTCCCCTGAAATCATGTCTTGGTTGTGTATTAATGTAGTACTGTATCTTTGTTCCAGGAGAATCACGACAGATCGTTGATGTGATCTGATCTTTGGGGTAGGCAAAAACCAGATCATATCACTTCTCTCAGGTGGAGCTGAGAGAAGCTTTGGACTTTACTTTGGACTTGGCATTTTCATTTGCTGACTTGGTGCTGGTAATTTGGGTACAGGATAGCAACTTGCTGGTCATGACAGGCAAGATGTCAGTATATGACTTCACAATGTGTTCTCTGCTTGCTAGCTGAACTTACTGAGTCTGAAAGTAAATCAGGGTTACAGTTTCATTAGAGCAAATGTAGGTCTGGAGAAGGAATTGCTGTTTCAAGTTGATTTTCCCCATAGTTATTTAAGGTGCACTTGTTGTACAAGTACCTGGAGCATCAAGGCTGGGTCCGCTGTGTCTCCTGCATTAGCCAGAAGGATGCTGTCAGGGGATGCAGTGGAGCACTGCCTGTCCTCAGTCCCCACAGGGGCCACAGCCAGGAGGCCACAACTGGGCACATGCATGGGGTGTGGGGACCAAGGATGCCAGTAAGATGTGGTTTTCAGATACTGCAGCTGTTTCCCTTATGACAAGGAGTTTGTTGCCCATCTCGGTTCTACTTCTGTGGCACAGTTTAGGTGAGCAGAATGTGCAGTTATTCTGAAGAGCCACCTGAGTTGCATAGCCAGAAGCTGCAGAAATCCATAGAGCTAAGCTTTTTGCTGTATTTGGACACATCAGCTCATGTTTGGCTGCCCTGATCTCTTCAGCTGGTCATGGCAAGGCTGGACTAAACTTGGTGCTGTGCTGTGGATCCTGGGCAAGTGTGAACACCACCTCTGAGAAGGCTTCAGGCAGCATTGTACTGATTATCTGTTGAGGCTGCATCTTCTGTGATGGAGTGCCACCTTTGAACCTGTACTTAAATGACAGAATAGCCGAGGAGGTCTGGTCTGGTTTGGTCTGGTCAGGTCCAGATATCTCAGGACTGATGTATAAGCTTTTCTGTCCCACATCATTCAAGTGCCCCACACCCTATTACAGAGGGGTTGGGGCTCCAGAGACATCACAGCTGAGTCAACTGACAAAATTGCTTACAAGTCCTTAAAGATGCTGATTAAGTGCTGGAACAGATCTCATGCCTTTTGGTCTGTGAGGGCTTCTACAGAAGCAGTTTCCTAAGCCAGCAGAGATGGTGACTCCAAAACAGATGAGCACATAGTGCTTGCTGAAGGCTTTGGCAAGCATCTGGGTTGAGTTTGCAGGAGCTGGCAGCAATGACTCATTGCTGGAGAGAGACCTGAGAGGCAAGGCGGGGGGGTAGCTGAGGCGAGGGCGGGGGTAGCTGAATGAAAGGCTTGAATTTTACAGAGCAAATGCTAAATGCTGGCTAAATGCTGGCCTCATCCTTCTCACTTGCAGTGTGATTAGGTAAGGAGCAGACCAGGTTTCCCTTCCGGACCACAGTCCAGTCCACTGCTGCAGACCTTTCCAGCCTGAGTGGTATTTCTGTATCACTTCTCCTTGGCTCCACCAGGAGCCACAAAGGTAAGCAAAGCCACCCAAGAACCAGCTTCCCCAAGCAACTGCCTGCCTGAGTGAGCTGCAGGCTTAGATACCGCAGGAGCAGGGCTCTGGCATGGGGCCAGGCCAAGTGGCCTCCAGGGCACCAGAGTGGCGCAGGCTTGTAATGGGGTGGCTGGAAGCAGGGGCTTGTGGTATTGCACTCCATCTATCCGCAGCTACCTCCCGGGACCTCATACTAGTTTTGGAGCGAAAATGGAAGTTTCTTACTGTTAACCTTTCTCTGTGTCTTAGGAAGAGCCTGTTTTACTGTGGGAAAGAACAGGGCTAAAGAAGCCAGGCTTTAGTGACTCCAGTCCCTCGGACTGGTGCCTTTGTGTGTGCCTTCAAAGCCATCTCCATCCCCATCTCAGGTTCCTTTGTAACTGCTGCCAGTGAATAGGGATGCTTATGGGGTGGGACCAGCTGCTGTGTCTCCTAGTGAGATGTTGGCTGAGTTATTTCAGCTCTGGTTTGCTTATCTCCTGTGCTGTCATGGTGCCCACATCCTGTTAGGTGTGTGTGATTGCCTCACTACCAGGAGGATACTGGTGCACACCCTGCGGGCTTCCTTGGCTGCTGAGGTTGTAGGATTTGGGAGATGGTTTGGGAAGGGGTCGGAACTGCCTCTTTCAGCTGCTGGGCTGTTATTTTCTCAATGTGCTGGTTTATACCCAACGATGTGCTGTACAAAAGGGGTGGCATTGCTCAGAGGATGGTGTGACAGCAAACATCCTGGCCACCAGCAACTGGTGGGAACTGGGACAGGCAGATGGGGCTGGCCCCCATGCACAGCTTTGTTCGCCCTGTGGCAGGTGAGCCTTGCTCTCTTTGTGGGTCAAGCACAGGGTCTGTGGTTTAGCAGAGCCAAGGTACCGGCCCCAGCCAAGGCTGCTGGGGCTGGGGCTGCATGCCCTGCGCTCTGTGTGCCCTCAGTTTGCTCCCCAACTCCCAGCCACCACTGCCACAGCCCCTTTGCAGCATGTGAGGAGCACAAGCAGCACAGCAGCACACGAGCGTCAGGCAAGCAGCACAGCAGGCCAAAGAGGAGGAAGACTCCCAGGCCCAGCCTAACTCTTGTACTGCCTCTGCCAAACAGGCTGGGGTGCAAAGCTCCCAGACACAGCACACCTATCTCTCTCCCCCTGCTGCATCCCGGGACCAGAGCCCAAAGCCTTGCTCCCTCCCTCGGCTTGGCTCTGCTCCAGGCTCCACTTAGCATCAATTATTCAGTGCTGACTCACTGATGTATTGTGGAGACATGCAGCAGGGTTGCCAAGCTCTTAGTGGTGGTGGGTGGTGGGCAGGGAGGATGAGGAGCGCAACTGCGGCTCAGCAGAGAGTCAGCGAGCACCAGGAAGAGATGTGGCTGCCCATTTGTCCCAGCTCGTGGTGCTGCTGGTTTGGCTCTTCATGAGCCAGGAAGGACAGGAGCAGTAGGGGGCTGCCAGGGCACCAGAGCTGAGCGCAGCTTGCGGGGCTTGTGGGTCCGTGTTGGAGTGGTTTCTGGGCAGGGACCAGCCCTGGGAGCTGGAGAGCTGGTGTTAAAGTTGTCTGAAAACCATGATGAGAGCAGTGGCTCCACCAGGGAAAGGGGAGATTTAATGGAAATACTGGCACATGCAAGTATAGAAGGAGAGGCAGCAGGAGGACCAGTCCCTGGCTGACAATGCCATTAGGATTTAAGCAGCAGCCTCAATACCTTCTACAGAGTTCATTCACCACTGGTCCCAGCGTTATACAGCAAATGAGTATCAGTAAGCTTGGGCTTGGGACTACAAAGCTGTCCTGCTCTTGGTCCCCTGGGAGCAGCACCCAGGCCCTGGGGGGCGTAGGAGGGGGTAGGGAGTGCTGCTTGACTGGTGGCAGGGGCTGTCTGCACTCCTGTAACATTGGGGACACCAGCACCTCCTGTGCTGGGACCTTCCTGCAGCAGCAGAGCATGCTGGTGACCTGCTGGGACCTTCCTGCAGCAGGAGAGCATGCTGGTGACCTGCTCCTAGCACCAGCTGGAGGCCAGGCATTTAGCCTGGACTGGAACCAGGCATGGCTTGTGTCCACTGTGAGACCCACCCTGAGGTCCTTCACTTCTGTGGTAGGGGATGGAGGTCTTAGGCTTACGTGGTGGGCAAGTCCTAGGGGTGGCCTCCCCCTGGGGAGGACTCTCTGCAGTGGGTGCTTGGCATGTCCACCATGAGCCAGCCCCAAACCCCTACCTGGGATCCCTGTGCAGCACCCATTCAAGGCTGGGTCTGCTGTGTCTCCTGCATTAGCCAGAAGGATGCTGTCAGGGGATGCAGTGGAGCACTGTCTGTCTTCTGTCCCCACAGGGGCAGGGTGAGAAAGCACCCTGCCACAGCCAGGAGGCCACAACTGGGCACATGCATGGGGTGCGGGGACCAAGGATGCCAGTAAGCAACATCTTACTCCATTTTTTTCAATGACCGAGTAAACTGAGGCTGTTTGAGAGAGGAACAGGACTGCCTGCCACATCCCTCAAATCCAGCACAACTCATCTTCCCTGGGGGAAACCCTGCCCTTCTGGACACTTCTGCTCCCTCCCTGGCAGCATGGAGCTGAAGCTGTCCCAGCAGTCAGATAAATGCCATATCCTAAACCCTGCGGTGCCTGTCATGTAGGTAACTGCTGCAGCTGTTCAAACCGGGTCCCAACTGGTTGCTTCCTCTGCGCCACCTGAAAGATCACTGTGGCTGATGGCTGGGAGGTGAAACAAAGCCCTTGTGCAGCTGGGCTGCTTGCAGGCACCTGGAAACATGGTAGGGGTGAGATTTGCTTCACTTCAGCCCAGGGATATCCCACCTGTGCTCATGGTGGAGCATCCCTGAGCTGGCATCCAGCATGAAATTATACTGTCTCCATGTGCCGTAAGATGAACTGGTGGGGAAGACAACCATCCTGGCTGAACAGGGAGCTTCTGCTGGGACTCAGGGGGGAAGAAAGGAGTCTACCACCTTTGGAAGAAGGGGCAGGCAACTCAAAAAGAGTATAGGGATCTTGTTAGGTCATGCAGGGAGAAAATAGAAAGGCAAAAGCCCAGCTAGAACTCAATCTGGCCACTGTTGTAAAAGATAATAAAAAATGTTTTTACAAATACATTAACAACAAAAAGAGAGCCAAGGAGGATCTCCATCCTTTGCTGGATGTGGGGGGGAACATTGTCACCAGGGATGAGGAAAAGACTGAGGTACTTAATGCCTTCTTTGCCTCAGTCTTTAATAGCCAGACCAGTTATCCCCAGGGTATTCAGCCCGCCTGAGCTGGAAGACAGGGTCAGAGAGCAGAATGGAGCCCCCATAATCCAGGAGGAAGCAGTTAATGACCTGCTATGCCACCTGGATGCTCACAAGTCTATGGGGCTGGATGGGATCCACCCAAGAGTACTGAGGGAGCTGGCACAAGAGCTTACCAAGCCACTCTCCATCATCTATCAGCAGTCCTGGTTAACAGGGGAGGTCCCTGATGACTGGAGGCTTGCCAGTGTGACTCCCATCTACAAGAAGGGCCGGAAGGAGGACCCGGGGAACTACAGGCCTGTCAGCCTGACCTCGGTGCCAGGGAAGATTATGGAGCGGTTCATCTTGAGTGCACTCAAAAGGCATGTGCAGGTCAACCAGGGGATCAGGCCCAGTCAATGTGGGTTCATGAAAGGCAGGTCCTGCTTGACCAACCTGATCTCCTTCTATGACCTGGTGACCCACCTGGTGGATGAAGGAAAGGCTGTGGATGTCATCTACCTGGACTTCTGTAAAGCCTTTGACACCATCTCCCACAGGATTCTCCTAAGGAAGCTGGCAGCTCATGGTTTGGACAGGCATACTCTTCGCTGGGTAAAATACTGGCTGGGTGGCTGAGCCCAGAGAGTTGTGGTGAATGGAGTTAAGTCCAGTTGGCGACTGGTCACGAGTGGTGTTCCCCAGGGCTCCGTTTTGGGGCCAGTCTTGTTTAACATCAATGATCTGGATGAGGGGATTGAGTGTGCCCTCAGTAAGTTTGCAGATGACACCAACCTGGGTGGGAGTGTCGATCTGCTTGAGGGTAGGATGGCTCTGCAGAAGGACCTGGACAGGCTGGACCGATGGGCCAAGGCCAACTGTATGAGGTTCAACAAGGCCAAGTGCTGGGTCCTGCACTTGGGTCGCAAGAACCCTATGAAAGGCTACAGACATTGGGTAGAGTGGCTGGAAAGCTGCCTGGCCGAAAAGGACTTGGGGGTGTTGGTTGACAGCTGGCTGAACATGAGCCAGCAGTGTGCCCAGGTGGCCAAGAAAGCCAACAGCATCCTGGCTTGTATCAGGAATAGTGCGGCCAGCAGGAGCAGGGAGGTGATTGTCCCCCTGTACTCAGCGCTGGTGAGGCCACACCTGGAATACTGTGTCCAGTTTTGGGCCCCTCAGTACAAGAAAGACATTGAGGTGCTGGAGCGTGTCCAGAGAAGGGCAACAAAGCTGGTGAAAGGTCTGGAGCACGGGTCTTATGAGGAGCAGCTGAGGGAACTGGGGTTGTTTAGCCTAGAGAAAAAGAGGCTGAGGGGAGACCTTATCGCTCTCCACAACTACCTGAAAGGAGGCTGTAGTGAGGTGGGCGTTGGTCTTCTCCCAAGTTAGAAGTGATAGGATGAGAGGAAATGGGCTCAAGCTGCACCAGGGGAGGTTTAGATTGGATATTAAGAAAAATTTATTCGCGTAAAGGGTTGTCAAGCATTGGAACAGGCTGCCCAGAGAGGTGGTGGAGTCACTATCCCTGGAACAGATAAAAAAAACAGATAGACATGGCACTTTGGGACATGGTTTAGTGGACATGGTGATGTTGGGTTGATGGTTGGGACTGATGATCTTAAGAGATCTTTCCAATCTTAATGATTCCTAGTTTTCACTTTCATTAGAAAATAATCCAGCCACCAAGCCAGGAAACATGAAATTGCTACTCTACCCTTAATTGGTTTAGTGGTGGACTTGGTACTGTTAGGTTAATGGTTGGACTGGATGATCTTAAAGGTCTTTTCCAACCTAAATGATCCTATGATGCAGGAGATGTGCTGAGAGCTGCACCCTCACTGCACTGCTGTTCCGCTGTGGTGCTTCCTGGTGCTGGCTTTTTTTTTTTTTCTTTCTTTTTTTCCCCACAGGGTTGCAGACCAGGTTTTAACCAGTTAATATAAATGAGCTAACTTAAGGACACTGGAGAACAAGGTAGAAGCTTTTTATTGTTCCTTATTCTCTTTTAGGTGAGGCAGAGCACTGCTGGAAACAGAAATACCAGCCTACAGCACCCACTGAGTGCTGCACGGGGATGCGACATTTCCTGCACTGCCCTTAAATCCTAGGGTGGCATTTAGCTAATCCTGGCCCCTCCATTTTGCTGCCGGTCTTTGTGCCCTCTGTGCTGCTCTGATAGAGACAGACGACCCTGCATTTACTGTAACCATGTTGCTTAAGTACCCAATGACAGCTTCCTCTTAAGGGAAACCATGATACTGCCCAAATTTAACACCCCAAAGCTAACAGTACTGTGCCCATCTCAGCGCAGGAAGCACTGGCTGTAAAATTTGGGGTGTGTCAGAGATGCTGCTCACACATGGCTTTTAAAAATCCATTTTCAGCTGCGAGCAGCACCACCTTATGCTCCTAGTGACTGGTGTAAGCATGACTCAGTTCTGACTCACGTAGCATCATGGTGAGTCGTACCCACCCACTCACCCACCCACCGTGCAAGAAGCTGTGTCCACCCGCTCCCTGTCCCATTGAACCCTCCCAGTGCTGCCCACGGGCAGGAAAACAAACTCCAAACCTGAAATCTCAGCCTAAAAAGAAAGCTGCACTGGGGGTACTGGCCACAGTCAGAAGGGCTGCGCAGGGTCTTGGGGCAGGATGCTGCCATTGGCTCAGGAGGCCGGGAGAGGACAGTGGTACATAGAAAGGAGCAGTTTTATTTCCACTGCTGCTGGGGATGCTTGGATTTAACTACAGTAGAAAAGCAGGGAGGAAGGCAGAGATGGAGCACATTGGATGCACTGCAGCTGAAGCACACCTGGTGAACCAAGCTAAAAGCCAGTGGAAAGGAACGAGTCTTGCTGCAGTATCTGTCACTGTAGGAAACCTTGTGGAGTCTGTTTTTATGCTAAACTTCTTTAACTTTTATCATTTCAACCATGGAAAACACAGCATCAAATACGCTGGACAGTCTGTTTGGATCAGTGTAAAAAAGAATGACTGACTTCACCCACCCCGCCTCCTGCCCCAAATTCCCTATCAAATAAAAAAAGGTGGGAAAAAAAAGAAACCAAAGAAAAAAAAAGCACAGACATAAAAATTTTTTTTTTTTTAAAGTAATAATTATAATACATTAGAAAGAATCATGGAAGAAACGTTCCACACTGTAAACAAGAATAGCAATTAAAAAGAAAAGCAGATGGTAGCTGGGCTCCCAAAGTGCACGGCTGAGTGACCCTGACCCAGAGCCTGTCCCCAGCACCGGTCCCTGTAGCTCTTACTGCCTGCTGGCACCACAGCCACTCAAAGTGCTCAATTACAAACAAACAAACAAAAAAAAACCCACCACCCCACCCCCACAACATTGATTTTTTAAAAGTACATGGAGGACAGCAAGGTGAGAGCTGTGCCAGGGCTGTGAGGCCAAGGATGTAGGGGGAGCTGCTTTCCTGAGTTTGCTCATGGTAGGAGTGGCTTTTGCTTCGGGGCTGAAGCCATTGTAGAAGGCTGGGGCAGGGGTGCAAGTGGCTTGGGCCAGTTATTTGTCCTGCTATGCTGCCGCACTCACCCTTCTCCTTCCCTTCATATTCCAAGCAAAAGAGCTGAGGCTGGGCCATGCCCTGCCCAACCCTGCTGCCACAGACCCACCATGGCCATGTCTTCATGGGCAGCGAGAGGCAGAAGAGAAAGGATTGGTCATCTCCTAGTAGATTATGCTTTGATGTGCTGAGGTGAGAGCATCACTCCAAGAAAAGCAATGCATGTTGCTGGCTCCCAGCCAGCTCTGGCTACTTTGCCCCAGCAACTCTTCCCAAACCTGCCAGCTTTCAGGGGCTGCAGGTTGGCGAAGAGCATTGGTGGCACGGTGAGGAGCTTGGAGACCTTCCCAGCAAGAAGCACACTGGTGGGAACAGGGAGTCTGCCTGGTCCAAAGGTAACTGAAACCAGCTGGTGGCTTCCCCCAGACCTGGAGGTGACCGAGGACCTTGCTGCTTGCTCCTGTTAGGGCTTGGAGGGGAGGAACCCCACCCAAATTCTTGTTGAACACCGTGCACCAAACACCATTCAATGGGTACTGTGCATTTGACAGCTCTCCAAAATTAGAGCAAACCATCGTTTTAAATGTGAATACTGCAAAACATCCCAGCCACATGCTGGGTGAGGAGCCTGTGTGCACATGCAACATGATGTGCAAAGGCTGTGTGCCTGAAATGAGAGGAAAACGGTCAAAATGAGGGGAAAGAGGGCTCAGCTCTTGCACATGTAAGCCAAATGCTCAGACATGTTAGCAGGAGTCCTATATGTGCTTCAAGGAGAGACAGACCCCCCCCAAGCTACAGAAACCAAGCCAAGAGGTGACCACCAGCCCTCAGATGCTTCTTGTTGCTTCCCAGCAAGCTCCAGAGGCCAGTGGGAGGAGAGCAAAAGGCAATCAATAACTGTCCTGAAATACTGCACAGGTATTTTAACACACAAATAGGTTTAACTACTGCACGGTTACTGAAAAACATACTCTGAATTAAAGCCAATTTAAGCACCGTTGTCCTAGAAAGGACCCATGGTGTCTCAAAAAACAAATACTGAACATTCATACAGCACTTTTCCTCAAAGAGCAACTCTCGACTCCTCACAACACCCCTGCGAGGTAGCTAATATGGTTATCTCTGCTTTGCAGAAGGAGAGAGGACAAGCAAGGTTGGAGACTCAGCAGAAGATGGGGTCTCTGACAAAGCAGGGGTTGCAATAGAAGCTGAGGGTGCTGTGATCTGGCTGGCTACATACAAACAAAGATGGGGTGCTCCCTTTGATGCTCTCTCTGCACACAAGGAAAAAAAAAACAAACAAAAACAAAAAAACAAAACCCTGATAAATCCCACAAAGTAATTTAGTGGATGTTTTCTGCTGAGCTTCCAGATAGGCTTCAGATCAGGTTATGTTACTGAAGCAGCCCGTAAGATAAAAAAAAAAGTTTTCAAAGTCTCCTTAGAATTTAAAGGAGCTTTTGCCCAGGGTCCCCATTGAAGGGATGTGAATCTCACCTGCAGTCCCACCTAAGGTTGGCATCTACAGCCACCCCTTCTGGACAGCAGAGTCAAATACAGCACATCTAGACTAGTTTATTTCCTGCTGCTTCCACTGATCTTCCTTCCTGATGAAGTCCCTTCACCTATAGGGGTGAAGTAGATACTGGGAACAGCTGTTTGGACCAGCTCTTTCAGCAGGGCGAGCTGTCCCTGGGTCCCCTCCACACCTCCAGCCAACAGTTTGGGCTGTGCAGCAGCAACACCCTGGGATGGGGAGACGGACAGGCCACCAGGACTTGGTGCATGAAAGGCAAGTGGGCACCCATCACGTTATCTCCTCAGCAGTGGGCTGTGGTGACATTGATGCTCTACAGTATCATCTTCCAAACCTCTGTGCCCCAATTTCCTTCCTTGGTTGTTGATTTCTGGGTGGGCTAAACCAGAAGGGCTGAGATTAGGTTCTGGGCAATGTGCCTCCCTTCCCCAACTCCTATGCCAGTTCCACCCTGACACTTAACTTGCTCAAAGTAAAAGCAGGCTTCAGCTTGGGCACCGTGATTAGACACCATCGCACCTCCAGCAGCTTGCTAGTGAAAGCAGGAGGTTTCCCAAGGTAGCAGCCCCTTTTTCTGTTCAGCCAATGGAAAGGCAGCGAGCCCACTTGCCACCCTGGACCTGCGAGGGAAAGGCCAGCAGAAAAGCCACTCAGCCCAAGAGACCAGGCTCAACCTTCATCACTGTCCTTGTCACCTTGAGAACTTGGAAAGAATCACCCTGCTGGTGGTCCTCCACTGGGGTCACACCAAGGAGACTCCCCCCAGGGACTCACCAGCTGCTAAACCTCCCCTCTGGGACACCATCCACCACCGCAGCAGGAGCCGGGTACAGGCAGGCACTGCTCTGTGGAATTGCATAGAGTAGGCAGTGGGCTGCCTGTGCCCTGCTGGGATGCCATGGCCCTGCCTGAAAATGCTGCTGCCTACAACTGCGGGTCCAGGAAAAGAAATAAAGATCTATTGCTACAAAGGCCTTTGAAAGCAACACTGTTGGCTGCACTGATCGCGCATTTTAAAGAAAGCATTTCAGACTCCTATGCCTTGCGCCTGCTTTCCATGGCCATGGCTATCCACAGCAGGCAAGAGCAGAAGAAAACACGCAACACATTCATCAGCCCTGCCTCTCCCCCGACACGTGATGAGTCTCGGGGAGCTTCAAGGAACAAAAAATGAAAGCACTTTCCAATTTGTCCATAGGAAAGATCCAAACCCAATTTGCTGGTGCCTCCTCGTGCCAGTGGCCACTGCCCCATCTCCTCACCAGGTGCTCGTACCAAAGCACAACTTGACAGTCGATGGCTGCTGTGCTGTCACCCCAACACAGCCCTGCTGAAGGAGGCACTGGTCCCGAAAACAGGACGAGGGTGCTGCTCCAGCACCCACCTCCTCTCCCTCACCTCCCCCCATCCCCACTAAAATGTCACTGATTTGGGCAGCTTTGCCAGGGGAGGAGAGCCTGAAAGGAAACTGTTCTCTGAGCGAGATTTGGCAACCTGTGGCAGTAATTTTGGTTTGGGACTCAGGGGGGGTCGTGGGGCTTTCAGTGCGTTTAATGGTTTCTGGAGGCTTTTTTTGGCATCTACCTCCTCTGGGTCCAGTGCAAGAGGTGGTGCCATGGAGGTGGCAGGTAGGGGACATCCAGTGTCCAGCAGAGGCAACGCCACCTGCTTTCTGTTCGAGAAGTCCTGCTCCGTCGCATGGGCCAGGTGGAGGGGAGTGGTGGTTTTGATAATCGTGTAGGGGCTGTTCCCCTCCACCGTGGGGGACAGCACCTGCTGGAAGGGGCAGCCCTCACCCAGCCCCGCTGCCTCCAACTCGCTGCTGGATAAGACAGGCACGCTGCCACCCACCAGCCCGTGTGTGGGCAGCGTGCCCAAGCCCTCCGGCCAGTGCCCGGTGCCGGTGGTGCTCCCAGGCCCGTTCTGCTGCAGGCTGGTGAGCTCCCCTGTGGATGCAGCTTTGGATGCCAAGTGTTTCAAGTCCATTTTGTCCAGGAGTGCTGCTCTGCAGTGCTTCTCAGCCCCCTCCTCCCTGTGCTCGCTCTCAGTGGAGCTGTTGTGCTGCAATGTGCCAGAAAGCTGCTGCCAGCCACCCGGCAGAGGATGAGAGGGTGTATCAAGTGCTTTCTTTTTGCAGAGGGAAGATGCTTGTTCTCCTGCTGTCAGGGCAGCAGGATTTGGCTGCCATACCGCATGGTCCGTAGCAGAAAGCTCAGCAGTGCTCAAGTCGGGAGGACTCTGTGTGTTTTGGAGAGAGGAGTCCAAGGAGCTGTCCTCAGCTGGGGCAGGGGGGGACACCAACTCATGGTCCACCACGGCATGGCTGGGAACAAGAAGAGGCTGCTCCAGAGGCAGGGCCGTAGGCAGGAGGTGATGATGGGCCTGCGTCTCGCTTGCCTTCAGAAGGGATGGTGGCTGCCCATCCCTAGTGGGCTCCACCTGACCCTCCTCTCCCAGTGGCCCCCCACCAGGAGGGTGCAGGTGAATGTCCATCGCTTCAGCTGCTTCACTGCCCTGGAGGGTGGGAGTCCTCGCTTCCACCACCGTTGTTCCTCCGGGTGCCCGGGCACCTCTGTGGGGATGGGGCTCCCTGTCCGGGGGATGCTCACCCACCCGGCCATTCTGGCTGTTGGCCGCCACATTGCCCTTCACGGCTACTGGGTTGAGGGAGAGCTCCAGTCCCAGGGGTTTCCGTGGGAACTCCTCAGGCTTTGCTGCATTGGAACAGAGAAAACAAAATAAAACCCAAACTGTGCATCAGTTCATTTTTGCATCTGGCATGCACCAACCATGGGGAAGGCAGAGGCTGCACCCTGTAGGTGCCAGCCCTTCTGGGCTGCCCCAGCTCCCAGCCATGCCAGAGGGATGCTCTGGTCCCCAGGGCACATGGGTACCGCTGGCCGTTCCTGCTGAGCTGCCCGCCTTCCCCTCTACCCACCTGGTGGGGGGAGGTCAAATTTCATCTTGCGCAGTTCAGTCATCGACACCTGCAGTTGCTCAATGACAGCATCGTCCTCATACTGCAGGGAAGCAGCAATTTTCTCCTGCAGAAATTCCCGTAAATCTTCCAGCGTCATCTTCAGCAAGCGCTCTGGGGGATGGTAGAAAGGAGTAATGGCAGCAGCACAGCCAAATTGCAGGGTAGCGTGAGCATGGGTTGCATTGCTTTGGTTTTATCTGGGATTCTGCTGCTGTTCCCACTCTGGGGTGGGACAGCCTGAAGGTTTTTGCCTCTCTCCCACCTTCCCACTGTTGCTCAGGGTTGTTGATACATTTATGTATCTGTGCCACATCTGGGCAGTAGCTCAGCAATGGCAGGACGATGGTGAGGATGGGACCTATGATGACCAGGATCTACATTTTGGGCCAATTTCTGGAAGTTCTCACCAATACCTCTAGGAGGAGGAAAAGCTCCATGAGACAGACCTTGAGTGTCAGACAGAACAGCCACTGCCAGCAGCCACCACTGCCAGCCAGGGATGCCAACCTGCACCAGCCAGCAGGCAGGGATGCAGACCCACACCAGGGATGCAGGCAAGGATGGGATGCAGGCAGGAGCAGGATGCAGGCAGGGATGCTGATCCACACCACACATTCCTCAGGGAGATGATTTCACAGCTAGGCTGAAAATTCCGCATGCCTGCCAGTTTCCCAGTCTTTGCAAACAAATAGATACTTGAAGATGTTTCTGGGTAGCCTGTTCTTCATTCAACTGAAGGAAGAGCAGGGTAGCTGTTTGCGGAAGCCAACACACACAGTCCCATAAATCCCACTGGCCCAAAGGTTCCCAGCATGCAGTATCAGCATCGCTCCTGTCCCAGATTAAAGACCTAACAGGGCAACAAAGCAAGGCTGCTAGCTTATGGGAGTGGAGGGGTTCAAAGTCCCAAAGATCTCGAGGTAGCAACATCACTGCCTTAATGTTATGTAAGAAAACCAGGTTTTGGTCATTTTAGAAGTATATTAATGGATTTATTTCTCCCTGTACAGCCTTTCCAGCTGAACTGCCACACAGAGCTTTGCAGACAGATGGGTTGCTGTCTGTATTGCCCCTAAAAGCATGTTGATAAAAGATGTGGGACACAGCATGCAGAAAGAAGCAGCTGGAAGCATTTCAGGTGGGGTTTGCTGTGTGCTGAGTGCAGAATTTCAACCCTTGTGGCATCTCATTTCCTCCCTGGAACATCAGCACAGGAGAGTGCCTTTTGGGGCCAGCGCAGGGCACCAAGTATGCTGGTAGTGGCCACCAAGGCTTTCTGGGTCGGCAGCACAAGGGTGGCCCAGCACGGTGCCACCTCTGCCATACAAGACACGCTCTGCTGGGACCTTACTTTTGTGCAGTTTGAGGATGGTGTAAGCCATGGCTGTCAGCACCCGCTCTCCTTCAAGGATGTAGATATCCCACAGTCGCAAGGTGAGGGTGAAGGGAGTCTGTTTCAAACACACAAACGAAAAACCAGCTCATTAAGCACCACACTCGTTAGCACTGACTGATGGGATGATGACACAGAGGTTGGTGGCATCACTATGTCCCCTCACACCAAAACACACAACAGGGTGAGACATTGGATGTCCAGGATTCACCTGTAACACAAAAACTTATTTTATCATCTATGGTTTTGCCTTAAAGCTAACACCCTTGGGTGGCCAGGAAAGTACTTAAAACCTGGCCACGAATGCAGAAAAAGGAAAAACTTTCCACACAGGCATACTAGCAACATCATCTTCCAGCCTTGCAGGCACACAAAACCACTCCTGTATCCATCCAAATTGCCCAAACAGATGAAGGGCTATTTATGGGATAGGTCTGAAGGTGCAATGGTGCTTCACTAAGCATTAAAAAAAATCACTCTTTTCGTGTTTAGAGAAGTGGTCTTCCTTATACATAGGCTTATTTCTGCCTGCTAGAAAAACCTCCGCAAGTGGTTTCATTTGTACCTGGACCCAATCTGGCAAACAGGAGTGAACAGATATCCAAAATGATGGAGCAGCCCATCATCTCCCAACAAAGATTTAAGGCATCTCACCAACACAGTAATTAATACTAGTCCTACTGTGACAATTTAGGTTCAAATTTAGGACGCTGCGCTTAATCTCCAGAGTTTGGCATGACTGGCCATTGCAGCTCTTTTACCACGCTACTGCAGTTAAAGGGGTTTTGCATTTTATACAGCTTTTAGCGACAGACTGCAAAGCAGTGAGTTCCCTCTCAAGGGGAAGAGGTCATCTGCTGTTTTACAGGAGACGGGGCAGCAGAAAATTGAGACTGGGGACACACAGATGTCCTAAACTTTAGCAAGTCTGGATCTTGCATTCAAATGTGCAAGCACAATGCTACCCCTAAAAATAAAGTAGTCTTGGCTCAGGACTGGCAAATTAGCTCTGGACAAATCAGGGTAATTTTCTCACACTTTCATCTGTCTCCAGTGCCCAGCCCGCTCCTTTGCCTGCAGATGCTGCAGTGCTATTTGTTCAGGTTTGTGCCTCCAGCTCTTCTTCTCCCTGTGTTGCTTCCAGAGCCAAAGTGAGGTTAATTGCCTTTGCAGCAGTGCCAGTGAGCAAGAGAAAGATCTCTCCTGACTTTGAAGCTTATACTGCTGCTGCTGAGCCATCTCCCAGCAACTGCTTGTGATGAGGCAGCAGGAACTGGCTTGTCATCAATGGCATGCAGTTATTTTTAGCTTCTCCCTTATTAATTCTTCTGCCTTATGAGAGTGTGCATAATATCCCACCTTAAAAAATACTAACACCTTCTTCAAATTATGATACTTTTTCAAAAAAACAGGCGGATTAACCATGCATGCAAGTGGCAGAGCAGCAAACAACCTGCAGAGTATCCTCACCCGGTCAATGAAACACTGCAGGAACCACTTGGTCGTGTAAATCCCTGTAGTCATCTGCTCCTTGTCCTAGGAAGAGACAGCAAAAAGAGACAGGCGTTTCACCAGGCTGGCTGCTGGAGGTTCAAACAACTCACAGGGCTTTTGGGGAGGTTGGTTGGTTGGTTTATTCATGCTGGGGTCTGGGTGCAGGATCTGGCTGCTCCCAACAAAACCCCTGCTTTAAATACCAACGTTGAAGCCCTGCTTTGGCCCTTTGCCAAAGGCCCTTTGGCTCTTTGCTCTTCATTGAACCTGATCCTCGCCATGGCCAGACTTCAGCTACAACTTTGGAGAAGGATTTCTAGGATAAGCTTTTCTGGCCTAGTATCTACTCCAGGGATTTACAAAAACCTTCTAGGAACCCAAACAAGACATGCTTTGCAGAGTATCATTTTTGTTTCCACAGCAATTCCCATGCGAGCCTCAAGCCTCTTGGAGCACCACAAAAACGATTAACCCCAAGTATCCTGCAGGTAAATCCAGACCTGCACAGTCAAGCCAGCTTTGCTAGCACTACGTCATTTGCATGGCATGGCTGCTGCAGGAGCAGGATGGCCTGACAGGCTAAGGAAAATTCTTAAAAACCTCACCAACATCACCCCAGTCTATCACTTTTCCATCACTGTCTGGTGCCCAGCGCAGCATTCACACGCAGCTTTGCTTTTTCTGGCACAGCTGATGGTGTGGCATGGCCAGTGCTGGGATGCACAGTGCCCCGCATGTGCAGAAAGTCGATGTGACCTCTGCTGCAAAGCCAGCAAAGCAGCAGGGATGGGAAGAGAAAGAAGCCCATGGGATTAACAGCTGGCTCCAGTCTTTGCTTTTGGCTGGTGCTGGGCACCTGCAAGCCTGGGGAGCCTTTTGGAGCCAGGAGGCACGAGCAGCTTTCAGAGAGTTATTCCCATCCTCCCTGCCCAGGTCTCCCCACCCCCATGGCTATAATTAAGTGAAAACCTGTCCTGGCTCTGTTTCACTTATATGGCCAGGGCTGGCTCATTTGCAGCATGAAGCAAGAACTGTTGGCACCTGATGGCAATATAAACAGCTTTTCCTGGAGCTGGGTCACCAAGCCCCTTGGGAGCATAAGAAACCTTCAGGAGTCTGGCCACTGAATGCCAACTGTCTACAGCAAATGCAAGGGGGGACAAGGGGAAAAAAAGAAGGGAGCAGGTGTTGCAAAACAGTTGCCTAGACGTTAGACTGCAGTTGATGTGTCCTGCAGATGCTCCTCCAGCCACCAAATGGGCTTGTACCATCTGCTAGAGAGAAAACCAACTGGATGTGCCCAAGCAACAAAATGCACAGCAAATCTTAAGCGCCTCCTGTCTTTAAGCAACAGCAAAGCCCTTAAATGCAAGCACTTGTGGCTAATAATTATTGAATTAAGACTCCAGACAGTCCAGCATCACCCTTTGGGCTTTGCAGCTGGTGTAACAGCAGACCCCAGCCTTGCTGCTGTAAGCAACAGCTCTTCTTGCTGCAGGCTCTGTGAGCCTTCTTGCCTGGCTTTCCTAAGGAACCCTTTAGATTTTAGTAGTACTTATACAAATGATGACCAGCAAGCAAATGATAACCATTCGCCTCAGCAAGATTCAGGCACCCCATTTAACAAACACTTGCCTCTTTGCAGCTGAAGCAGTCCTATGTGGTTAGAAATATGTTCAGTTGTGCATCTATTTCACAGAACATTACACTTATTGCTTTAGCATTAAACAGTATGGGGAGACTGATAGCAAAGAGATGATACCATGTGCTTCTTCAGTTTGGGAAACAGTTTGCTTAAAATCTGCTCATGGTGAGCTTGAAATCTCTGCAGCTTCGGGAACCCAGGAATGAAAAAACCTTAATGAGAAAAGAAATAAAAAATAATGAGAGAAGCTCTGGAGCAGTCATGGGGGCAGCCTGATTTTCTAGAAACTCATCCCCTGTGTTGCCTGTTGAAGTTGGCTGGACCGCAGCACGCCCAGCTACCTCCCTTGGCATCCCTCCCAGAGTCTGTCCTTCACCCCTTCTACATGGGTGACAGCACCCTCAGCATCAACCCCAGCTGGTCCTTCTCACCTCAGCCCCACAGAGCAGACCTGCTTACCTCCCCACCGCCTGCCCACCTGAAACTTGGCTTGGCCAAGACCTCTCTGAACACACTTTCTGTCCATGCCTACCAAGGTTCAGAGAAAAGCTGAAGATGTTTGAACACCACAAACTTGTGCAGCACCCTGTAATCTAGCAGGACAAACATTTAAGACTGTCCGAAGTTATCAAGCCATAAGGCTTAGCCCTCTGCTCATAAAATAACCCTCTGTGCATAGAATACCACTAACCACCAGTAAGATGAAAGGATCTTTAATGTGTTTGAAGTAAAATAACACAGCACATTTGGTGGAATTACATCTTCATAAAAACACAAGGGCATGTAGCTCATGGCATGCTAAAAACAGAGCGTTACATGATGCTCTTGGATGTACTTCTGTGAGGCTTCTTAAAAAACTCGTAACCTTGAGTTAATTGATTGCCAAGGGCAAGACACTCTGGAGGGAAGATAGCACCTCTGTGAAAGTGTTAATTACTGAGCACTAAAGCTCAGTGCCAATAAATCACATTTTTCTCTGATAAACTTGTCGGCCTCCAAGACTGAAGTTCAGCTCTGTAGTCAGGTTGCGTCGGCACAGAATTAAGCCTTACCCGTTTTAAACAAGTATGTGAGGAGAAACAAGGCTCTACTGACCAACCTAAACAACCTTCCCTCCTGTTGCAAGAGCCCCCATCCACATCCTACCCCAGCCTTACCGTGCATAGCATGGCGCTGGTCGGTCAGCAGCTGTGCCAGTGCCCAAAATGCATCCTCTTCGTTTAAGTACATCAGGAGGATGGCTGCGATCTGGCTCATCCCTTGGCAGTAGCTCACTTCCTGCAAGAGCCAAGAGGGGCACACATGCTGCCACGCTGTCAGACCCCACCATGATGCTAAAGCTGCCCAAGTAGGTCAGGCTGCCAGCGCTTCGCTCTCCTCTTTCAAGGTTTGTCCTGTTTTAAGGTCTTCATCGTTTATGCCCAATTTCACAGCTCCCATATGTCTACAGCATCTACCATGTCACTGACTCACAGAGTGGTTTGGGTTGGAAGGGACCTTTGGAGATCATCTCGTCCAACCTCCTGCCACAGGCAGGGACATCTTGCACTAGATCAGGTTGCACAAAGCCCCATCCAACCTGACCTTGAACACTTCCAGTGATGGGGCATCCACAGCTTCTCTGGGCAACCTGTTCCAGTACCTCACCACCCTCACTGTAAAAAATGTCTTCCTTATGTCCAATCTAAACCAACCCTCCTTCAGTTTAAAACTGTTGCCCCTTGTCCTGTCACTACAGGCCCTGGTAAAAAAGTTCTTCTGTCTGTCTTATAAGCCCCCTTTATATATTGAAAGGCCCCAATAAAGTCTCCCCAGAGCCTTCCCTTCTCCAGGCTGAACACCCCCAGCTCTCAACCTTTCTTCATGGGAGAGGTGTTCCAGCCTTCTGACCATTTTCGTGGCCCTCCTCCAGACCCACTCTAGCAGCTCCTCCAGCGGGAGGTGAGGGGCTTGCAGGCAATGCCCCCCTATCACGCCACTCCCCCCACCAGCCTTGCTCAAGCCTAGAGGGTGAGGGACAGAAACCCCAACAGAAGAGGTGCCTGCAGCTACTTCAAGGAATAGGTGATGGGATGATAAACAGCATGTGGTTCCAATACTGTTTTGGATTCCTTCAGCCATGTGAGCACTGAAGTAATTAAAGAGTAAATTAATCTGGTAAGCATGTATCTGGTATGAGGGAAGGCAGGGTCTTTCCTGATTACCCCCCCGAGCATCTTCTGTGCCTTCTGGGGTAACTGTCCCCTCCAGGAGATGGAGGGAGTAGGTTCAGCTGCTAATTTAGGCTTATTCTGCCCATGCCCTTCAGCTAAAAATGACTGGTTTGCTGTAATAAGTCAGTGTTTTCAACATGGATGCCATTTAGTGTATGACAAGAAGTCAGAAACATGATGGACCTTCAGCCAGGAGGCTGGTCTTGCTGGAAAGCCACAGGACAATCCCTTGTTCTTTGCTGACATTCACCCAACTGCATCTGCCAGATGTCATTTACCAGGTGACAAAATGAACAAGGGAATGAAACAACTGTGCAAAGAGTCTTGTGCTGCCTGTGAGTCTTGCAGCTGTCTGTACAAACCAGTATTAGGACTTAAAATCAGAATTACCACTGGCTAAATGTGTGTGTGTATATATATACATACACACAACCATACATGTGTACACATATATAAATATATATAAAGCTTTTTAAAAATCTTTATATATATATATATGTGCTTTTTATATATATAAAGCACAATGCTATTCACTTTAACTGGACTAACTTACTACTTACGGTGTTATAAACCGAGTATGCTGACAGGACATGGAAGAGTGCTTGTTGCCTGGAGAGAAAGAAGGATATTAAAACACCTGAGCATGAGGTCTCCAGCTTCGTGTGCACACCAATGTGTACGCAGAGAGCAAAGGCTCTGAAAACACCCAGCCAGCTGGTACTTATGCCTTTTGCAAGGAGCAGGGCTCACAGAACCAGAAAGCACCTTAATGGGCACATGGGTTGGGACCTCTTCCTTCAGGGGGGAGTCACCAGCAGCCTCATGGAGTGGGGCTGAGCCATCCTGCTCCAATCAGCAGGTCTCCTGGAGAGACATACATGTAACCACACGCATGTGTGGTGGGTGCATGTCTCTCCAGGGGTGTTGAACCCACACTATGTTCAACACAACGCTCTTTAGGTTTTGAGTGGTGGTGGGTTCTTAATAGACTTGCAACCACCCAGGCATCAAGTGTTACACATCCTGGGGGAAAGCACTGCCACCATTTTATTGGTAGCTTCCTTTCTCCCTTCCCTCCTTGCTAAAGGAGTCATCACCATATAGATACACAGTGCAGGCTTCCTCACAGACTGTATATCTGTGTAGGGCAGCCAGGTGTGACTCATCCAAATGACAAAGCCCCTTTGTCAATCCTCTCCAACCCTGTCTGTTGTGGAGGCCATGTACGCCCCATCCCACCCAGCTCCCAGGAGACCCACCCCATCATCCCAGCCATCCCAAACCAAGCCCTCTGCAACTGCAACCCTAGCACCTTGGGGGAAAAGGCACTGCAATAGGCTGATGCTTGGCTCAAGAACTGGGGCTGAACGTAGTCCAGCACAGACTTGTCCAAATTTCAGCAGCCCAACATCTGCGGGTTGTACCATGTGCTGATGGTTTGTAGAGCAGGTAGAGATGGCTTTGCTCTTCTGCGAGCTGCTCTAAACCAGGCGGCTGCTGGCCACCCCATCCAGCTCATCCCACGCAGACCCACCGGCACCGATGCCCATACAGCCATGCAAAGCTTCCCATACTCACTTCACTCCATAGCGATCCCGAAACATGATGTGGTTTCGGAAGGTGCGGTTAACGTCCAAATCTATCTGTTTGATTTCTGATGAAAAGCTCTTTGCTTGTTCTTTCATTTGCTGGAAGGGAGAGGGGCAGACAAGAGGAAGGAGTCAGACACCACCTCAGCCCACACCTCTCTCCACACAGCAAGAAGGCATGCTTCCTACAGCAGGAGTGGCAGCTTGTGAGCTGCACAGAGCTATCGCAGAGCGACTCAGGGACAGTGCCGTCTTGCAGTGAGCAGCGACCTGCAGCCTGGAGGTGAATGAATCCCTGCCCCCTCGGCTGTGCTGCTGGCCCAGGGAGAAGGGGACAACCCCACAGTCACACACTACAACAGCAGCTGCTGCCAGCCCAGCCTTTACCCGTCTTCCAATGCAGAGGAAAGAAACGAGTTTTCAGAATCTAAAACCTTTACAATTAAATTCCACTCTGATTTCTTTTCATTTCTTTGCAGTACCCGGCCTGGCTGTCATAAGCATCAAGACCTCTGTTGGTGCTTAAGAACAATACACTTCTATAACCAACAGGCACACATAAGCACCGAGTCCCTGAGCTTTTCAGAGGCTCAGTCATAATAAAGTCCAAACTGTTATGATGGACTCTATGAAGTGATCTCCAACTACTGCTTCCCCTGCAGAAGAGAATCATCTTAGGTTTAAGGACTTTCCACTAGAAAAGCAGTTCTGGGGTATTCCCTTGGACTGCTGCAAATTTTAAGGAACTGGCAGAGTCCAGAACAGAAGCTGAACTCAAAACCAAGCATCCCCACGTTCCCCCACTTCCTGGCTAATCATTTAAGGCAGCATCACACAGATAAACGACTGAAGTCCACTGCAAAAAAAGGAAATTCAAACCAAAGCTAAGCCCACCTCAACCAATTGCACCCTCAGAGTCCGAAGCTCAAGATGCTCCATGGACGAATCCCATTGCAGTCCCATTCATAAGTCACTGTTCAGCCCTGTGCATGCAGGCAAGGACCATTATGCTATAGCCAAGCATCTCATCTCACAGCCTTTAGATACCACCGGTGATTATGCAGTTGCCCTCCTTCTTTAATATCTCCAGGGTTAATTGCATTAATAAAATACATTTTGTGACTGTCTTCAGGCAGCCTGAGATCCACTGGCATGTTAGGGGCAGCAGAGATGAGCAGCAAGCCCAGCTTGTCTGGAGCCCAGGGTCAGGACCCATCCTTGCTCACACAGGAGACAGAAAATAGCACATCTGCACAGATACTTAATCACCTGCTCCAGCAGCTGCCATCCTACGAATGCTTGTCAGACTGATATAAGGCGCCTCCAGGCTGCTGTTTACCTCCCAAGGTGGCCACATCAACTCTGGGGAACATCAAAAGGTCATTAGCACCCAGATATGTGTCCAGCACAGCCAATGCCCAGGGCAGTCACAGCATCTCGGGAATATTAATGCCAACCTTGAAAGCAGCTGTATGGAGGAGCAACAGTTCAGGGGCTATTTTGAATTATCACCTGCACAAGACAAGGGAGGATGAAAGTGATGACTGAATGAAGATCTGATGAACAACATAATTTCCCAGCTGTAAATCCTATGCTCTCTGCATCCTTGCCCTCTATAAAGCAGGCAGACCACATGAGACAAGATGACTATTCATATGCACCAGGCCACTTCAGCTCAAATTTCCCTGCTTAAAAGCCCTGCTGTTTTCCCCGCCAGAACACCACAGAAATCTCCCAAAGTAAAAACCCCTACTTTGGGGTCTTTGCAGTGATCTAAGATCACTGCACCTGAAGAGCAGGTAGGTTGCGCAGCACTTTGTCACCTCCATGCACCCAGGAGGCTTTATTAATTCTGCAAACGGTAACCAAGAAGCCCAGGACCGGTTGTTCTCCTTTCTTCCCTTGTTTAAGTAACTTGGGGGCTCCACAGATGCTCTGCCGAGCTCATTAGTGCTGCAAGCCCTGCAAACCAGCAGTAGAGGAGAGTCTGGGAAGCTGGAGGTCCCGTCCCAGAGACCTTTTACAAAGCAGCAGGTAAGAGTCAGGATGCCTCTGCTCTGCCCCATGGCTAGCATGTTTCTCCTAATGCCTTCTCAGGTCTCCTCAAGCCCTCTTGGCTGTGGCTATAAAACCCCAGGGAGGCAAAGCATCACGCCCATGTTGAAACGAAGTGTGGCACGTCCCACAGTAGCCTTTGGGCTCCTGCAGCATCAGGGACAACTGAGCTGCCCTGGCCTTGAGGAAGACTTGGAGACTTGCACAGAGAGGACCTGGAGGACAGCTGGGATAAGATAAACCACTACAGAAGCAAATGGACCAGGTTTTTTAATTGCATCACTCCAGAGACAACATGGACATGGGGAGCAAGGTATCCTGCTTGGCTGGAAAAGTAGCTCCTCCACCAGCCCGAGTGCAGAGGGAGCAGCGGGTATAAAAGATAAATCACCTAGCACGTGCCAGGTGGCACACTCAAAACTCAAGGCACATGCAAAAGTCAGGCTTTTGTGCCATGGTCCCTGCCCCAAGAAGAAATGGGGTGGCCTTGGGACCAGCCCCTCCAGGACACAGGGCTGGGGCTGAGGCTTGGTCCCTTTTTGAAGGTCAAATCCCTCATCCAGGACCTGCACTGTGCCTCTTCTGAAGGAAATTAGGAGAGCGCCAATTACTGGCAGCAGGTGGCACCAAAGAAGAGGAGGATTAAGATGAGCTTGTAGGGGGTTTGCATCCAGCAAAGCCTATTAGCCCTGAAGCTCCTGTTTATTGCAGACCCCTCTGGAACACAGATAAACTCCTCCTGACTTTCATTTGTTTGGATTGCTTCCCTGCCTGCACAGCACAGCTTCAAGGGAGGGAGCATGATACGAACCTGCGTGCTGGGAGAGTTTTGTTATCTCTGCTTATTGCCATGAACCCAGCCCGCCTTCCCCAAGTGCCTGCATGTGACTCTATCCCAGAAGCATCTCACTAGTAACATCTATGCTTGACTAACTATAATGAGCATTAGCGTCACCCTGCTTAATAGGCAGGCATTTTTAGAAACACCTGCTGGAAGCAGCACTCGACCTCCTGCCTCCAAAACATAACTGTTTCCACAACACCCTGATCCTCACCTGGGTACGTGATGCAAGCTAAATCATAACACAAGTTTGGAAAATAAGTTAATTATCAATGAAGGGCTTCCACACACTGCCTATGGAAAGAGGCGGTGTAAAGTTGCTGAGATGCCTGGAATAAAATATAACAAAATACAGCAAGCCCCACAGCTTGGGTTCTTGTTCAACACACACTACAGAAATTGAGTGTTTGCAGTGCTCTGGTAGGAAGCAATGCAAGGCAGGCTTTTCTCTTATCTGCAGAGAAAATAAGTAATTTTTAATAGAAGAAATATTTTTATTTGATTTTTAATAGAAACTTTCAAGATGGTTATAAAAAGATTGAAGATGGAAGATAAAAGAGGCCACTTCAATCCAAGCTCTGTCAGCACTGCCAGTCAACTTCCACCTGCACATCTAAGTTGTAAGCCAGGACCCCATGCTCAGAAATCCCACCTCCTAAGCTTGCAAGACCTGCCCTCACCCCACCCTTAATTGGGTTTCTTGACTAACCACCCACTGTCAGCTGGTTTAAGGCTTCTGACCTTGCTGCTCACTCCAAAATGCCCCAAGTGAAATTTTCAAGCACATGGAGAGGTTTGGGGTACCCCTATCCAGCACCTACCCACTTCAGGATGCTCTTGGCTACTCCACACCACTCCAGGGAGCTCAGGGAACTGCGAGCCGTACCTTTGCTAAACTTCCCCTCCCTCTTCCTTGCACCTTTCCCTAAGGATGCAGTAATGCCGCCAGCATCTTTGCTCGCAGCTTCCAGCAGAACAAACGGAAGCAGCATATTAGGGAAAGCAGCTGGCTAATGTGCTAAAAGGTCCCAGCCTAATATACACACATGGATAAAGAGTTTATCCCCTTTGCATTTTCAGTCGTCGCTAATTTGAAGCCTTTCCTTCTCAGAGGTTGCAGCAGTTCGCAGATGGGATCAGGCCCCACCACCAGCCCATGTCGTAGGGTGCTAGGCACACCATTACCCTGTGAGGGAGGATGCAAGGGCTGGGTGTCCCCTCCCACCCCTTAAAGCATCCCCGTAGGAACCCCCATTTCCCTCCTGCCCATGAGGGTGGAGATGGAGATGCTTGCATCTGCCCACATCTGACTTGCTCCAGCTGGTGAAGCCCCACCAAACCAGCCTCTCCATCACCTTGCTCCCGTTGCCTTTGCCAGGAAGAGCCCATACCTCATATTTTCCTTCGTTCTCCTTCTTCATCTTCTCGACGTCCAGCAGAAGTGACCAGACCTGGCCTCGCACCTGAAGTGGAATCCCTTTGTACACTCGCCGGCACATCTGTGGGGAGGGAAAGGTGTGCAAGGGGAGCTGGTCCTGCTGGTAGCAGAACAGATTTGCTCCATGGTTTGCTGCTGCAGACCACCAGCCATCTGAGCAGACACCCCAACCGATCACTTCCTCTGCCTGTGCTGGCACAGAGAGGACATCTCCAATCTGATGGATGAGCTGAGCACCTGCATACATTGAAGACACCTATTCAGCCGAAGTCAAGCCACATGTCATGCTTTCAACCTTACTGGAAGAGCTGGACACAGACCATATCCCCTTTATACATGGAGACATCTCAGGTGCTTCACAGTGGTCACATTCCATGTACACCAGCCTGCCCTTGGACTCCTCTCCAAGGACCAGATGCAGCACCCTTGGCTTTGAAGCCTTTGCTCTGACCTGGCATGGCTGTTCTCACCTGGATCTTCAGGGATTGGGAAAAAATACATTTCTTCTTGGAGAGGAGAGCCCTTACTATGAGAGCCACAGGGACATGTCCACAGCAGCTCTCACGGCTTGACAAGCAGCAAAGGATACTGTGGGCTACACCAAGGGCTCTCCCCTGAACATGCAGGGTAGCCCTCAAGCAAGGAGGGGGACTGGGGACAAATGTGCACGTGTCCCTCCTCCTGTCTCCACATGTTCACTTCATCTCACAGATGCTTCTTCCCTTTTTTCTTGTCATAAAGTCCTCTCTCTCTAAAGAGACCGTTAAATTTCAATGGAAAACAGAAAAAAGAGCTTTTGTTCCATCCCTGACTTCTCCCATTAAAATGAAAAGCTTCACAGAAAAAAAAAAAAAAGCCTCATTTCTGAATATATTCCACCCTTTCATTCATCCCACCCGTGAAATGCCTTGCAGCTGCACTACAAAGCCAATTGTGGCACTCCTCCAGGTTCCTGAGGACCCCGGGGTATGCTGAAGGATCTGCTGCACATGCCCAAGGTCCAGCCATGGAAGGGATTTATGTTGCGACATGGTGATCTCTTGGGACCAGGCAATTCCTTGGGAGGGGACAGATGTGCTGGATTCCTGGTCATGGGAATGAGCTCGGGGCTGAGCAGGGTGGTGCCCAACCAGGCAATCAACTGGAGCTACCAGCATTGCCTGGTACAGATGCATCTGACCTCCTTCAGAATCCCTCTTCTCTTTCCATAGGGTGTTCTGCTTCACACATTTCAGGCTGATGCAAGAGAGGGCTGCAATTCACGGGGAAGCATCAAGATCCTAGCAGAAGGTTTTCCGGCACATTGCCTTTGCATCTCTTACACGAAGCTGAACACCTGCTCCTGTCACCTTTCCTTTCTGACCCATCTTGCATCATCAGCTTTTTCACTTCAGCTTGACTTTTTAATACCAGCCTATGCACAAGGTTATAAAGATCATAACCATGGCACTGTGTTGTCAACCCACCTGCCATGCACAGACCCACACTCCTTGTTTCGTTACCATCTGCACAGCAGCACTGCACCTACCGAGTGCAAAACACAGCAACGATGGCTCTTGTCCCAAAGAGCTAGTATGAGACAAGACAGGAGGTGGGGTTCAAGTAGACAGACTAGGGGATGGGAAAGAAATAACACCACTATCCCAGTCAAAATAAGTATATAAAATAACCAATGTAATAAACACCAAGACCACCATGTAGTACTGGGAGAGCTAGATGTGTGTTAGAACACTTTTCCACCACATTATGGTAAATATTTCAGTATTTCTGCTGACACAGAAATTGTCAGTGTAATGTATCCTGATCCTGTAAGTGTAATGGACATTCAACATTTAAAACCCCATTCTCAGCACTTGCCAAACACTTGCTCTGCCCCAGGTGTTGCTTAGCACCAGCTGTGGAGGTCCAGTGCATAGCCAAGACCATACCCTACAGAAATCCTCTGCAAGATCCTGCCCTTCCCTCTGCACGCACCAAATAAGAGCTGCCCCCTAAAAAGCAGCTTACTACCAAGATGTGCCCATGGAAGGCCACTATCCTATTCAACAGCATCCCTCATTTTAAGTGTGACATCTCTATTTCACCATCTGCACACCCAGGGGAGTCACTCCTGCTCATCCAAGCTCATGTGAGGAGGTGTTTCTGGAGGACAGCAAACCTTCATGCCATGCCAGACAGCTTCATCCCCACGGCTGAAAGACCAAGGAGACAAACAAGAGATTCTCATTCCCTGACAGTCTTTAAATCAGGATGAAAGAATGCAATGAAAGCATCAGAAGACACAAAGCAATGGCGTTAGATGAACCACATTCCCAAACTCGTACTGGTAAGGCACCCATGAAAGCCTGGCTCCCACAAGTGCTCGTTACTTCATGAAGCAAAAGCTGAGATGGGATCAAGAAACCGGAGTATGTACTAATTCAGATAAAATCACCAATTGAGAAAGAATTATTTATTTCCAATGGATTAGGAGAGACCAACTGACAGCTGCCAAGGTAAAGATGATGCTCAGCTCCATGTGAAGAAAATAATTTTGTTCTGAATTCCCAGAGATTATATTGTTGTGCTTTAATGAGTGCAACCCTCATGGGCATATAGTAAATGTCTCTAATGATTTTTTCCACATCAGAGCGTGGCAGGAGCAGTTGAGTTACAAAACATGCTGAGATGGAACTGAACTGAAACGCCTCCCTGTTATTTATCCCAGGGTTTTCCTCCTCCCACCACCTCCAGACATGAAAGTGATAAGACCTCAGAGCTGTGAGTCATATGGAGGAAAAATGAGCAATTTTGCTTTGTCGTGAAACTTGAAGGAAAACAGGGAAGTTACCATTAAAAGCAGCATTTACGCTGGGATGAACTGATGGAGGGAAGGCAGCAGGTGATGGCAACTCCTGCTCCATGTGATAAGAAAAAACAACCCTCAAGGTCACCATCTTCTGTCTCTTATAAACCGCTCAGCCCTTACAGATGGGAGGAGAGCACCTAGACCATGCCCCATGCAGACTGACAGACAGACCGATGCATGGCAGGAAGAATGGACATCATCCTGTTTCACAAATGGAGATGATGGTGGTCCAAGCGATGGCTCAAAGTGCTGTGTAGAAAGGCTGTGTCAGAGCCAAGGACTGAAGCCACAGTGTTTTAAAACTTGCTCTGGGTTTTGCTATAGGATCATCTTCCTTCTCTAGGCTTTAACATACAAAGCTTGCCACACAGAGGCCATTGTCACCCCATCCCCATCTCTCCCCTCCCCATGTACTTTCTTTCTAGTAGATGGGATGGGGAAGACTATAGAAGTACAGACCTGAGCTCCATCTTCCTGCGTCAGAGATCTCTGAGAAGTACCCAACCAAGTGCTCCAGGTCTTTAATTAGAGGGGTGGAATCACTGCCTTTAAATGCAGGACATCTTTTTGCAGTAGATGAGACACTGAATTTAAAAAGGGTTGGGGTGGTGGTGGTGGTGATTTTTTAAAGCAGAATACACACATTTCAGCCCACCTTCACATTTTGGAGACTGTCACTGTTAGCTTCTCAGCCATGTGCATGGTCTACCAGGAAGAGACTGCAGGAGTAATGCCCAAATTTTGGGTATGCATGGCAAATTCACTTTCAAGCCTCTCCGTATACCCATACATCTCCAACACCCTGAAGTGGGGGGCAGCCCCCCTTCCTCAGTTCCTTTAGGGCTCAGAGTGATCCTTCTGGAGAGGAAGGACTCCTTCACTTCTTCCACCAGTTATGTGCCAGGGGAACTGACCTGTGAAAATCTTCACCTGGAGTGGTGGGTGAAGCCTCCACCACTACCACCATGACCACCACCACCCTGGAGAAGAGGACTTCTTTTTTGTACCACGAACCCGGCTGATTGATGATGTGGCTGTGCAAGACACTTGGTAGCCTGGACTTTGCTGTGCATGGTTTTCTTTCTGTATGGATAATGGTTGTTCCCAACTCAGCTGTTGTCCCTGCAGCTGAAGCCTTGGCTATGCCAGATGGGATGCCAGCAGGGCTATCGGGGCTTTGGCAGCAAAGCAGAGACAAATTTAAATCCTAAAGCTGATGTGTTGTGGGTGGGCATTTACATTTATTACCAGGGCCACCTTTTGGGGAGAGGAAGATGCTACCTGCCTTTCCAAAATGGCAAAAACCAGCAGCAGAAGTCACTCTGCAGTTCCTAGGCATAACCCCCTTTCTTTCCCATGGCATTTGCAGGCAGGAGACCTGACTTCAGCCGACCCTGCCATGACAAACGTCTGCTGGCTTTCCCCAGCGTTAGCAGATTATTCGCTTCCGGGGGTCTGTGTCAGTCCATACAGAGCCCCGATTCATCCTAAACCACTTTGCTGGCATGCACTGGATTAAGCGCCCTGCACTCCCATGACCTTAGCAGAGACAAGGCTACCCCTGTGCACAAAGACAGGCTCTGCCTACAACCAGACATCTCTGGCTGAAGACATCCCTCTCTAAAGGTCCCATCCCACATGGCCAGGAGCAAGAAGCAGCTTGCAAATGATGCAAAGGTCATATCCTCTTCCTAGGACTGATACTTCTGGCTGAAATCCACTTATTTCAGGGCTACAATGAATAAATTATCCCGCTATTGGAGCACACGCAGCACACCCTCTTTTTTCTCTGCAAAACTGTGCTGCCTTAATTGTGTATATTCTTACATGGCACCAACCATTTCCTAACCTTCCCAAGCAGAGTCAGGTTGGGATTTAAACTCGAGTTTAAAACAGCAATGAAGAGGACACAGACCACCTGAGCCTCCTTGTGCTGAACCCTGAATTACACAATTTAGCACTTCTTTGCAGGTTTACCTTAACTCTGCAAAGCAGTGTGGTCCTTGCATGGACTCCTTTATTTTTGTACCCTTTCGCTTGTGGAAGTACAGCCAGGAAAAGGCACCATTGCATCAGTCTAACCCCATCCATGCGAGGAATTGTGCTGGTGTCACTTTTTGTTGATGTTGCTACTAAAATTAAATCAGATTACTATGAAATGTGGTGATGAGCACAGGGAACCCCAGGGCATCACTCTACTTAAGATAATCCTATTGTTGCTCATCCTGAAACAGCTTATGCTAGGAATGATTTTTAGGCGTAACTGGGCCATCCTGGGCTAGGGACTGTAAGAGGACCTCCTCTTGAGGGTTTTTTTCAGCCTTACTTCCTATAATCTGTGACAGCCACAACACCCAGGCTGCAACCAGCAGCATGCAGGGATGCGCATTGGCAGCAGGTGGCGAAACAGAAAGCAAAACCTGCTGCTCTCTGTCAATGGCTCATGCTGGGGGTCTGAAAAAGCTGCTTTCTTGCCCACTGATGGGTGGTTGCTTTGGGGCCAGTGCCCTGGATGGGTATACAACCTCCCTCCTCCTGCTTACATTTCACAACACAGAAGCTGAGACAACAACCTAAGCCCCGATCAGGTATTAAGATGCTGCAAAACATGACAGCCTGCTTGATAAGCCAAGAGTCCCTCTTCAGGCACTTGATATGGTCAGCTGTCTGCCAGCTCCAGCACATGAACCGGAACTTGAAAGGTTGGCCCTGAAGTCCAGCAAGTTCCAGCCTGGAAAATAAGATGGGTTTCTACATCACTCGAGCAGAGTCAAAGTCAGGGCAGCTTCCCTGTGAAACTGCCTGGGGTTCCTGCAACAAGACTTTTTTCCTCTCTAATAAAGTGCAGTCTATCAAAATTAACATCAAAGGGAACAATCCTGTCTTCAGTAAGAGGTGATTTTCAAAGATGACATCCTTGTCTTTATTAAAATAACACAGAGCTGCTGTCTTGTGACACTTGGGCTTCCATCACGTCATCGAAGTGCTGAAAACAAACCTGAAGGAAACATGCAACGCAGATGTGACAGCCCGAGTACTCAGAGGGGGAACAAAACCAACCCACTACACTTTAGAAAAATCAGATCAAGGGCTTGTCACATTTACTTTAGCTAGATAAAAACCATAAACATCTGAAGGGCAGGGCTGTGATCCCAGCATAAGGTCCTTGAAACGCCACATCTGAGCTGCATCTAGCCGTGGCAGCAGGAATCTGTGAGCAGCTTCCACACTCCTGACACAAGAGTGTGGGGTAGCACATCCAGGTGAAGGATACAACCTAATTTCATTATTTTTTTTAAAGCACTTCTTTTGTGCCTCTCAGGGTCTTTTCACTTAACGGTGTGTGGCTGCTTCAATGCACAGACCTTCCTGCCTGCACTTGCACTGGTGCAAGGCAGTGGGGTGTTAGGCTGGATGGGACTGAAGCCAAAGCTCCTTTCTACTCCCGGGGTCACCAGACTGCTCCTTCCCTGCCTGGGGCCAAGCGCTGCTTCTCTGTTTGCTGGGAGGGTGGACGGCCATTTCCAGTCCCCCAGCACAGGGACAATGCCACGTCTGTGCCCAAGAGTCATCAACCATTTACAGGCTGTTATAAATAACATCATTTATTCCATTACAAGAGCTCTGTGATTTTCTGACCCAAAGACCCTCAAAACCCGCTTGCCAGTCTAGCCCCTTGCTATCCAGCACACCTGAGCAACGCTGGCTGCAGTGTGCTTAACACACCTGCTAATTATTGGGGTAAACCCAAAAGAGAGATGGGGATCACTACCACTCCACACACCCCTCACCCTTGATCCTGTCTGTCCCCACCGGCTGACCCAGGGAAGCCAAAGCATGCTAAAAAACACTCATCATTACCCGTCCCAAACATCCTCCAGGATCCGAAGGAATTCCCTGCATTCTGCTGGAATTCGGTGTTTTACCCACAAGGCCACTAACCAATTAGTGCTAACTTCTAATTTGGAAAACCAAAACTATTGGAGAGCCTCCATTTTTGCCTGTGGAGCAGCACCAATGAACAAAATAATTAGAAGTGAAGAGAAGGATTATAAAACCCCAAGCCCATCCCCACCCCATCCCTGCTATAATGAAGAGAAGATTCTGTTGTTTTGTTTTTTTTTTTTTTTTAAAAAAGGATGAGAGTACAGCTGGTCTTTGGCTAGGTGAACCTGACATCACTTTGTATGGCTGGGCAAGGGGGATGCTCTGCTCAATGCCCCCTCTGCAGCTATGCAGATATCCTCTGCGCAACCTTTTAACCAAGCTCAAGTGTCTCCTGAGGACTCTCAGCAGGAGCTAGAAGCAATACAGCCAAACGCCCCACTCCTGCCAAACAAGAAGGCTGCAGAGGCCATGGCAACAAGGTGATGCTGGGCTTCAGCCCCCTTCCTGTGCAGAGTGCTGTAAGCAGAGCAGGTCAGGTGTGATGGTCCTCTCCTTACCCAGCAAGGTTCCTGTCATTAGGTTCAAGGGGTTTTGTTTAAAGAAGTTTGATAGGAACATATTACAAATATTATTTATTAAAAACAACTTAGATTTTCAGTGGCGTTTGGTCCAGAGTTTCTCTTGAACACCAAAGCCAAGAGACGAGGTTGGTGTCTCCATCCTTGATTTCAAGAGATGGGTGCACACAATCTAACACTTAAGCACCTAAAGGGCTTCTCACAGGCACAGCTAGGAGCAAAACATAAAATGTAGCTGATGTCCTAGACAAATAATTCTCCCTCCAGGAAGAATTACGAGGAACATCAGCTGGACCATATCAGTCACATCTCCCATGCCATTCCCAGGTGGTGGAGACACAGAAGCGACCTGTGGCATGCAACGCCCCCTGCTCTCAGGGCAGGGACCCAGCTGGGCACAAGAACATCTCTGCTGCGCTCCTGCTTGCACAGGGAAGCAGAAGTGCAAACATGCCAGCAGCATTTAGGAAACCATTTTTAAAACTATGCTAGTCAGAACAGGACTTCTCCCTCGACTGGTAACCTAGCAACTTCAAGGAAAGATTTAAAATATTAAAGACTAACAGGTAGAATTAGGCAGTATTTTCCAGTGATCTCTTGTTTCTCTATTAACTTTTTGAGAGCCTGACTCATTGGAAGGATGCACCATTCCTGTCCCTCTGAACACATGCTCTTTCTTTTCTCCTTACCTTGTCACTGTTTCTGTATTTGCCCCATTTCTTCAGCATCTTTAGCCACTTGTCCACGCGTTCGATTTCCTGCTGTTTTTGCTGGTGCAAGGGGGAGGAAGACAAGACAAATTTAAGAAAAAAAGCGCCAGAAGATACCTCCTGAAAACACAAAACTTCATTCTCTTTAAGTTTAAACTTCTACGCAAAGACCTCACATTGTGGATGGAAACAATCCACAGGTGCTTGCAGGAACTGGTAATTTCAACCTGTGGTAATTAAAGCAGCATTCGTAAAAATGATGAGACACACAGGCTTAACACAGAGAAAGCATTTCCAAGAGGAGTATTCTTTGAAAACAAAAATCTTTGCAGGTTCAGCTAGGCTCAAATCATTATCACTGTATCAGATCGGCAGAAATGAGATGCTATTTAGTCCCAGTTAGCAGGATCCTAACAGAGGACATGCTCCCAGCTCAGGGGAGATGAGGATGGAGATGATGGTTACCTACAACCTCCATTGCTTTCCCCAGCATGTGCAATCCCCTTTTCAAGCTGCAGGCACTGAGTGCTGTGCCAAAGCAGAGGAAAAAGCCCAAAACTGCTTTAAAAGGTGCAATTTCAGTGCAGTGTGCAGGAGAGGAGATGCCTGACCCACCAAAATAAAAGGTCCAACAGCTGGGCATAGTGCAGAGTTCCCACCTCTGCACGAGCAGCAGTGACCAGCGGGTGCTGGCTACCTGCTTTGCTCTCGCTTGCACATTTGTTTCCTCAAAAACTGTCCCCTCCCCAGCTGGTGTGATAATGATCCAGTACCCATGATGACAGAGCTGGCAACTCTCACCTTATCCTCCAAGGCCGTGCGGGTTGGCAGCTCCTGCTCGCTGGAAAAGCAAGGGGTCACCAGTTACTCTATGGGCAAGAAAGGGTGCGGAGGAGTGCAGGGTGCTGCAGCTCAAGGACCACCTCAGGTACCTGAGGAGATACAGCCTGGGGGCTTCATGGCTTTCCTACAGCTGTCCCGGATGAGGAAGAGGCAGAGGAAGCACCAGCCAAAACCCCACCACCCTACAGGAGCTGCTGGGGGGTAATCAAGCACTGGACATCGCCGGAAATCCTGGGCATAAACCTCCTCTTCAATACATACATGATCAGCAATTAAAGCAGGGGCGGGGGTGAAGGGGAGGGGGAGGCGGGATTTCTAAACAGCAATTGCTTCGAACCCCCCTCCTGCACACAAAACACCTACTATTGTAACTTTTTGTTCAGATTTGGAATTAAAATAGTTCTTTTAAGCATTCTCCCCAGGCACAGGGTGTGCATCTAATTAATCTGTGCCTTGCTTAGGATGGGGATATCCTAACAATCAGGTATCTTGTCTCATCTCTTCCTACACCTCCCTGAATCATCAGGTGCAAACGCAAGAGCCTCTCCCTCTGCGACACACCGCGGGCCTCCACAGAGGCACAGGAGCACCATCCTCCACCTTCTGACACCAGGCTTGTGATGGGAAACCATTTCTGAGCCTTGCCTTGCAGCAGATTCAAAGCATCAGAGTGTTTGAACATGTTTGGTTGAGGAAAGGGGCTCATCCTAGTCTTTCCTCCTGCATTTGGGATTGATCAAGCCAAGCCACAGAGCGGCTTATAGGAAAGATACTGGGTCTTCCACAGGTAGATGGCAGGTGCAGGTAGATGGTCTGCACAGACACGCGGGTCAGAGAGGACAGGAGGACTTACTGCAGGAATCCAAACCGGTCTGTAACTTTATACAGCGTGAAATCTGCATCTTCCCAGGGGTCAATCTGAGCTCCTTCCTGCCTGCCCTGAAAGCAGAAAGGACACCTGTAAGCCGGCCCCAGCACTGGGAGTGCCCCAGTGCCTGCATCCCACCCCCAGTGCCTGCATCCCTCCCTCCCCGCACACTAGAAGCCATAGAGCCAGGAGACCAAAACCTCCTCTAAAGAGACAAATACAACACAGGCAAGAGAAAAACGCACAAGTTCAGCCTATCCAGTGTCCCTGGTGTGCCTCTGCTATGGGCTGGGAAGGGTTGTACATCGGAGAAACCAGTGCTGTTTGGGCATAAGCCATCCTGGTGTTAAGGGAGCACTGAAGCACTAGAAGCCCAGGACATTTCAGTATTTGTGCTGAGCACACATGGGATCTGCGAGAAACTCTGGGGACATGGTGAGAGGGGATGTGCAGGCAGAAGCAGATAGGGAGAGCCAGCATGAAGCCTGATGGCATGAGGGTTACTGGGGTGATGCCTATAGGGAGGCAAAAGTTCTTATTTGAAACATTCCTAATCAATACAATAGCTTCAGCCTTAGCCAGCATGTCAGGGAGAAACACGAGGTTGGTACCTTCTCATACTTGGCAACAATCTCCGCTTTTTCCTGGGCTATTAAAGACTCTATATCTTTCTTCATGTCAGAAGCTGTAAGGCAAAGAAAAAGGGGGGGGGGGGGGGGGGGGGGGGCAGGGGGAAGGACATAAGTAAATTGGAAATATTTTAGCAAAGTGCTAATAGAAGAAACCTTTGCTGACAACTTTAGCTTCTAGCTGTATCCCATAGCTAAAATTAGGCTGAGGTTAAAAAGCCCCTGTACAAAGCACGCATGGAGTTTGCCTCCACACAGCAGGACTGCCAGCTCCCACCGCTCTACACTGGGACACAACTGAATTTGAGCAAGGGGGAGTCTTGTCTGCTGGAAGACAAGATGCCGTGCCTTTGTTCTTAGGCACACACATGCCTGTACAAAAGACATCGTGCTCTTAAATTGAGACATGCAAACTGGCCACAGAGCCCTTGCATTGCACACGTCGCACCCCAGCTGGGCGCTGCACAGCATAGCATTTGTGTGGATGACGGCAAACCACCACGCTCTTGCCCTCAGCTATGGCTGTGAAGCCATGAGATGCTCTGTAGGGGCATCCAAAGGGAGATTTATCATCAAAAGAGAAACTAAAAAGAGAAGTGTTTGCCTACTGAAGTGTGCACACAACAAGTAAATTGGCCTCTAGATGATTACCTTCTATACACACCCCCAAAAGACATCAAACACAACTTGAGTGTTGTCTTGTACAAACCCAAAGGAGCATCCTTTCTTTCAAGCCATAACTAGTTTCTCATTGTTTGCCAAACAAAAAAAGTTCATCTAAGACACCGAGCAGAAAACATGTGCAGACAAAATCCCCAGGGAACCACAGTCCCCAGGGATGGCTGCGAGGAAGAAGGCAGAGGTCTACCAAGCCCTCCTCCTCTGAAACTCTATGGAGCAGCAACCAGCCCAGCTCAGACCACAGAACAGCTACAGTACCACCTAAAGCCAAGCTACCGCAAGCCACGTTACCCAAACCTTCAGGCTATGGGAGCAATGCTGCCATAGTGCAGCCCCAGCCACAGCAGTCCCAGGGCATGGAGGACAGCTGTAGGGACAGACAGCCAACGGGGATGGCCTCATCTCCAGCCCACTGACCACATTCCTAAGTGCTCTGTAAAAGGACAAATTCCAGCCAGCCCCAGAGCTATATATCTTTCTGGTATCTTCCCCTTGCTCCCCTTCCCCAGTGCTTGGTTGCTTTTTTCTTAATTTTTTTTTTTAAAAGCTTTTTAGAATAGTTTTAAGTTTTCCACACTTCTGCTATGAATTATAAAACCCTACTCAGTGCCAACAGGATAAACACTGGGAAGTCACGCTGTGTTATCACCTCCATAGCTCCGTCCTTCAGAGTCCTGCTGACTCGCCACAGGTCCCAGATGGATACTACACATTTCAAGAACAGCAAGGTAAAATAATTTTAGTCCACAGTTGTAAGTGGCTTAGAGTTTGGAAAAGTTTTTGAACACTTAGGAGTATGAAGCCTCTTAGAATAGCTTGTTATAGAGGCAGACTGCATTTTGCCTGCTGTAAAAAGATTCAGCAGGGTTGGGAAAAAACTGTTAAGAGCCACCACAGCCTTAAAATATTTTCCCCAATGTCACATTACAAATGATCCAGTGATTTACCCAGAACATCTGAAAGCTAAACAACTTCAATAATACAGTCCAGAGGTTTCTTGCAGGGCTTGAAAGGAGCTCCCTGGAGCATCTGGGATCCTGCATTGCTGTGCTCTGATCCCTTCCCAAAGCACTGGTGACCACCTCCTTGCAGAGAAGAGGAGCATTGCTACCCACAGATAAAGCATTGTGCAACAGCTGCTCAGGAATAAGTTTACTCCAAGCTGCCATTGCAGCTCTCTAATGGACACCAGGAGCCATCCTGACATCCCTTCAGGAGGAACCTGGAGGGTTCTTGTCATAGGACATGCTACCCAACTTCTGGCTGAAGCTGCATCTCGGCGAGCCACCGCACAGCCAGCTGTGGCAGTGCTTGGCACCACACGAGCCAGAGAAGCCAAAGGTGTTGCACTTGGGATGATCTGAAGAACTGATTTTTCCTTGAGGGGAAAAAAAAAAGAGTAACTAAAAGAAAAAATGGGGGAGATATGACGAGCAAAAGTATCAGCACTTTCCAAGGCTCAGCCCACTTCTCTGCACCTTCAGATGTCCGTAAGCCATTATTTGTCTCAGCTTACCAACTCCTTAATGCAACCTCCTTGCTGCCACCATGTCTTTCAGGCACGGATGGAGACAGCTGGGAGATCCATCTTTCCCTAACTCTTCATTTCAAAAGCAGTCATCACTCCTGGTTGCCAGCAGTGTGATAGAAATATTAAACCACACACAATAATTGGAGCTACCAGGGCAGCTCTTCTGCAACACATTATCAGCCAACAGCATGGGCATTTCACTGCTTTACACTCACCTATACAGACACCGGAAAAAAGCAAACTCTTCAAGTTCACAGCAGGAATGGGTGTATCTTTCCCCATTATTGACTTGACAATCAAAACAGAGCAAGGACAGAAATATTAAAGTGTATTTTGTTCTCTTATTTTTCCAAGCTGCAGCTCTTACTTCAAATGTTCCCAAGAATTTTGCTCAATATACATTAATTGCAGCTTCATTTTTCAAAGTAGCAAGGTCTGAGTAACTGTCTCATAGTATCATCTAATATATCTGCGTCTTCTCCTTTTCACACCTTCCTTCTGCAAAGTTTAACTCAAAGGCAAATTCACTCCCCCAATCTGACATTGTTTTTTGGTTGTTACGGGGCAAAAGAATTTAAGTGAGGTCCTTTATGTGGTGCTAAAAATACAAATATTCTGCAGACTGGAGGGAAAAATAAACTGTACGTCAAATTAAATAGGCAATTTTTCAAGATGTTTACGAAGTGGAAGTTATTCTGAACGTCTCTGACCACACTCTGTAACAGAAAAACCAGAGGAAGAGCGACTTGGTAACATGGGAGGGTTTACACAGCAGAAGACAGCAGCAAGACCACATATATTTTGGCACCCACCTCTGCGAAAGCCTTTCTGCAGTCAGAAACACCAGACAGGTGCAAAGGAGCCAATTCTGCATCTCATGCCTGGAATGTACATGTTTGTTTTCTCTTTCTACTATAACAGTGCAAAAGTTCACAGAGAAAATGGTTGATGGCAGTGGGAGGGATGGAGATGGCAAGTGGCTGCACTAGCCTCAGTGTTTGACTGCAATACTGCTGCTTTTCAGAGTACAAAGGTGATGCTGTGCTTGACTACGTGATTTTCAAAGTACTCTGGAGAGGGAACAGAATATAGCTTAGCTCTGTAACAGCCTGTGTTGAATATGGATATTTTTGTTATTTAATTCTGCACTTACCTGAACTCCAGAGTAGTTTGACACCATGAAGTTATAGCATTTGCTTGAGGGAAATGACAGCTCATGTGTATGAAAACTACTGAGACATTTATTTTCTGGAGAGTTTGACGGAACACATCATTCTGCCCTGATATAAATAGGCTACCTATAAATAGGTGCAGCCTGTACCTGCCATGCTTCTCCATATACCTATATAAGACTGAAGACTTTTTTTTTTTTTTGGTAATACGCCACTCAAATGACTTTCTCAAGCCTACCATCCAATTTTCTCCTGTGAGTACTGTATTTTCCCAGCAAACAGGTTTGGTTTTTTTTTTTTTCCATGACAAACACCCAAGATGAAGCAGTTATGAACAGGATTGGTAAGAAAATGTAAACAATGCAAGAACAGTATCAGATAAATTTACTAGGATATAAGCAACAGAAAGCCCCAAACACACTTAAATTCAACTAGGAAACAAAGTTACCAACTAGTTCCTTTTAAAAAGAATGAGTTGAAAAACCCCACAATCTGTCGTCTCACACTAGAACTTGCAGCTTCCAGTTTACAATTTAGGGAAGTAAAAATAAATCCCTGCAACAGTAAGCCTAAAGATGCTTAATGGAAATGCACATTACTGCCTACCCGCACTGAACGCTATCTGGCCATTAGCAAACCTGAAATAAAATATCCAAGTTTTGGATGATAGCAACTTTCCTGAAATTAATTCACCAGCTGGGATCTCAAATATCGGGCAGTGAAAAGAAGGTGTTGCATCAAAAATGCAAGACTTGGTGCAAAAATTGTTATCCACAAATCAGATTTACTGTTATAACCCTCCCCCCAAATCCCCTATTTTTCCAGTAAGATCTGCCAAGCTCCTGCTGCCCTGCACTGGGTGGTACCCAGCAGGACCAGTATGGCCGAGAGCATGGGACCCTCTGGCCACCAGTCACCCAACCTGCGCGTTGCAACTCTGCTGGCTGCCCAGAAGAGGAACGAGTGTTTCCCACAGCCCAGTGGCACACACGTCCCCTGCTGCCCCCAACCACGACGCGACGTCTCCCGCTTATAAACTCATTAGCAATCACTCTGCCTGGTTTTCTCCCTGTGTGACAGTGGGAGACCTGCAGAAGACACAGACACTGCCACCTCTTTCCACAGAGGTCTCTTGCCAAGGCCACATCTGCAGCCCTCTGCTCATCACCAGGTCCTCCTCTCCCCACTGTTCAATTTACATGAAACGAGGACAAACTTCCATTAAACTCCACCAGGATGCGAGACCTGTACGCAGAGTTTAATCCATCAAAAATGCAAATGGATGTGGTCTAAGGACTGGAGCTGAGACATCAAAGGCTCAGCTGATGGCCCCTGCAGAGGTTTGCAGGTGGTTGCGTATCAGCAGGTCTTGAGATGGCCTCCCAGAAATTCACTGCAACCGTGATTCCAGATCTCACTTCTCCAAGCCCTCTTTGCAAAGCAGTTTTGCTGTTGGAACCTTGGCCAAAAAGCAGTTTTCCAGCCTTTGAACGGAGTAGCTGTGGTGATGCTACCAAGAAACCTGTCTGAGCCACAGCTGCTGAATCTTCAGTCTCTCCAAGCCCTTTCTGCCCCCTTACAAGGAAAGCGCAAAAGTTTTCCATGTTTTTATACCAGTTCTACACAGGTTTTATGCTGTCAGGCTGCACTAGCATGAAACCGTATTGCTAGACTTCTCCATTTTGCTGCAAGGTGAACTGTAGGTCCAGTGTCACTTGGCAGAAGGGCTTTTGAAAATAAAAATATCAGTAAAATCGCCTCTTTTTAGGAAGTACAGCATAGCATCATGTTCTCAACCTTGGGCTGGATTTGGGGATATTCTGGAACGCCATTTTTAAATTTTACACTGTAGAAAAGTATCTACTCAAGCCACTTGAGATTACAGACTATAAGTTTTGGTTATTTCTCTGTTCCTGCTGCATCCACCAGTCAGAGAAAATTAAAGGCAAGCATGATGCAGGTGTACAGCCAAATACAGTTGAATTACAAAATCTTAACAGTTACCTTCAGCAAGCAGAGTCATCTCAACCACCTGCACCCCTACTCAGCATGCTACATCTCCAGGGCAAAGCTTGTAAAATTTGCATTTTTGCTTCAGTAACCTCTCACAGTACCGTACCTTTCACCTGTCCAGCTGCACCCAAGCCCATGCAAACATGTATGATTTTTTTTCTGCATGCTATTGCAAGCTGAAGGTCATTGAAGAAGGAGAAATTTAGGTGAAGGTGTGTTGGTGTCCTGAATGTGTCCAATTAACCACTAATAGAGACTGCTGTTATGAGGGGAAAAGAGAGAAAAAAAAAAGGCAGATTTTGACACACTGTACTTAAACACCACGCTGGCCTGTATCAGACTGAAACCACCACTGTGAAATAAAGTCAAAAAGGTACGTACTTACTACAACCATATCCACCACTGCTGAAACTCAACGAGTCGCTGTTTCTGTTTCACATTCTATTTTAAAAGCACATTTTAACACAGTGTTTTATATCTTTAGCCATATAAGCCTGTAATTTTTCCTTTATACATCTATGCAAGTGGAAATGCTTATACAACATCTGCTAAGAGGTGAGACCCTCACGAGGCGCACCTGCAGTCTGCACCACTTCCCAGCAAAGCACTGCTCTCACTTGTAAAGCTACTACTAGTTGTTAATAGTGACTTGCATGCTTGCATGCCCTGGAATAAACCTGGCCACGCAAAGCGGTGCAACAGTCTGCTTAAAAAGCGGCTAAAGCAAGCTGTGAAAAGTTGAATAAACCCTATCAGGGTTTTTTTAAGTGCATGAAACAGGCACCTCGACATGCTTCAAACCATGCAGACTGTATCAGTTTGCAGCAAACTTCCCATCTTGGTTGCCTGGTACAACTTGGCGGGCACAGTCAGCAGCTGCGAGCCGAGGGCAGCTGTCATCAGAGGCTCTTCTCCCATGCACTTAAAGTCTTTCAAAAGCAAAGTCGCGGGCTTACACCACTGCACATACCTACCAAGCACAGCCAAAATGAGCACGGCTCAACCGCATTGCCATGGTTCAAGGAAACCTCAAGGCCTCCCAAGACATCCAGGAGGAGCTGTGGGCTGTTGCAGGCAGGCACCAGCATGCAGGACTGCGTGTCCGGGAGGTGACGAGTCACAGGAGGAAGTGACAGCCACACGCCGCCGGCTGCTTCGCGAGACCTAGCTCGCCACGTGGAAGTCAAGCTGCTCCCCAGGTCTTGGTACAAGACCAGCCAGCATCCCCACCTCTGGCATCACAGCTGCTGCAGTATTTTTTACTAGAAACCCAAATTTCAATCCCAAAATGGACACCACACTCAATGTGCTTGCATTGAAGGCTTCTGCTGATCCCCATCTGCAGCTCCTCTCTCATTAACAAACCCAGACTGCAAATGCCCTGGCCAGGCACCAGCTTCAAAACAACACATCACCAGACTGCACACCACCAGTCTTAGCCCAAATCCAGCACTCGCTTACAACCCTGCTACTGAAAAGGAAATCAGACTTGTACTTGCAATGTGAATTATGACTTCAGGAATGAGATTACTATCAAGCAGGATGAACCAAGACACAGGAGATCCTGTTTGCATGTTTATTTTCTTGACTACAACAAAAACTCAAGAGCACGCAAGCAAGTTTGGTGTTTTGTTTGGTTGGTTTTTTTAAGAGTGGAAGGAGCACTAAGCCAGCTGAATTGTAAAGAGGTTTATGTTTTAATTGTCTCAGGGTCTTTGAAAATGACTGCCCATAGATCACTTTATATGAGTCACAGATGTGTTACAGAAAATTCAGACGAGCTCCTGTCCCGGTAAACTTGCATTGCAACTGAAACTGAGCTGGATGCTGCGCTGGATAAAAACACACTCACCTCCCTTAGCAGAGGCACTGGGAACACCCAAGTGAGAATCTCCACTGCAACTCACTTTGATGCCACCAGCAATGTCCCAACAAGCCAGAGCATCCAGCGTCATTGCAGATAAGATCCAGCCAATTGATTAGCACGTGTACCCACAGCACACAGCAGCTCTCGGGGTGATTCTCACCTGCTGCAGAACTGGTTTGTGAGTTTGGAAAAGGAAGCGTGGAAATGCAATCCGGCTCCAAGCATCGTGCCCTTACCTGAGCCTGGTATCAGGTGCTGAGATGCATCAGTTCAGCTGGAGTTGTCCTCTCCCCTGCGGGCATCTACCTGGCAGGAGTTGGTTGCCTCTGCTGCAGGGTGGTGAGGACCCCAGGCCACCACAGCCCACCGGTCAAATGCCCTTTGGCCTCACTTGTGCTGCCCCAGCTCAGTGTGGCAGCTCTCCCCTCTGCTCCTCTGGCACATGAGAGCTCACCATGAGCAACTGGGAGAAAAGGCAAGGTGGGAGGCAATCCGCAGACGGGCTCTCTCTTCCCCCGGGCTCACTGCAAAGGAAATAAGAAGTTGGTAAGTTATCCAGTTCTGGCACGGTGGAGGCACCCTCCTTTACCAGCACAGGGGGTCTTTGCACACAGAGGAAAGGCAGGTCCCATTGGAGCCGGCAGCAGGGCGGCAAGGCAGTGTGTCAGCCTGGTGGGGAAGGAACAGGCTGTAACAGGAGGGCACCAATGGCAGAAAGCAAACGATGCTCATCTGCGCTGCAGGAAAACCTTTGGTGTCGGTCATGCTCAGATTTTGTTGATTTGGTGGGTTTTTCAGGATGAGTTTCTTCCCCACCCAGATCACAGCATCAGCCCAGCCCAGCATGAACTTGCGCTAACACAGAGGACTCATTATAAGGATTTTGTTTGGGGCTGGGCAGGAATTTTACAGCTATCCAACCACACATGTGACAGGTACCAGAAAACCAGCCTCCGTGCCTCCAGCTGCACAGCATCATGTTGTCCGGGGTATTTATCCAGGGATGCTCAGCTCAGACACAACGCAGCACCTGGTTTGCAGTACAGGGCTGTATTTTAGCCCATTTTCTGGCCTGGTTGCGTGCCAGGGGATGGAGGGGCTTCCCATGCAGATCTCAGAGTCCATCACACCTTTGTACCAGCAGACATGTGCCACTGGCAACTCAGCAGGCAGAATATGCCCCCTGCCCAAGCCAAAGGCACAGAATTACACCTGACTTCAGCCGGTCTAAGAACATGTTGCCACCAAGAAGGGATGCAATGGGGGGTCCAGGCCATTCCTCCAGGAATAAGCTGGGGGGAAAGGGAGAAGCAGCATATGGGACTTCGGCCAGGTTAAGACCAGTAACACAACATCACCGACTCACATGGCAGAGGAGCTGGCAGCAGCAGCACCACTTGAGCCACCTTCCAGCATTTGCAGTTCCTGCCCGATACATCCAAACATCCAATGCAGTTCAAAGGACACCAGAGCCCAACATATACCTACCATTTTTTTAAAACAAGTTTTTAATTCTGACCTTAAGTAACTCAGAGAAGCAAAGCACTGGTTTCACAAGTGTGAAATCAAGCCATCACCCCAAAGCATGTGCTTCTGTTTGAAGCCAGCAAGTGCCGGGAGGGGGAAGCGTGAGCCAACGCCTGGGAGAGGAAGCACAGCTCACTTTTGTCATGAGCAGCCACTTTAATAACACCACCTCTCCTCCAATCCCCCTCACAAGCACCTGTGAATGGACTTTTCCCCATGTTCCTGGGCTGTCTTGTGCTGAATTTCCCCACTGTCACCCTTCCAGCACCAGGACACAACGACTCGGAGACTTCAAAGCACAGACAACTTCACACCCTTTCAGAGGTGGCCACTTTATCAAGTAACCTATAACACAGCTTACATTATATATACATTATTACTGAGTAACTTATAATGTGGCTTACACACATTATAATGCGGATTACACACATTTCCCCTTGTTCTCCCAATTTGCACCAAGCTTTTAAAATACAATGGCAAGCTGTGGTCACAACTATGATAATACTTTGCCACTAGACTACGGCAATACCATGAAACCACAATACATTGGCCAAGCCTTTTAGTTCTAGAAATAACTAAAAAGCTATGTAAGGCTGCATTTACATGCTATCCACCCCACATCAACACTACCACCGTGCACAGCAGTACTGCCAGTAAATAAAACCTCAACACTCTCCCCACCATCCTTCCTGTGCTCCCAGCACTTAGGTCTCGCTCTCATTTTCACACACATTTTTTTGCGCTGTACCTTGGTGCTCAGGTTAAGGCCTTCCGCCCAAGGATAGAGACGGGAGAATAGAAGCAAGAAGGCTGATAAAGAGATTTGCTCTCCTCCCTGCTTGTGCTCAGTAAGCCCAGCCTTGGTGCTTCTGCAAAGCTCAGCTGTTGCAATGTCAGAAGACGTGGCTTTAGACCTAAGCTAAACACTCAGAGCAGAACAGCAAGTCTACAAGCAATTCTTTGCCAGCTTCTATTTTTAGACCTCACAGGGAATAAAAAGAGCATCCAAACATTTTTTGAGCTCTTTTTGACAGGAACTCATTTTCTCCAGACAACAGCAGCAAAAAACCAACCAAACAAAAACCAGCACAAAAACTCCAAGATGCATGAATTTATTTTTTTTAAAGCATCGTTATTTAAATGATTTCTCATTAAAAGAGAGACGTAAACTGAGGAATGCAGAAGTCCACCTGTGGCTTTGGGAATTGAAGACATTTTTCTCTCTGCATTCCCTCCTTCTTCCAACTCCAGTGTCTATAAAAAGGCCAGAAAAGGCGGGGGTTAGGGGATATCCCCTTTTTTCAGGTGATGCACTGACCTGGAAAGGAACTATATAACCACAGAGCTTAGGAACTAGCTGCTTCTGTTTGCTTAAGACTGGAAGAGCAGTTTATGTTTCTTGAACCATAAACTAAAGGAAGCTACAATGATGGTCATTCTCCACTTGGACATGCGTACCTCTCAAATACTGTATTTTATTCTTTTCAGTCCATGTAGCAACACCATGGGACATGCTACTCTTCCTTTTTACCATCCCCATGCTCATTCTTGTGCCTAGCTATACATGGCAATTTTGGGTAAGCTAAAAGCTCTTATTACATCTCTTCTTGCTATTCACAATTCTTTTTTTTTTTGCCATTTTGCTACTGGCCACCCACACCTAACACATGTCTGAAGCAGCAGGGTGAGGACACGCATCCTGGCTGATACCTACGATGTCACCCTGGGCACTGTGGGGCTAGTGATGGTCACTAGCCAAAACCAAAGGAACAAAGATCAAAAATAAGCTATTGTGCTGCCAGCAGCCTGTGCTCTCCTTGGCACAGAGGGGTGGCATCTTTTTTAAAACACAAATAAGAAAACAACGAATGTACCATTATATAAAGTCACTATGACAGCCAATGAAATAAATAGATAGGAAGCTAAACAGCCACTAACGACGAGATGCAGCTTGTCTCTGGAAAACTCGCCCAAAATAATCATTGAGGTGAATGATTTATAAGTTATAGATATCTAAGTTGAGTTAAAGTGAGACCTATGCTGACCATGTGGGTCTTGCACCCCTTGCTAGAGCCCCTGGCTGCACCCCATTTTTAGGAGGGGAGGCAGCTTGAGCCATTACCCTGACCCATACTAATGCCCATCCCCCAGGAAAATATGTGTTTTAAATGAGGTTCTCTGAGTACCACCCTCATTCCTTCAACTGCTTTAGTAAGTTTAATCAGCTCACACTGCCTCCAAATACAGAACCACATGCAGTAAGTTATTTGTATTTGGCAGAGGAAACTCCCTGACCATTTTGCTGACAGTTCATGCGACTTACATTACTGTCAAATAGTATCTCTGGATGCTAATCGACAAGCTGTTATTAACTTGTTTTCTTTTACCAAAGCCCCATGCAAGCATGTCCAGTAATAGAAAGCTTCAACGAAACAAGAAGTATTTGATCCAACACTGGAAAATACTGAGAAAATGTCTCCCAAAGCTCTTTTATGGCCTTGAACCATATGCAGGGCAGCGTTAGGATATACAAATTTTTTAAGGAGTATGAAAGCAATAGTTTTTTAATTACAACATAACCTTTCCCTTTGTTTGTGCTTGTTGATAACTCCTAAAATTACCCCAACCTGAACAGTCACAGGAATTTTTGCCCTTTTTTTTTTTTTTTTTTTGCAAAAGCAACATTTTATGTAAACAAGAAAATTTAATGGTTATGTTCCCTTTGTGAAAATTGTTCACATGAGAAGTCCTCCCCCCTTCCCTTTGTGGAAAACATGTTTATAAAATCCAATCAGAGGCAAAGACTTAAGGCAGATGTAACGCTTCAGCTTACGAAACAGCAATGGTTTTGTAGGACACCCTGTTAAAAGCAGCTCACCAGCTTAGGAGTCAATATAAAAGTAACTCAAGGGTTCTTGGGGGTTTTTGGTTGGTTTTTTTTTTTTTTTTTTAAAGTGTTGAAATCAACACCTGTCTCATTTGGTCAGGGCTCCAAAATACATCTTATAATTCACAATGTCTTTGGCTGTTACCACTTTACTGTGGTCAACATAAAACTAAACCTGATGCTAAAAATGGATCCATTGAGACTGCTGAGGTTGAAAGACAGACACACAACTTTCCAACCAGAGAAAATGAAATGGTACTGATATTTTGGAGTAAGCCATATTATTGCAGTAACAGTTTCTGTACTTCAGACACAAGTGCAATGAAATGATGCTCAGGGAAGCGGTGGAAATGCAGCCGGGCAGGTTGGTGCTGGACACTGGTAAGAGCTAAGTATGGAAGAGGATGCGAATGTCCCGGTCACTGGCAAAGCCCTAGCGCTGGTAGCAGGCAGCTGGTGAGGTGCCACGCTGGGCAGTGACCAGCGGCAAGCAGCAACAGCCCCCAGCCATCAACAGCAGCCGAACCAGTGCTCCTGAAACTGTGTCCTGAGCACGTACCACCAACCACAAGAGCATGCAAGCGTGGTGCGCATCTCTCCATCACTGCAGTGGGGTCTCCCCAGATGCAGAGCAAAGCCATGCTGGTCGCCGGTGCAGCAGGTGTAAACAGCTTGTGCCCTTGCATGTGTGCTGGGGGGATAAAATGAGCCTTACCCCTCCTCCACCAGCCCCACATAGACCCTAAAGCCCCCAACAACACTTTTTTCCTTTGCAAGTGCACCATCAGCACTTGGGGTATTTCCTAATTAGCTAAACAACGGCCTCTGAAGAGCTCAGCAAGGATTGCTCACGTCACCACGCTGCCGTCTCATGGGCTTTACCACAACGGCAGCACTTCCCCTGACCCGCGGCAGCGAGGCCAAGCCACCAGCACGCACCTCTCCCTCAGGGCGATGGCAGAGCACTGCCATACTTTATGGCACATACCACTGTGTAATGAGGTACACCCCCAGCATCCCTAGGCCACCTCAAAACAGCGTGAACCAGAAATTCAGGTTTGCCAACTCAGCGTCTTCCCCACCCCTGGTTTGGAAACCTCCTGCAATGATCGCATCAGGAGCAGGCAAAAATTCAGCTTGGTTTCTGGGGAGAGAATGCTATGCCTGAGCACTTCATCTGGCTCGTTCCTCATTTTACCCCATGATGGACTCAAAGGTGGAAGAGTGGCACAATGAACTGGCTGAGCCAGACCCAAGTTTGGAGTCCCGCTTCACGTGGTGCATGGAGAGCCCCGAGCAGGTCTGGTGTGGACCCGAACCTGCAGGTGCCACCATGGAGCCCAGTACCCATGGGATGTACAACAGAGTGAGCCAGGTGACATACACAGACATCAAACCAGACGTCATCTTTCCATTTCTAGTTTTTCAGAGGCATTCAGGCAGCACCTTCGATCAAATATGCTTGAGAAAGCAACACAAGGAACTTCAGAAAAACGAATGCTCAAAACCACAGTGGATCTATTACCTACATTTACTGTTTTCCATGGCCTCGGCATTTCTGATGTGAATAATGGACAGCAACAGAAGCAGGATAAAAGTAAGTCAAAGGGGACCACAGCAGACTCCAATCTATTAAGGAAAATGTTTGAGAAGGGTGTTTCCAGTAAAAGCTAGAGCTTGCATGGGGAAGGTGACAGTACGCATGGAAGAACCAAAAAAAAAAAAAATTACAAAATGCCTTCTTGGATGAGATAAAAAGCAGAGGGAGAAGTTTAAGTAGATGACAGGCTGTGGCAGTGATATAAAGACAAGCATTTGGTATGATGCAGACCCATGCAAGGCTGGCCATAAAAGCAGCAGCAGATGCTGTTCTCCCCAGGAAACAAATGAACACAATTCAAGTATCACCTGTGTCTCAAGATGCAGTGTTACTTAGCTGAAGACATGCTCAGCTAAAGAAAAAAAAAAAGAAAATGAAAGATGCATTTATCTCAAAAATACTTTAACATTCACCCAACAAATCAACAACTAGACAGTTCACTTAAAACAGTTCACTTAACACAAAATTTTAGTTCACTGCTACAAAAGACATCTGTAAGCAGGATTATGATTTTTCCTCAGCAGCTTGGGAAATGGGAATCTTCCTGTTCCAAGATCAAAACCTGGGAGAGCTGAATGCATCCTACTAAAGTGCAGCTGGACTCAGCACTGTGCAAGACTTGGAAAAGGGAAGTTGTCAATAAATAAGAATCTGAGGGCAGTAGAGGGTGTTTTGATAGGAAAGGCATGAAGAAATCACTTTTTTTTTTTTTCCTCTAAAGTAAAGAGTGGGGCCAACACAAAGAATAAGATCCATGCTGAAGTTAGAACATGCCTGCAGGCCTTCAGATAAGACTTCAAAATAGAATAGCAATTGCGTGGGAGTTTTTTGCATTTTATTTTTTACAAAACATCAAGTCCTCCAGCAGGAAGGATTCTTCCAGAGAGGAGAGATCAGAGCTGGTTCACTCTTTATCATCACTGTTGAGTAGAAAGGAGCCTCTGTGAGCCCACCCTTTAATTTAAAGCACAGTTGCTTCAGTCTTGGCCTGGCTGAGTACAAACCAAGGAGTTAATCTTCCCAGTTCCCATCTCCCATGTAAGCCCGGACCTGGATTCTCATCTCAGCTCACTGGTCACAGACCTTCCTTTAGCACCTGCTTCAGACAGATGCATGGCTGCAGCAAAACAAAAGCAGTGCCCTTCCCACCTGCTCCAGGCAGCCTAACCTCTCCTTATGGATATCTCCCCACCAGATCCTCTCCTAGGACCCATTACAGGAGGGTGAGCACTAAATCTCTTTTGCAGCAGTAAAACCTGTGCTGCGCTAAAGCTATTACTTGTTTCTCCCACTTCCTTCCATTGACAGAAAACAAAAGCTTGTAGTGTTGCTCACCATTATCAGAAAACACTTGCTTTCCCAGATTGTTTCTCTCCTCCTTGTTTCGGAAGGGTTTTCAGTAGAATTACACACTCACTCCCAATAAAAAGCAGCAGAAGGTGATTTGGGACAGAGGCACTTCAGAGACCATCTGGCAAATCCAGCCTGGATCCAGGCTCAGCCCGGTCCTGCCCTTCCCATTCCTGCTGGGGACTGCATACTCCAGCACCTCCTCCATCACCTTACAGGTCCTGTGGAGGAGACTATGCTCCAGCCATGTCTTCAGAGATGAGGCCAGCTCTGCACCACTGACCTGGCTTCAAGTGGCTGCCCCTGTTTTCTAGCTGCAGACCATCTCCAGAAGATACTCTGCCCACTCTGAGTGTCTGCTGTATCATTGAGTATCATACTTTGCATATCTGCTGTTTCTCTCCTCTCACCACGCACTGCACTTCCTTCCTGCCAGATCCCTTATCACCACATTTCACCCCAAAACCACCCGGATGAAACTTCCACTCTTGCTGATGCCGCTCTTTTATTCAGCGACCAAAGAAAACACTCTCACGGCAGGCACTAAGCCCGCAGCGCTCCTGTCAATGAGTGATGCAGAATTAAACACAGGTGTCACATGAAAACATGGTGCCAAGCTTACAGTTCCCAAAAAAGCACTGAATGTGTGCACACACTTGGTCACTCTTTTTTTTTTTTTTTTTTTTAAGCAACCAGAGTATCAAGTGTCAGGTCCTAAAACCAAGAAGGGCACCAAAAGTCCAAGTATTATTTAGGATATGAAATATGCAACTACTGCAACCCAAGCTGACACCTTGCAAACCCCTAACTGAAATCTGCCCACAATGGCTGTTGCCAAGCCCAAACAGCTTTCATACACACGTGGCGATTCCCTGCAATGCAAACATTACCCAGACAGCCACTCTGTACCCCAAAACTGATGCAAAGGAAAATCTGGAGTCGCAAACACCACACTTCTGCAGGAGCTCAGCACCAGCCCTGCACCATCTGCTGGTGAAAGCTCCCAGGATGCCTTATCCAGAAGAGGAAAGGTCAGGTCTTAACTCCAGTAATCACCTTGGCATGAGCCTCTACCAAAGACTGAACAGCTTTTGAAAGCATGAGCTGCAAAATAAATAAGTAAGTAAATTCTCGGTCCAAGAACACAGAAAAAAGAAGAAAAAAAAAAAAAAAGGGACCACTTTAGCAAGTTTCTGGTGTTAAATGATCCACCACCTCTTCCCAGCAAGATCCTCTTTACTGTGGCAAGTCCTGCTCAGACCTGGAGCAGCATGGGGCTTGCAAGCACCCCTGTACCCCCACAGCTCCACTCTCCCCCACTGGGAGCTGCAGGATGTGGTCTTGGTGTTTTGGGAGGAGCAACCCTCTTTTTTTTTTTTACTCAAGGCTGCAGCAGTGACTGTGTGCAGTGTTGACACCTTCAGTAGACCGGGCTGTCATTTCTGATGGTGCTTGTGGTCATTAAAAAGGCATCACAGCATGAAAGGACTTGCTGGCAAGCAAAATAGTCTCAGCTCAGGGAATGTTTCCTTTGTTTCATTTATTGCAAATTAGCAGAAACTCCTCAGCACTGATTTGGGTATTGAGGGAAAAAAAACACAAACAAAAAAAACCAAGCAAACAATCACTTAAACACCTTCCTTGTCTGTTCCTCAGGCTCATTCTAAGCCAGACACCTCTCCAGCCCCACAGCCAGGTTCAGCTTCCCCTCTGTCCACCGTGATGCAGCGGCACGACGCAGATGCAGCACGGATACCTCTTGCCTGTCCTTCCTCCTGCCTGCACTAACATGGCGTGTGTTTATTATTTACACTCAGCTTAATTGCTTTCCTCACCCAACGTCAGAGGCAAGCATGGAGAAACACCTAACTGTGCAGTTCACCTTGGAAAGCCCGACCATCTCTGCTGGTAACTACCAAGAGACAGATAGCATCAGCAACCCAACCTGAAAACACTTCTCCTCTCCTGCTTTTTATACCACTGCTCTTTCAGAAGGTTTTTCATGGCCACTTTGATGTTTCCAAAGGCCCAGGACCAGCTCATCTGACCCCCAGGATCTGTGCTGGCTTTTCAGTCTGTAGACATCAGGCAAAGAGAAGCCCAGCAGCCTGTGGACTGATGAAGATGACTTTCAGGTTTTACATGGGAATTTTTTGGCTCTCTTACCAGCTCAGAGACAACATTTGCACGTTAAGTCCCAAGTGAGTCCAGACAGCCAGCCACAGCCCAAACCACTACACAAAGACCTGAAATTTAAGCTGCCATTCCTCACACCTGCCCTCCCTGAGGGGAGGGCACTCCTGCACTACAGCATCTCTATCAGCACATCATTCCTCTGTCCAAGCTTTCCTCTTCCAACCTCTTGTCCAAATTCAGTTTTTTGATCTCATTCTCAACTGCTTTTAAGAAGTAGGCAGTGGCAATCTTATAGAGTTTCTGTAGCTGGGGGAAAAGATGAAGCACAAGCCATGCCTCTGACGTGGTAAAGGTCCCTCAGGAGAGGCACCCAACTCTAACATCACGCCTTCTTAGGTGCCAAAATCCACGAGAAAATAGATTTCAGTACTTTTCCTGCCTGTGGGCGGCTCCTCCCTCTTCTCCTCCCCTCAGCAAAACGCCTTTGGCTGAAAATGCTTCTGGAACTACAAAAACTTTAAAGAAAATGTTAGAGAAATGTTTTATTAAGAGAAGGTCATAAAAGAACAACAACTTGCGAATAGCTGCAGCTAAAAATACCTGATCCCCACACCCCTTCTTTAGAGAAAACATTATCAGATGTCACTTCCCAATGGTAAAAACATGTTTGTTTTTTAATTATGGTGGTATTTTGAACACTGGATTTTCTTACCAGGGAACACAACAAGAGACCTTGGGAAAAGACCTTGTTTGCTGCCTCAAAGATCCCACTTTTCTGTGCCATCTGATGGTAAAATACTGTTTGAAACTGGCACCTGCAAATCTGTCTAGCACAACCTAACTTTGCAAAATAACTTTCTAAAGAGAACAAAGTATTTTGGCCACCCATACTGAGTGGCAGAGTGTTTGTGCAATATGCATTTATTTTTTAATACTTCAGAGTATCGAGGTGGAGAACGTGGGAAGGAGATAATGTCAACAAGCAGAGCAGCAGTGCAGAACAAGTATCGGCGCAGGGCTGGAAACTGCCTCTCATCTGACCCAAATCCTGGGCAGGACTGGAAAAATCTGCATTATGGACAGACTGAATTGGTTACTCAGTCTGCTGCCCAAAATCCTCCCCCTTCTAAAGGGTGTAATCAATGTTTGGCGTACAGCAAAATAGCCATGATGTATGGCAACCTGATGGTTTCCTTCAACAGTAGGATGAGCAGAATAAAGGGGGTCAATTAAATGCCCCCCAGCAGAGAGTTTTGTACCATTTAATTGCTTAAATAAGCTCTGTTTATTGATAATGTAGAAAAACACCCAGGTATTACTGCAGGCAGGTAAGGGAATTCCTGTGCTGACATTTTAACAGACTGAGCACATACAAGGTGAAGGTTAGCACACCACAGCATGCTTTTTCCTCCAAAGATGTAAATGAAATCCAGGAATAACTTCTCCAGAAGGTCCAGAAACCTTGTCCAGGTCACACCCTTTACTTTCTCACACTTAAGAAATATACACCTTTCCCACATTCAGAAATGCTCAAAACAATACTTTTTTAAGAAACCACGCAGAAAAAAAATAATTTTGTCAGTCCATTACTTTGGTGGCTAGCTCCCACCCTGCTGTCCCCCCCAGCTGCCGCCTTCCCTCCATCATAAAACAAGCAGCACATCTCATATGTGCCCATTCCCCCTGCTCTCTGCCTATCCAAGCAGGCATTTGTACCTTTAGTCCACCTGCTCCCCGTCAGTTATTTGAAACTGGCCCGATGCAAAATTCAGTAGCATCAAAGATATTGAATGTGCAAGACTCCTGCTTCCCTGAGAAGTCAGTGTGAATACCCACCAAAAAAAGCACTTCAAAGGACTAACCTGAAAGTGATGAGCAGGAAGACAACCACAGCTATGTTATACTGTTAAAAAGTTTGCTAAAGGAGATGCACCAGCCTGCTGGGTGACCTCCCTGTGCTCTCCCTGGAGGAGGAGGATTGGGGTTATTTTGAAGGACAGCCACTGAGCAGGACCACAGAGACGGACTGGGAAAGAAGCAGGGCTCTCAGCTTCACGGCCACCACCTCCCTCCATCCGCTCAGCCTGGAGGAACTTCGAAGACATGCCCACATGATGTCATTACTGGGTTGGCGTCTAAATAAAGGAAGCTTTTTATAGAATTTCCCACTGACAAACTTAATCTGGTAAACCCTGATAGCCAAAACCTCGTCAAGCAGAAGGGAAGGAAAAGGGAAAACATTAACTGTACCATCACTGGGGCCAGGGCAGGTGGGCAGCGTCTCAGGAAAGAAACCAAAACAAACCCAGATTTACTCCTTAATATCTGGATGTTGGATAAAAAGGACAGGTAAGAGCAGCACCTAATGTAAGGGAGATGTGTTTTTACACCATCTGTCACAAGGAAGTGCAGCCTATTTCCAGGGTAGAGGAGAGAAGGTGAAGACGAGGAGGGAGGATAGGGAGAGAAAAACTTTGCTTAAAGAGAGTAAATAAAACATACTTCCACGTCAGAGGGGTTTTCCGGCTTCATATTATTCATGTGGCAATTACCGTACTTCCTAAAAGCAAACTGTGCGTTTCTGCATATTCAGAAGACTCTTGGCTGCAAACACCTTAAGCTCAAATCATCAGCAAGCAGCATTTGCTGGAAGTTCTCAAAAAACCCCCATCCCATTCACCCCCCACTCCCCCCCGCAAAAACCTAACAAAAGCAAAACCATCTGGCAGTTTGGTTGAGTTCATGTGTGCCTGGCGTGTCATCCTCTTCTTCGTAACTCTTCATCACTTCCACAGCACTACGGAGCAGTTTCCCTTCCTCCCTCTGCTCCTCACTGCATCCTCAGCTGGGCATCCACATGGAGAGCAGTTGCAACAGCCTAGTGACTCATGCTGCAGTAATGTGGGTGGGAACTGCTCCCATGCCCAGCTTCTAAGGACACAGCCTTTTATGGTATTTTTAGAGTGTAAGCTGTTGTGGTTTGTAGCACTTTGCCTTTTGTCTTGCAGGAGCCTCAGAGAAGAGAGCTCATGCTCCCCCAGCACTTCAGGACACAGCAGTGAGGAGCCCACGCAGGTGATGAGCAAGCCAACACCAGGCTCCACGGACTTCCTCGCCTGGCCACACCAGGGATGCTCAAGGATGTCACCTGCTCTGCGCGGCAGCGCCACAGCTCATCCGCTTGCTCTCCTTCCTATCCGCACCGCGGCTCGTTGGGTGGCTCCACCACCCCACAACCTCTGAACCAGACGTAAGAGCGGGGGGCGGGTGTGAGCTATTCTGTGGACACCTTAAGTACTGCAGCCCAACTTTCTAAGGAGTCGTTCCCTGCTGTCCCCTGACTCTTACCACCCTGTGGCAATACACTAATAACCTCTTCATGATCTCCAGTGACAAGCCACCAGACATACTGTTTCCACCCTTGACGGGCTGCCAACATATGAGAAACTGGCAGGGCTGCCAGGGTCCCATCTGTCTTCCCTCACGGTGAGCCCTTAACTTAGGACTGCATCTCTCCAGCAAGTAGAAAATTAACTCTGTAGGGTTTCTACCCCACAAAAATTTAGCTGAAACAGGGCAAGAGGTTATTAGGGAAAAGCAGGCAGGGGTATTGCACTGAAACCAGGTTAAAAGCATCAGGGAGAGTGCAGTGGCAGAAAAGCCACTCTCCAGGCTTGTGGACCACAGCACATGTGACTCAAACACAGCAAGGTAATGAAGCAGACTCAGCTGTGCTCTTTAAAAGCTGAGCGTCACACATGAGATTAAAAGAGTATCCCAAAACATTACCCCACAGGGCTTGAAACAGGACTCTCACTGCAAACACGCAACAGATTGCTTTACAGGACAGCTCTCTGCTCTCCTTTGCACCTGAAGCATTATCTGCTCTGGAAGGGAAGGGCATGAAAGTTTCTGCATCCCCAATCACAGCTCCAACTAGCCGCTGATTTTAGTCCTTTTAAAGCTGTTAAATTCAAGAGGAAATTAAATTATAATGCATACGTGCCTAAAAAGTCTAGGAGAAAAGCTGTCAGGATGAAGGAAAAACTAGTAGTCAATCCTTCTGATGCAAAGCCACTGACATTAAAGATAGTTTTTCATTCCTTCCTTCTGAAATCCCAGTGAGCTCTGGAAAGAGTCAGCTTACCAGTCAGGACAGATGAATGACAGACCGCCCCTACAGACAGATTTCACCAAGTGGGAAGATGCAGTGCAAAGCTGCTCTGGAATGACCTCTCAGGTACAAGAGACACAGAGGAGGGGAAGTGTGGGGGAGGTCCGTGTCAGCAAGCACTACGCAGCCCACAACATACCTTGGAGAAAAGCCAGAAAGATGACGTCTCTCAACAGCAGCAGACTGCTGCGACAAAAACCCTCCAGCCCTAATGCAAGTTAAGAGGTGATCCAATGCATGGCCCTCAGCACAGCAACCCCCACCATCTGCTAAACAAGATGCCCCACACCAGGGGGGACAGCCAGAGCACCCCAGACAGTCCAAGATGGAGTCTTTTGCTCCCCAAGCAGATGAAATACAGTTCCTAGTTTAGCGAATCTTCCTGCTATTAGATAACGGATTGAGAGTACAGAATTAAAGTTTAACAAAAAATAATCACGTGGAATGTTCCATCCTGTTCAAAGGAATACAATGAATTTCCTGTGGTCTTGCCCTAAAGACCACAACATCACACCAGACTGCTATCCCATCTTACTCCTAAGTCCTGCAGAGCCAGCTTGGTCATAGGAAAGCAAAATGAGCTCTGCCTTGTCTCATTTCTCATTAAACTGCCTATGCACAGCAATGGCTGTGTAAGAGGTAGGTCAAGTTACTTAGTTTTCATTATTATTGTTAGTTGGACCAGCATTATCAAATTTAATTTTAAAAAAATCAGGAAGAAAAATAAACTGAACACAATAACCAGCCTAAACCTCCTACGGACAGAAAAGGGACACATGCAAGCCTGAACTCAGGTTCACATCTCCCATGCCAGAGAGAAGACCTCTCTGTATGAAGCCTTTTGTTATCAAAAACTGCCATTCGTACCCCCAGGAAGGCCAGGGAAAGGAGGAAATGCCACCTTGTCCTGACACGCTCAGCTAGCTCTGCAGTTGCTGCAGGCGACTTGGTGCCGCTCTGACCTTGGTGTGCTGGCAGACCCCAGGGACCCTGCCCCACGAGAGCATCCACCTGTCCTCGCCTCCAGCTGTGCAGTACACCTGCACTGAACATCATTTTGATACTTTCGCCCACAAACAAGAAAGCTTTCCCAGTCAGCAGGTTCTCTGCAAACCTAAAAGCATTGGATGCTGATTCCTACAGAGAACAACCTCCCTTAATGCAGAAGTCAGCTGGTGCCAGCGCAGCCTGGGCTTGGGTGCATCTGTGCTTGGATGCATCCAGGCTTTGTGGCTGATGATGTCTCCAAAGGAACAAATCCAGACAGTCCCTGAAGCGCCTGCAGCCCTCTCCTCCTCCAGTGAGTGCTCTGGTGACCACCCTGCTGAACCCCACCGGAGCTGGGGTGCAGCTCCTCAGGAGCAGACAAGCCTGTGGCTTGCTGGGACAGCTGCAGGAAGGGATGGATGCCTTTCTCCCCCTCTTCATGGGGAAAGGGCTCCCTTTAAAAGCAGGCTGCGGCGGATGCGAGGCAGATGTGCCTCTTCAGCATTGGTAGGCTGGAGGACACAACCCTGGCTCCACTGAAACGAATGGGAATGCTGCTAATGAATTTACAATGAAACAGATTTCCACTAGTCTTCACCCAAGGCCCATCTGGACTAGAAAGGAGTGTTTGCTGGAAAGGCTGAGCTTCTCTGAGCTCCGGTTCCTCATGAGTTTTCTTCCTTCCCCCTCCCAAATTTGCAGATGGCTTTAAGCCCACAGCAGCTTCTGCTCTGGACACTTCTCAAAGCAGTTTGCATCATCAGGTTGAGTAATGACTACAGGAACCCTTGCAAGGGAAGAAAACAAAGCCGATGGTGTATTCCTCCCAGCAGGACCAAAATTGTTTAAAAGACAGGTAAGAGCCTTCCAGAAGGAGATGCAGACAGCAGCAGCAGTCCCTAATGCCCAACTTTCAAAGCCCTTTAAGATGAAAAGGAAGTTCTTCATTGCCATCCCAGCCAGGAGAAAAGAAGGGGACAGCGGACCATGACACAGGTAGCACTTAAAACAGACCACCTGTTGTTTTACAGGAAGGTGGGAAAAAAACCAAAGAAGCATCCCACTGTGTGCAGACTTAATGACCTATTACCTTCACCAGTCCTTTGCAGGGTCACAGCCTTCAGCTGAGGACCTGCTTGGCTGGAACGGGTCTGCAAATTATATAGTAACTGGAACCTTTAAAAGCCTTGCAAGAAAATGCAATAAAATAAATAAAAATCAGCTGGGCAGGTTCTGGCTGACAACTCATTTTTTCCCCATCCTATACAACACTGTGTGGAGAGACGTGGCATGAATCAACCCGTTTTGGCAGCACATGTCTAGCCAGGAAGGGCAGGACGCAGGAACACCCTCTAAAGGGCTCTGTTTACCCAGCGGGAGCCAATACAATCCCTACACAAAGCCTGCAAGTACGTTTAAGGCTCAAAAGTCATCTGAAACAGGTCCATTCTCCCCTCCCACTCCATAAATACAATCCATATTGGGTCATCTCCTAACAATAAATGAATGATACTCATTTAAGCCTCTGCTGCAGTGCTGACATAATCTAGGTCCCTTCATTCTCCTTGTACTGCAAGTGCTAAAGATGCTTTTGTACATCCTCTGAAGTACTCCATTTAAAAAACCATGGTAACTAGGGCATTGCATTCAGCTGCTCTTGAAAAAAAGCCATTCCCCTTCCCTGTCAATAGGCTCTTAGGAGGCTTGGACAGAAAAACATTGCTTAATTCAAACTCAGTTCCACCAGGATGGGTGGAGTTGGGCACTAGGGATGGGGGTGAGCATGACTACTGGGTACCACCTGGGTCTGTGGTGTGAAAAACACCAGCAATATGATGGCATATGGAGAAAGAGAGCCCTTACCTGCATCCTGCAGCTAAACAGCACCCAAAAGTCCCATTTTAAGTCACCGAGCGTGACAGCAAAACTGCCGTATTCGACAGGTAAAACATCATATTTTCTTTAAAAAACTACTGAGTGCTCCTAAATCTCTCCAATTCTTTTTAGGGGATGACAGGATTATTCAGTTCCAGTATTTTAGCGTGGCAAGGACCGGCGGAACCAAGAAGCAAGTTTTTCTGTTATTTTTGCATGGCAGTAAAAGTTGAAGGGGTTTTGGTGGTTTTTTTTTTTTTTTTTTTCCTTGCTCATTCGTAACGCCTCAGAACTGTGACACTTTCCTGCATGGCAGCTTTTGAAGTTTGTCTGCTGGCACCGGCATCCTCCTCCTTTCTGAAATGGAAACATTCAGAGGTGTGGGCACAGAGATCAGATGGAAAGAACAGAGCAGCTCCCACTAAAAAAAAGCCATTAACTGGGAAAAAAAAACAGTTGTAAAAAAGGGATATTTGTCTAAGGTGGAAGGCCCATTATTTGTTTTTTTAAAAAGAAAAACATTCATAGCTCTGCATTCATTAAAAAAAAACCCCAAACAAAACAAACAAAAAAAAACCCACCACATGCACCAGCAGCAGAAAGTCTAACAACTTTAACATGACCTAACTGTTCCACTATCCCTTATACACAATTCTAGCAATCTTTTTTCCAAATCCCACTATACTGTTATGGAGCCACATTCCAAGATTTCAGGTTTTAAAAATAGAAGCCTTTAACCACAACATCTGCAAAAATATCCGGGGAAAAAAAGTTTTTAAAAAATAGAAAACTTCAAGTCCTATCTTGTTACAGAGGCTATTCCCCAAATGATGCACAGAAAGACACTTTGCACCTGTCTGTAGAAAGCAGCATCGGAGTCACGACAGCACAGGTGCAGAGAACTTTATAATAAAATTCATGCCTGTTTGACAGAGATGCAAGCTTGGGAGAAGACAAGCAGTTTTAAAGATTTAAAGAACATATTCTTAAATGGGGAAACCAAGGCATGTAATGATTAGCCAATTCCTCATGCAGCAGAAAATTTATTTCTTCTGGCTAACACAACATCATCTTTGCTAACGCAGGCTGCCATGGCGAGACACATGAGAGGGGTCTGAGGACAAGCTCAGCAGTTAACTCTAAATTCTCTGACTCTGCTCCTGCCACCATCCACTGTTATTTTTCAGGAGGAAAACAGGAGAAAGCTTATAAAGGAAAACAAGACAATAACAATCTGGGGAAATGCTCAAAACCAGATGGGTCAGTGTAGCTCATGTTGGGGGCCATATAAAAACCAGGTACCAGCACGGCTCCTAGCCCACTTGTGAGATATGCAAAGAGTGAAGGCACAATAGTTCTGAACACCCTTATTTCTAAATATAGGGGAATAATATTAAAAAGAGTCTTAAACTTATGTAAGCAGCAAAGAAAAAAAGCTAAAATAACAAGGGGCTTGCATGAGATGTCCCCATTGCCACTGCAACATACGTGCAGCAAATAAAGAGGTTTTTTTATAGACAGGATTTAGCATTGTTTTGTTGCTATTTTTCTTGAGACTATAAGAACACTCTCCTTCATATGAACCTTACAAAAGGAAAAAAAAACCCAAAACAAAACAAAAAAACCTGCAAAAATAGAAAAAGCTACCACTCCTGGCATTGCTCTGGCAGACCTCTGTTCATTTACGCTTCTGAAGGCAGAAATTTATTACGGGAATTAATGAAAAGAATTAACGTAGAGGAGCACGTCAGGGAGCAGTAGGCTCCTGAGGCTGCTCCCTGCCACCTCCCCAGGGATGAGCATGGCAGCTCTTGGCTGTGCTCCCCCATCTCCACTGCAGACGAGGCAACTGGGAAGAGTCTGCTCACAGTCAAATTTATGAATGTTTTGGCAATTGCCTCCTCCTTCAAGCAGCTGCCCAAACCTGGGCCCCCTGCCACATCATGTGGCTGCCCTAACTAATGAGCTCCCCTGTTTGTAAACCCAAGCCTTGACAGACACTCTCTGGCATGTGGGTACGTAACACGCTCGGCACAGCAGCAGATGCTCACTGCTCTCAACCTGCTGCAAGGCTTCTCCATCTCCTGCGCCATGCACCTTGAGGGACACCAGCCCCTTGACTTCAGATTGGCAAAGGCTGGCACTTTGCAGGCTCTGCTCCAGCAGGAAGGCAGGTCAGGAGAAAGCTCTCCAAGCATTTGACTCTGCTTTGCAAAGCCAGGCTGTGCCAAGTTCCATCTCACAGTGGAAAGGACACATGGGCACACCAAGCCCCATGGAAGCTTAGTTCCCGGGACCACTAATGCCAACTATGCCATGGCAAGTCACCTTGTTTAATGCATAACATCTCCCATCTTTGGTCCATGTTCTCCTCCTCCCTCCAGGGCATACCTCAACCTGAAGAGCAGAATTTTGGTGTTGTGTCGCCACAAGGTTCTTCAGGAACATGAAAGACCAAAGAAAGCTATTTGCATTTGGAGCAAGAGATGGAGAAGGCTGCAGTGCTCTGTTGTGGCATAGGGGAAAAACAGCAACCAAATGCTTTTCGGAGAGCAGATGACAGCAGCCTGGTTTTGCTGCTGCTATTCCTAAAGTAACATCAGTCACACTCTGGTCCCAGGTGAAGAACAAATCCCACACACAGAGCGAATATAAGCCTCACAGGAAACCATGACAAGTACAGCGGGACGACCCAAAAAGCAAGAGGAGAGGAGAAGTCCCACTGAGCCATCAGCACTCAGCCAGGCAGGCAGCTATTTCCTCTGCTCAGACCCATCATCAATTAAATTAGTCATCTTACTGTTTGGGAGCCCTTGCCATGGATAAAGGCCCTTCTCAATCTGATCTAGCACCAGCCACCAGAAGATGGGCAAGGGGGAGAGTTTTAAAGAAATCCCATTAGAAAGAGAAACCAAGACACACAGGACAAGTTTCACCATCCAGTTTCTACTCTGTTGCTGTTGATGGATCTCCAATCCTCTCAACATGGACCAGCACAGAGAATACACAAGGCTTGACACAGAAGTAAAGATTTGGAGGCTTAACTTCTAGCCCAGTCCCTTCATCAGCCACCTTGAGCAAGAGCCCTCACCATTCATGGTTGTGGGCACAGCTTCCCCTTTGTTTCCAAAGTCCATACCAAGTAATACCTCTATATGCAGAAATCAAAAATCCATAGACATGCAAAGAAAAATCTTTGCTGAGGGAAGACCAGAAAAACCCACAGCCAACACAGACCTGCCCTCCCCATGCACAGTAAATTAAGCTGCTGGAAAGCATACGGTCTTTTGTGGAACACAGCAATTAATTCACTGGATACATTATCATTTCCATCAAGCCATCTCAAGCAGTAGTGCTCTTGCACGGGAACCTATGAGTTGGGCTTTGGATGTGTTGGATTTTTATGTGTATGGACACCAACTCTGCCAATTGTGAGGAAACAGGGCTGGTTATTTTCTTATCACAGCATATGGAAAACTGAAATGAGTTCATTTGCAGCTTTCAAGTCCTTTTAACTGAGTGATTAAATGGAGAGAGCAGCCAACTTCTGTCTTCCTCTAGATGAACCGCCGAGATCATGCTGTTAGCAAGTATTGATCTCACTTCATTTTTAGCTGGAAAGACAGACAACGCAAAGGGGTGTCCAGCTACAGAATGGAAACACTGATAAATTGCCTAATGTTTCAGCAAGAGAATGCATGCAAGATGTGCAACAAAAATGCCTGCTGAGTAATAGATGTGGGGTCATGTGGGCATGTTTCCAAATTCCTTCTCTTCAGTATGTTCAACAACTCCTCCAGCAAGAAAGTCAATGCAATGAAGCACAGAATGCTTTTTCAAGTAAGTTTGCAATTATCCTATTGTCTCTCCAATTAGAAGGTCAGTTCTAATCCTCTTCAAAGCATCCATAAAGCGTTTGCCTAAACGCAGACTCCAGAGCAGCACAGTCAAGGCAGACAGTATATCGTCATGAAATACTAGGCTGTGGGCATCACAAAAAAGGCATCTGTGTACAGTGGCAAGAAACAAAACAACCTGCAGGAGCCACTGGTGTCATGTAAACCATGTTAGGAACAAAGAACAATTGTTCACAGTGAAAGACCATGAGACAGCAGATTAAAAACGTCAAACAAAAGGAGGAAATACTTCTTCCAAGTGACCCACAATTGGGCTGTGGCATGTTCTGCTACTCAGAGCAAGTTACAGAAAGTGTCTGCAAAGTAACATGCAAACTGCAGGAGAACAAGACCATCTGCAGCTGTTAAACCCAGTGCTCATTCTCCTTCCCTGAGGATCCACTCTGGTTGTCAGTGGGGGAGGGATACTGGCCAAGCTGGACCTTGGCTGGAGCCAGTGTGGCAGGTCTTCCACTCATGAGCTAACGTACATTGGCCATTAAAGCTGGGAGAAGTTTGGGCCCCAGCATTTAAGCCCTCTGTGTCCTGGCATCTTACGAGACCATCTCCGACAGGGCTCTGCAATATGAGCAGACCAAGGAGAGATCACAGATACTTCTAACTGTCCTTGCAGACAACAACCACCACCTGCTCTTTCTTGGGCAAAGAATTCGGAGGGGAAACGTTGTTTTCTCTGGTGCAGAGCCCCAAGCAGTGAGACACAACATGTGTGGTCTTCTCCACAGTGTGTCACTCTGAAACAGAAACTGCAAGTGTTCAAATGGACAAGAGCAAGTGCAGCAACCCTTCATCAACCCAAAGGCAGCTCAGACTCCAAGACTGAGATCCCCAATGAGTTGCACAAAATTTATACAGCATCCACAACTATCAGCCCATTACAAAAGGCATCCGCTCTCACGGATGGGTCACAAGCTTTACAGAAGAAATCTGAGGGCAACAGGCCTCTCCATCTGCCTGGACATCCCTACCACATTGACCACTGCAATCTTAAATGCTGCAATAAGCAGATGGTGCTTACAAAACTCTTGCGCCACCAGACAGGACGACCTTCCAGGAAGACATGCCAGGATTGCCTCTCTACACCACAGCTTTTCCACAGCAAACACTTACAAAACTATTAATTAGTGCATGACACTGGAAGGCTGTAAAAACCGGTACACACACAAGGAATAGGAAGATGGTGCTGTGTCATACTGCTGAATAGACGGGGTTTTAAGCCACTTTATTCCTGCACTTGTCCTCTGGCAGTTGAAGGACCAGGGCACTGTTTCCAAGCTGTTCCTCTGTAAGTGTCAAAGTTGAACCCTGGCACAAGCAAACCTGCCAGGGCGGCTTCGGGTGTGTTCTTCCTCCAAAATAAAAACATGTCTCATTAACAGCAGAAACATTCATGGGACGAAGGATGCTGATCAGCCCCACCTTAGGGTTGCTCTGTCAGAAGCTGCATGAATGCAGCAAGGTCCAGGAAACAGGTCAATGCTTCACACAGAGGACATATCTATCTCCCTTGAACCAGGAGCAGATGCAACACCAGTAATACAGAGCAGAGGTCAACAATCCTTCTCCCTACAGCAACCAACCATCCAGAACAAATTAGCAGCAAAAAAAAAATCAGGCGGAGGTCTCTTCTTACAAAGGTTTTCAGCCACTTCTGCCTCGAGAAAGGAAATCATAAGGACTTAACACAGATCATTCAACTTGTCCGCCAAGCCAAGGCACCTTGTCAGCCTTTTGCCTCATCAGAAATCACGTGTGCGCGTAAGAGGAAGCATTTGCTCGCTGCTGTAGCTACTTTCCAACCAGACTGACCAAATCTTCCTGTTTCTCTGCGCCCCTCCTGTACTTCCTACTCTCGGCAGCTGCTTCAAGCGTTCGTGCACACTACGAGCAACCAGGCACTCTCACACCAGGTTACTCACTTCTGAATACAAGGAGTCAAGACTTTTATGGTATTAAAATGATAGGTTATTAAAATTTTATGAGGATGCTCTCACCAGTTGCTGGTTAAATAAAAGACTCTGAGCTCTACAGACATTACAGACAGTAATAATGAGAGTGATAATCACAATTAAAAACTCTGGGCCAGGCATCTCTCGCTCCACAGAGAGGTGAAGATAAGCGACGTGGCACTAGCCACCTCCGGGGCTGGCAGCAACTGTTCAGCAAAGGGGTCTGAAACCCTTTGCTATTGGAAAGGCACACGCAGAAATGTGTTATGCTTCGGGGCAGACAAATCCCTTCACTGAGAAGGTTAAAACCAGGACATCCCATCAATGGGGTCTTGCATTCATGGTCCCCCAGCTGTGAGAAAATGAGAGCTGACAGCAGTGGCAAGATAAGCAGTCCGTCCTCTCTCCTGTTCACTAGATTTATGTGCCAACAATATAGCCTGTGGGCATATCATACCTGCTTTTTACATTTAGCATCCAGCTAAAACAACCCTTCCTCTCGTTTGTTCTCCCACCTTGTACCAGCCGGGCTTCTGGCAACTAGGAGAGTAACCAGAACAAACAGCCCTGCTGCGCCTGCGTTTGCAGGGATGCATCCTTAACCCAGCATTACAAATTCTATAGTAACACCACCACTAACTTAAGCATCTCTGCCTTGTCCAGACTTTCAAATAAACCAACCCACCTCAGCACAAAGCTAAGTGTCCTGCAGACCAGGGTTCTTACTGTACTGCCATGGGGAGATGCTGGTGCAGAGAAGCCAAGCAAGTCCCTCGGTGCTTGCCACACAAGCCAAAAATGGAGGCGAATGCTGGGACCAGGTTCCCTTCCTCCCCACTGTACTTCTCATCGCATCGAAACCATGGTGGAGAACAGAACCAGAGCTGCCCTGGAGAGGTGCATGTCAACTCGTCTAAATGGATGGAGCAAGACCTGGACATGGCTTTCCTACATCCTAGCTCAGCATCTTCTGCCACTCTTGATCACCCAGCCTGCTTTTGCCTAGGATTGCACCACAGGAACATCTGCATCACCATCGTCAGACTATGAAATGCCTGCCATGTCCAAACTGCAGATTTCTGGCCAAAGTAGCAAGCCTTTGGAGGTCTCTGATGACTTGTTTTTTCCTCCCTCACCTGTATCAGTTCATCTGAATAGCAGATGCTTCCTTTGTTAGTTTTGGTTTCTGTTTTGTTCGGAGGTTTGCTTGCTAATCTTATCACAGCTTCTCACCTCTTTGCTGTGGAGGGTGTCCCAAAAATCCTCTCAAGAACTCAAGAGCATCCAATAAGCCATCTGTCTCCCTGCTACTTTCATAAATTGTAATTCTAGATTTAGAAGGAAAATAATGTGCAACTGAAATTAATCCAAAGACTTGCCTTTGGTAGGGTCACATTCCCCACCAAAAAGGAGATGATTGCCCAATTTGCAGATCATACAGCTTATAAAGTATGCAGTAAGCACAACCACTGTGACTTTTCAAGTTCAGTCCAAAATCCAGGGCAATCCATTAGATATCTTAAGAGTTAAGTATAATATGAATAGTTATGTCTACAAGTATGGTTTTACACAGGTAAAAATTCACACTGTATGCATTTTGCAGGGTGTTCATATCATATCAATACATAAATCGTATTTTCATGTGTGCAACTGCAACTATTAAGAAAGCATTAGGCATCTAGCTTCTAAATTGTTAACACCAAGCCTGTTTTCTCACGACTCATCCTTACAGGTTTTGCAATCCTATTAGGGATAGCAGGGGATTATTTTATCATGGATACCAATACAAACATGACAAGGGAGCGAGTACAGCAGAACAGAACTGCCCTGTACCTCTGCAGCATGCCAACTTGGAAGGGCAACCAAAGCGATCCTTGGTGGTATAGGAGCCATTTTAGCTATATTAGTATACCACTGTCATTACCTCAGCAGCATAATTAATGCGTTATGGCAAGGTTGTAATAAAAGGCTCTTTAAAAGGTGTGCCAACTGCAAACCCTATCTGTATTATTTTGTGTGACATAGCATGCCAAGCCTGATACTGTGCTTGAGCAATGGAAAACAGACTTTCAGGCAGATCTCCAGGACAACCACTTACAAGCAGACACAGCAGCTGGTTTTTCCACAGACACTGTGAGCTGGGTATGCTTGCAGGCTTTTCCATACCAGATGTACAAAGTCCCTCGACTCAAAGAAAGTTTAATCCAAAGGGTTTCCATCAGGAAAGCAGGAGTCTCTTTCACAACACGCCTGCCAAACCTCTAAGGTTAGAAAGCTCAAGCAAGCTGTATAGTCCATGGATTTTTTTTTTTTCCTTTTTCTTTTTAATTTTTTTTTTCCCAGTTAACATACCAATAGCCTTGGCATCAGGCTACTTACAGAAATGTTCTCTCTCCATGCTAACACTAAACATTTATCCAAGAGAGCTTCTTAACTGAGGTAGAGGACCAGCTAATTTAAACACAACCCAGCCTACCTGGAGGGTTTTTAATACACCAGGCAAAAAGAGTCAAAGAGAAAAACCGCTGCAGCACAGAGATGACTACTACTTGTCTTGTCTTCAAGACCTGAAGGGCATCTCCAATTTTGGTGGCAGAAAGAGAAGGAAATGACGTTTTCACTCAGAAATAATATTCAGACAACTGTCTGAATTCACGATTCAGGCAACTGTCAATTACAAGCCCTTCTGAAAATTACATTTTTTAAATTCACCTCTAATTCTAACCAGGTTTTTAAGGAGGCGCATAAACAACTTCTTACCTTATAACTTTGGCATTTTTAGGTAATCATGACTACACCTACCTAAGGGATGCTGCAGTGACATGGTTAGGTCCTTCAATAAATTAGTCCTTCATTTAACCTACACATAAAGCCTTCTGAAGGCTGAACACCAGTATTTTTGGCTGGTATCTGAAAACAGCCAAAGAAACAGCTGCTTAGAGCAACCTTAACTGAAACAAGGTTAAAGAAGGAAAGAAAGTGCATCTTTTCCTATGGCAATAAAAGTCATTACCATGCTTGGAGCATTACTCCAGGTCAATATAAGCAAGCACTGCATAATTTTGAAGAAAAGTAATTAACATCTCTCCACACCTATCACCAAGCTTCTCAGAGGGGCTGACACAGAGAGGCACGACTTGAAAAGAGGTCAAGGGCTGAAAGAGGAGGACACAACCTCCTCTGCTCCAAGACCAACCCATCAGCAGCAGCAAGCACAAGTACTACAGCTGCCCTGCCACAAAACCTAACCAAGGCAAAGCATCTCCGCAAAAAACCCAGGAAGGTTTTAACTGCGATTAAAAGTACTCGAGTTTGCAGTTTTAAAAACATGAACTCAGAAGAGACACTCTGACAAATGTTCCTCTCATATGGTTACTCTAACAGCATCGTCATTACAGTATAAAGGGGAGAAACTAATTCATTCAACATGCATTTGGCCTCTAGTTGCTTAATCCAAACATTTCTCTATGACCATTTTAGTAGTCAGATGACATGGAAGCTGTTTTGACTAGAAGACATGCCACTGGTTTCTCACATGTGGATTTTATTGCAAAATTCTGGTGTTACACTGGAAAAAAAGCTAATTCAAAGGACAAATGAGAACAGTGACTACAGAAAAGGCTATTAATCTCTACATGCGTCCCACTCTCCCCCTCTACCCTTTTCTAATTTTTTTTTTTCCCCCTATCTTACGGGGCACAATAGCTGAGGAACATGTTCATTAGAGCACATCCAACCCAGTTGGTCAGCTGTGGCAAGTACTGGGATTGCACTGTTCAAACAGTTAACACTCAGGAAACCTATCTCCTGAGCATCAGATCACAAGCTGCAAACACTGCAAGGTCATGGTAATTAGCTGCTGGTTGAGAAGCTCTCAGTGACTTGCTGTGGGTGGCTCACATCCTGTTCCCGAGCAGTTTGCTCTTTGTAGTCCTCCCACTGCCAGATCAGCAGGCTCCTGGTACCCAACGGGAGAGGAGATCTTGTCCCCCTCCACAAGATCAATGTCCATTAGTAGAGAGGAGAAGTCAGACACATCCTAGGAGACACCGCGGCTATGCCACAAATACCATCTACCTGGGCTGATATAACCCAAAGCCTTTCATTGGTATTCAGTGCCCAAAGGGGAGGGGGAAAACCCAAAAATGCAAATGAAGGCTACTTCTTACTTAAAAGATATTTAGTTCCAAAAAAATCTGAGTGGAGAAATTAATTATTGCAACTCATTTTAAATTAGGGAAGCAAACCTAAGTCTTTGCACAGCCAGAAGATCACACTCTGAACAAACCAAGGGAGGTCTGCAGGTGTATGCCATGCTGACCATAGGGTCCAGCTTCCAAGTTCATCATAGGTAAAGAGATAAATGTCTTCGGTGCAAACCTACGTCAAGCCTGGTAAACACATATGCATACGTATCCTATAATAATCTGTTATTTCTGGAGGGAATTGGTGGCGGGGGGGGAACAGGCACTGGGCTGGAAGAGTAGAACAGATTTAACATGTGCGATGCTATACAGAAACCAGAAGTAGCAGGGTTTGTTTTGTTGTTAGAAATGTTTCAACAGAAGTCAACTCCATCGAACGTATGAAGCCCTGCTTAAAGCTGAACTTAGCACGATCTTAACTGAAACCTGGCCAAAAACCAAGCAAAAAGCCCGCAAGAATCACACTTTCAGAAACTCAAAAGTGAGCACTACAAAAGCAGTTTTCCTGCCTGGAACTTTGAATACGAGACCTTCTGTAACAGGAAAAAAGTACTTTCTGCAAAGTGACCCAAAGGACTCCATAAGCATTTAGGAGCCTGCTTTAGTCAAAGACAAAAGGGGTGGGGGGGAAAAAAGCCCATAAGCTTGGAAGACAATATGAACAATGCTGAGCTATTCATTCAAAAATGAAAGCTGCTGCTGGGAGAGAAGGGGAAATGCCCACCACAATAGTTGGAAAACACTGCCTAAAACCCTGAGGAAAGAAAGAAAAAGAAAAACATGCTTTCAGAAATCAAGGATGATAAAATTAACACAGAGGAATTACAGCAGTTGCATGCTAGGAAATAAAGACCAAAAAGAAAATCGCCATGGTCGAGCTGTTTATCCCAGCTCCCACAAGCCTGGTTTTTACCTGGTTTAATCTAGGAGTGTATTTAGCAGAAACCCGGCACGGGGGTTTTGGTGGCTCCCAGCACTTGTGCCATCCAGGGATGCAACCCTCGGTCCTCCCCACCCTGCTCCCCCCATGGCTCCCACCCAGGCGCGGGACCAGCCCAGCTGCCATGCCTGGGCTGCTGGCACCACGCCTCGAGGCTGTCTCTGTTTAGCACCGTGCCAAAGGCAGAAAACAAGGAATGAAGGAATGATTGTGGAGGGAAGGAGGCACCTTGTCGGCCATGTGAGCCCCTCTCCATCCTCCCATGTCTCAGAAACAAGCTACACCTCCTCACATAAAGTGTGAGGGCCCTCCCAAGACAGACCAACGCACATGTGGAAGCAATATGGGGCTGTGGACGGGAACAGCAGCAAGCATAGAATCATAGAATGCTTTGGGTAGGAAGGGACCTTGAGAGATCATCGAGCCCAACCCCCCTGCAGTAAGCAGGGATTGAACCTGTGAACTTGGCGTTATTAGCACCATGCTCTAACCAACCCTCCCATTACTTAAAGAAAATTTGTGTCTACTGCTTCATCTCCTTTTTCCATAGATTCCTCCTTTAAAAAAATCCTTGTTGCAGGAGAGACAGCAGGGGCATCTTTCAAGCCATCACTGATCTTGCAGCAATAAATTTCAGCATATTTAAATGCAATCTGCTAAATCACTGGGAGACTGCACTTCTTGGTGTGGTCCTGACCATGCAAAACAGAGGTACGGAAACACGCAGGGGCTGATGGCAGTGCTATCAGCATCATTGCATGCCATGCATGTACCAGTCCCTGTCCTCCTAAAGCAGCCCTCAGACAGTCCTATTTCCACTCAAAGCATGGTCAGTGAGACCCCCAAAACAGCTACGCTAGAAAAAACTTTTTTTAAAAAAATGGGTATTTCAGGAATGAGTTAATATACCTGGAAATACCAGCCACCTCCTTGCACCAGCATCTTTCCCGCCTACCAAAGCTTAACGCAGGCCCTGCCACAGCAATATTGCAGGGTTAGAGAACATAAAGAGGACAGCAAGCCACAGTTCTAGAAACCCACCAGAAGCCTTTGCCTTCAGATTGCCATTCCCACCTTCTCCTTCAGCCTCATCTTCCTGCACCCTGGCAGCCAGCTGCAGGACCCTCCAGAATCCTCTCAAGGGTACTTAGAGAGTAAAGACCAACCACAGCTGCATGCCGGCCAGCCATGACTTAACTCTGCTTCTCCTCTACTGGCTAAAAAGCCAGGAGCAATGGCCAGAAAACTGGAGTTCACATGGACTGTGCCATCCATAGCATCCTGGATCCCAACAAGGGATCCAAGCAAGAGGTTTTAACTTCAGTTTCATAAATCACCAGCACGCTGAACCCAAGCCTTCCAGCAATGCTACTGCTCTCCTTCCCTTGTCTTCAGTTACAGTATCTCAAAGACCTAAAAATACTTATTATTTAACTACCCAGCAATTCTTCTGAGAGCTACTTAGGATGAAAAAAACACCCCAAACCCTTATCAGATGAGAATAACAGGAGTCCAAAGCAGAGCACTGGCATTTGTCTAGAAAAAGTGGCACCATTCAGTCAGTCTCAAGCAAGGAGCAAAACATAGCCAAAACAATTCTTAATGAAAGCTGTATCTTTTATCTGAGGAAAACAAACAAGTGAACTACATGGAAACTCAGCCAAAAAGAAAAAGCAACACAATCCCTTGTGAACTGATAAAATACTAGATAGCCCATTGCATTTCTAGCTTAGAGAGAAAAAACAGAATATCCTTAGTGTTTAGTTTTTTTCTAATTCTGGGATATGTTTTTTTGGCAGCAAGCCTGGGTTTCACCTGAGGGTAATGCAAAAAGGAACATAAAAAACCCCAACGTGAATGACAACTGAAAAGCAGCCATCTGTGTGGGTGTTTCTCTTTCCAAACCAAACTCAGAGTGAAAAAGGTTTTCCAACAAGTCAGCCAAGGAAAGGGAAACTTCATCAAGAGTCGCAGTGGGATCTGCCTGGAGAGTATGCAAGTATCAGGGCTAAAACCATTCCCCCTGCCCACTACCAGCAGCTCTCCCAGATGTCCGTCTGTCCGCTGTTCCTTACCTTCCCTTTTAAAAACTGCAGTGAAAGCTGCTGGGAAGCATGCAATGTGTGGCAAGTAATTACAGAGCAAAGCAGAGCAGAACAACCTCAAGGGATAAGTAGCAATTTAGACAGGCACAAAACGTTGACCCTCCATGAGAGCTAAATGAGATCCCTGCATGTGAAAGCAAATTGAAAGACACTTAAATTGGCACTGTCATGCTTAAAGGGCTGGGTAAGCACGAACTGTGAAATGCCCAAAGAACAGATCTGCGCGCCACAACTGCTCATCTCTCCTAAACAAAGATTTTAAAAACTGTGATCTGAACCTTGCAAAAGTCAGGTCCATCTTTCACTGCAGGTAACCCAGAGACAGCCTTCCCACCGCTGTGACCACACACACAGACCTTGGTTTCAGCATTCAGCCACAGACATGGCTGCTCCTCACCTGCCAGGCTACCTGGGGCTGAAGGCTGCCAGCCAACTGATGCTGTCAGCCTGCTCAAAACCCAGCACATTTGCAAGACACAAAGTCAGGCTACAGCAGGTGGAGTCTTGAATCAGGCTGCTCAGCTTCTGTCCAGCTCCTTCCAGAGCAGCTCCTCTACTGCCACTGGAGACAGGGTATTGCTTTGGACATAAGCAGTTTGGATGCACCTTTGGTCCGACCCAGGATGGCTATTTTCACGGCGTCTTTGCCAGCAGATTACAACATATGCCCACATACTTTAAGCATAGTTCAATGATATCAGCAAAAATTCACTGATAGGAGAAGTATTTTCCTACCAGAATACTCAAGGCTTGAGGTGGACACCTCCTCCAAGCACTCACCCGCTGGAGCAAAACCCTCCTTCCTTTCACCCGAGAGTCAGAAGAAAAGCTGACCCGAGATTCCTGCTCATTTCGTAACAAGCTGCTGTAAAAGGAAATTGAGCTGAATATTCACATGCTTAAGGCCATTTAAAAGTAGAAACTGGCTTTCCTAATATATCAGGGTTCTTCCGGCCTCTGAGGGCAAGAGACAGAGGAAGAGAAATACCTCTCGGGGAGAAAGCACTAATAAGATAAGAGTTCCCCTGAAACAATTCGCAATATAAGGGGGAAAAAAAAAAAACCCAGAAAGGAAAAAAAACAACCACCCACAAACCTTCCCTAAAGAAACAGCTTCACACTTATGAAACATCTATATCCACAGGTCATCAGGGGTATGGCAAGCAAGGGGCTGACTGCTGCAGCAACACTGGGACACATGCAAGATGTTCTGCATCCCACATGGACAGGGGATCTGCAAATAGGTTTGCAACGAGCAAGTCCCCAGGGAGCCAGGGAAAACTGAGTATCTAAAACAATCTTAATTTGCCAGCTGATACAGATGTTTTTTTCAACAGGAAGATAACAACAGGTCTTAGGAAAACATAAGTGCCTCCCCAGAGAGAAGAAGGTCATTTCAGCACTTAATTTTTCCCAGTCTTCTCAGAAAGCTCAGCAGGAAATGGCAGAGACTTCTCCCACTGCATAAATTATTTTATCAGGTTAAATTAGATTAATTCCCCCTGGGAAGATTACTGCTGTAGACAGTTGATGGGTGCTCCCACATTGATTCTCATGGTGCTTCTACCCCAGTGACTGAAACAGCACTTAAAAGTTTCACCCCCAATTCTTTCATGAAGATACATCTCCGTTACCTGCAGGCAACATATACCCACTCGGACCAAATGCAGAATACACCTAAACTCCTAGTGGTACTTCCCCTCTTTCTTCTGGTTTCCAAATATTGAGAAGAAAATTGAAACTCAACGATTTCTCCTTGTTTTCTTAATGGAACCACAACAAAGCTGCTGTGCAATTTTCTGCTATGAGGGGGGAAAAAAAAAGGATAAAACAAACTGCAGGAGTTAACCTGCAGCAGCAAACAAATCATTTATGTGCCCACATGTGGAGCCAAGGCTCATTTGTCAGAGTAGTAAGTATCAAAGGCTTCGAACACAGTCATCCATTCCCTGGTGTCATCCTCAGACATCTGGTGTTTGCAGCATTAACAGCTAACAGTAACAAAGATGCCTCTGTAAAAGGAGTGGTGGAAATGTCAGGGGAGATGCAAGAACAAGAAGAAAAGATCTCTGCACCTCTGAAGGGTAGTTGTTCACATGAGAAGCCAGTTCAAGACCTGGAATGGTTAGGAGCAGCTGGTGAAAGCAATGAGGCATTTGAATACAGTTTGTCCCTGGAGCAGCAGCTGCGAAGGAGAGGAAGCAGCAGCTGCAGCACTGCCCCAGGATATCCCATGCGCCACCCTATTCGTTTCAGGGTATCTGACAAGGGTACTCAAACATGGGGATGATAGTGCCTGTATCATCACAAAGCTCCATCCTCAGCGAGCCTCCTGTGGCCCCAAGCATGGGCACAACAGGACAGTGCAATGCACTGCATGGACATACTCTTCCCATAGATGATGCAGTTAAGGTGAGTTTGCTAACTCACTGCTCAGGGTCAGGCTCAGGTGCAGGTTGGCTACATCGACCACCAGACCCTGAACAGCAGTTCCCATCCATCCACTGTTGGTTAACCTCTGTGGCAGCCATCACGAGGAAAAACAAGAGCAACCCAGACTGAATTATCCACTGCAGCAAACACAGCACTGTTCTCAACTTCCATTACCCATCCTTATGCCCTTGCAACAACTCCTCAAGCTATTTTTTCAAGTCAGCATTTAGCTTTTTTGCTAGCTAATACGACATTTCCTCTCCCTTCCCCCAGCCCAAGTATTTGGTGAAATTGCTTCTTCTGCAAATTGCACTGCAAAAGCTGAACTTTTGCCAGTTAGACAGGGAAAGCCTTGACTAAAAATAAACCACATTTCAGAAAATAGATCCCTTCCCAGTACAATGAAGTAGTGGATAATGCATGCAAGCAGACCTGCCAGGAACACAACCTCCAGATTTGCATGAGAATCTCATCAAGCTCAACAGACAGACAGCTGCAACTACTGTGACTTGTCCCATCTTAAAAAAAACAGAGGGGAAAAATGGAGAGAGGTAAGATTGAAGGAGAGGTAGGGTTGAGGGTGCTGGAGTAAATCAAGTTTCCACCTGTTTTGGCAGGAAGAGAAGTGCCACTACCACCACTTGCCTGCATCCTCTGTGAATCGAGCTGCTCATAAACCATACAGGAGGAAGAGGATGACACATGCTCCCTACATGGCCACTAGAGGAGGTGAAACCGTATTACAAGAAATTCGCTGCAATTCAGGTCTGTAAGAGAACGACTTGGGCTTTTGCCACCTGAGTCACCAGGAGTCTGGGGCACTGACTCAGTGCTGGCTCCCTCAGACTCAGACACACCTGTGACAGCTTGCTAGCAAATGGAAGCACTCATACATTTGCTGTGCCCCTTCTCATTATGGTTCTCCCTTTAAAAAGAGGCCTTTTATGCTAGCAAATTAATTTAAGAAAAGGAAACTACAACGAGAAGGCTAGCATGGGAGGCACAGGCAGTGCTCTACTAACTAGCTCTGCTTTAAGCTCCAAAGTGGAGAGCACGTCTGCTTGCATGGTGTGATAAACCCCAGGAAATACAGGGGAATTAGGTGGAAACAGTTCCACCCTGACTCCTACTTCTCCAGCGCATTCACTGCACCACCCAGACAGTCCTGGATGAACCAGGTTTTCAAGAAAGATTGCTTTCCATAATGAATCCATTTCACGTTTTTAGGGATCAAGAAAGCTTCATGCAGCAATTTATGGTTATGCCCTCCTACAGTCAAATGGGCCATTCAGGCAGGCCAAATGCAAGGCATTTTGCGATAAGATTCATCAGGGATGGACATTTGCAGAAGGAGCTTCTTTTGCTCTGTAAGCTCCTAAAGCAAGCTGAAGGCTCGAGCTCAGCATGCCAGGCCAACCCCTCCTTGTCCATCGACGTTCCCATGGCAGCATCCATCTACCCACTTCTCAGACCTCCCCTGACTGACCACAAATGGCAAAATACTCCACTCCCAATTCCAGTGGTTGCACACACACCTCTTGTCAGCTGGGAACATAATTCCAGTTAATAAAAAAGTAGCCTGCAACCCAGCCCTATATTTTCTCCTCCTCAAAGTATTGCAGGAATTGAAATCAAGGTGCAAGCAGACCCGCTGGTAGCACAGCAAAGGGCATCACTGAAAGCATGTTTGGCATCTCAGTGACTACAAGAGACTCAAGCAATCCACTTACACATGCTAAACAGCTGCAGAGAGCACAGATGAGATTTTTCAGTTGAGCACTGATGCCTTAAAGCAATAAATACATCAAATAACTCGGGCAAAAGGATGCACCAGGCAGCAAGTGGAGGCACTACTCCACTGCTTCTGATAGCAATCAGTGGCAGAGCAGAGCAATAATTAATCAGGGAGGAATAAGCTGCTACAGACTGTTCTTGCCATACATTAAGAAAACAACGGCAGATTTGTTCATGGCTGGATACCAATATGAGAACAGCTTCCTCCCACCCCCACTCAGGAGGGTGGGCAGATGCACACTACAGGGGAGCTACCAAAGGCCAGCAAAGCAGGAGGGTGCAGTAGCGGTGTGCACAGCTGCAAGCTCGACCGGGATTCCCCAGCTGGTGCTACAGGAAGGAAAAGGCTGTGCCTGCGTTAGCAAGGAGCATGGCCTTCCAGCAGCTGCTCTGCAGCAATGCTGTGTTTTCCAATGCTTTCCTCAGAGGGCCATCAGCAAGGCTAAGTGCAAACCTTACCTTCTGCCTGGGTGTTTTCACAACACATCTGGATGGAAAAAACCTATTCACTGTGGAGCGGTCTCTCCCATGGTATCTGTCAATCCACACCCATAAGGCAATCCTTGCACACATTTCACTCTTGGACGCATACAGACCCTTGACCCCTCGCCAGCAGCACAGCAAACATACCTGTTCAGAACATTGGCTTCTCTTAAGGCACCGACAAGGAGCCAGAACATGATCCCCATCAGCATACAGGAACTGGCAAATCCTGTAAGCATTAGAGAGAACAGTAATTAGTGACATTAATAAGAACTGACTGGTGACAGTGACGGATGCCAAGGCAACCTCACAAGAGATGGGAGGGTGTTAGATCCCTGCCCTGAACACACTCCTGCCTAGCCCTGGCACCACAGCAGAGCTACCTGGCATGAGGCTGTCAGGGTACTTCTCCAAAAACACAGAAGAAAGCCAATGTAAAAGGCAAGACAATGAGTCTCAAACCAAGGCTGTTCACCCAGCAAAGCCTCCTCAACAGTCAACGCACTGAAGTTAACATCTAAGAAGAGGGGCAGAAAAGAGGCTGATAAAGGGATGGAAGCGGTCACCTGTGCAACTCCCCCAACTCCTCTCCCTGAGATACTGCTGAACATCTCCTGCTCCACAGCACTTGTGCAATTTCTTCTAGTTTGCAGAGCAGATGAATCCCATCCGATGTCAGAGCCAGGCTGCTTCCATTTTTCATTAGTATTATTATTGATTCATCATTATGGTTTCATAATAGAAATAGCTTTATATTTCCCACTGATAGCTTTATAAAGTTTTGTACATTAGTCACAAAAAAGACATCTATCAGCACCAAGCAAAAGCTGTGACAGAAGTTGCCTCCGTGGGCTGCAGAAACACCTCACTGCAGGCATGCAAAGTGCCTGCTGCATGCCAAAGAGGTATCAGAAAAAAAGATGTTTTACTGGAAACAATTCTAAGCAGCTCTAAGGAGACATTTTTCTGATGATACAACTGAAGCAAAGGTCACTGCATCTAATACGATTTTACTTTTCCTGTTCTGTTCATGCAATGGTTCGGGGACAGCAACGAACACAGTGAATGAACAGCCATCCTCAAGCACATTGTAATGGAGAGAGGATTTGGAAGCGGGAGGGTGTGGGGGTGTGCAGGTAAGGAAATAGGATGGGACAACTTCTCCAGACAAAGCACCAAACCAGCAAGGGGAAGGTACAGGATCAGCCTGAAAACATCTCACCTATTTCCTCCCAACTGGACCTCGTTATGATCTATGAAAAAAAACTTACTCATGCAGTGCATTGGTTTACCTTGGACTGAGAAAAAGAGACTTGCTTGTCTCTGCGGGTGACTCACAGATGTCAGCCATTGCCAGACGGTATTTAAAGAACTGAGAAAAAACATAATCCATTCAGCCCCCCATTTTCCCCTTTCTCCTTTCCAATTATGGAAGGGCTGAAGGCATTTCTAAGGATGAAAACAATGCTGAAGACCACAAGACCACAGCACAGACCTTGGACTCCAGCCTCGAGCACAAAATTTTCCATCACCATTTATAATTGCTCTCCCTGTTGCTTTACATTACCACTCTAGCCAAAACACAAGAATTATTTACTCATGTTATATACCTCCAGGAGGGTCTTCTGTTTTTCTTTTGAAGTCAGTAACTGAACACCATTCTGCAGTAGAACATAAAGTATCTACAAGGACAAAAAATAACATGACAAATCCAACCTGGCCAATAATCTTCAGTCGCAGTTTATTTATAAAGGTACAGAAAGACAACTTTCCTCCCCAGCAAGGAAATTCATACCTTAGCTTCACGTGGCTTACAACTAAAGGGGCTGCATTAGCTTTGTAGGACTTCATCTGTATTGGCATGAATGCACTCCTGCAGCAGGGCTCAGCATGTGGGGAAGAGCAGCACGGCTGCCATGCATCCTTTTCTCCCTTCCTCCTCTGGCTCCTTTTTCCTCTAACAACTTTCTCAATGCAATTGCTACTATTAGACAACACTGCAGAAACATCACTGGCAAAGTTCAAACTCCTTGCCTTCCGGTACTGCTGAGCAACGCAAACAGAGATGCTTGTAGCTTCTTTAAGTGCTGCTGGCTGCTGGATTTAATCAAACCCATATGAAGGTGGCCTGGTGGTCTGCCTTCCCAAAGCAACCACAGCTCTCAAACAAAGCATTTTGTTCCGCAGCAGCCAGATATACTGGAAACACAGCTGACTGCCAGGGAATCAGCCCTCTGTTCCCAAACTCCCTTCTCACAGTGCCCAGCAGCATCACTCACTCCAGGGCTGCTCCTCCCCAGAGACATGACCATGCTCTGGGCAATGCAGACCATGGATGACATACTCATGCCAGCAAATCTCCTCTGCTGCCTTCCTGCAGCTCCAACTTGTCCACCAAAATATGCATTTCTCACCACTCCAAGTGACCTTTCTGTCCTTGACCCTGACATCGCAACATGTTGCTTGTTGGCAGACTGAACTAGTGCTGCAGAGACACGATAATGTTGTATTTCATCTAATGCAGCAAATAAAGATTCACCAGAGTTTTTTAAAAAAGTTATGAAGCATAGGGGCAGAGGACTGAGTGATACCAGGTGACCTACAAGGGGAGAAGGTAGCATCACGAGATCAGGAGTGAAGGGCGTGAGCAAAACGACAGGGCAGAGAAATAGGAGTGCTCTGCATAGCAGGAGAGGCCAGAGAAGTCCCCCACGCGTTAAGCAGTAAAAGAGAAGGGTGGCACTAGCCAAGAGAGTAGGCTCATGACCTTGGGGGACCTGCCAGACCCCAAGCCTGACTGTGCAGCTTTGTTAATGCCCCTGTCACAAGCAGATGCACCCACCATAAAAGAAACCCTACTTTGAAGCCTAAATACAGGGATGGGGTGTTTCCTGCCAACTTTGAGAATTAATAAAGTTTTCTTTAAGAGGCTTATCCTAATTTTCTCCCCCCCTCCTGTGATGATCTTGCAACACCAGCAACTTCAAGCTCAAGCAAACAACTCTGGCCCCCCCATAAGAAACAGCAAGGCTGAGTGTCTGCACTGCTTTTAACAAGAAGATGCACAACCCCTTCGACACAAGTACATATGATGAACTCCTCAGACACGGCTAGCACGTTGAGAGAGCTACCAAAAACGCACCAGCTCCCCAATCAACAGACCTTGAGAAGTCATTGTCAAGGCAATAATGTACTTGCAAGAAGCACCTAACACCATGGCTTTTCAGCCTGAGATGGGTCAGATAAATGTTTATAATAAGTCGGGCAGGAAGATAAACCTACCTGTGGCCTTATGGACAGGGCAGCAGGATTTGTCCTGCTCCCTCCCAGAGAGGCACTAACACACCAGGCCCTGGTCTGCAGCATATTTAAGCAGAGAAATCATAGAATCACAGAGAGGTTTGGGTTGGAAGGGACCTTTTAAAGATCATCTAGTCCAATCCCCTGCTGTAGGCAGGGACATCTTGCACTGGATCAGGTTGCTCAAAGGTCCGTCCAACCTGACCTTCAACGCTTCCAGTGATGGGGCATCCACAACTCCTCTGGACAACCTGTTCCAGTGCCTCACCACCCTCATCGTAGAAAATTTCTCCCTTATATACAAACTAATATTCTCCTCGATACATTCAGCAGAAGATTTTATTTAAAAGCTGTGCTCAAAGTCCTCCCGGAGGGATACCTCCCCTGGGTTAAGTGGGAAGCTGAACGTTTTCAGCACGTACATGAAGCCATCAGTCAGCAGTGCACCTCAAAAGACTCTACCAGAAGTCCTCCTACCTGTAGCCTCCCAGAAATATGAACACGCTTTGCAATCCTTACCCCTCCTTTACAGGGAGGGAAACTGAGGTAGAAGCAGGACATGCTCTACCAGGAGCTACACAGCTGCCCTTCAGCAAGCTGTGCCCACTCCCACACACTCATCAGCTTAACTGATCCCAAACTATCCTTTGCTGCCAAAACAGACAGTCCTGCCTTTCCCTCCTCCCCCTTCTACACATCCCAGTCATCTCTACGCTTGTGGTGGCAACCATCATTTGCTTGATACAACTAGAAGCCATCCCAGAAAGAAGAAAATAAAGGCGAAGGATTTCTGGCAGGAGAACAGTCTGAGATCAGCTAAAACTGATGGGAAGCACAACCTCAGAAAGATGGCACAGTGGTACATCTAGAAACCTAGGTGAGGCTTTCAAGCTACGATGCTTCAACCCATCATAGCTTTGTCTTTGCACAGGGGTAAGTCACTTAAAAACCACTTTAACGGCTCCATTCACTGCTGAACGTGCCCAGCTACTCACTTTTCTAAAGATCCATCCAAAACAGCCTGGTGACGTGCTACCTAAGGTCTCCAAACCAGGCTGGTGCACCCAAACAGCAACACATCACAGCTATGCAAGCCTTGCAGCTTACTAAGGAATAGTGGTAAAATAAAATTTCTCCAAGAGGTTTGAGGATTTTTTTTCAGTGTGTTTTGACATAGCTGAAGGGTGTTCTCAAATGGTTTTCGGGAGAAGAGGAGCAAGGAAAAGCATATGCAAAGGATCTAGCAAAAGCTCTTAAGCAAAGCAGACAGCAGGATGCTGAAAATAAATACACAAAGCCCTTTGCAGCACCAAAGTTCAAATCCATCCGGACATTTCTGAGGCTGTCATGGCAGCCCATAGAAGGGATTTTCCAAGTCCTTGCAGAGAAACCCTGGAAAATAAGGACGGAAAAACAGAAGCACAGGCTCAAACTCTAAGCCAGCCCTTCATCCTGAGATGTGACCTCCTTCAACACCACCAGGAACGTGGAGGGAGAGTGTGGCATGGCCCTGCATGGTCCCCACAGGCTGGCTTGTCCCCAGCACAGGGTGGCCCGAGCCCCCTCCACCTCCATCCTGCTTCTCCTCCAGTGCAGGGGTGGATGGAGGGGTCCAGGTGCAGCTCAGGATACCAGAGGGGCTGCCAGCACAAGCCTTCACAGCTCAGCCAGCCACCTCACCTCCAAAACCAGCAAGAGCATGATCCCCACCTAAACAAGTACACGCCACAAAGCTGGAGGGAGCTGATGCACTGGCATCCCCAGAGGTACCATTCAAACATCCCAGCAGCAGTCCGATGGAGCTCCCCCACCCCTAGCTCCTTACAGAGGTGAAGGAGGCAGAGCTAATCCTCTCTTGTTTTTCTAAGTTTACACAGCATTAGTCACACACGTTCCTGACGAAGCTACCGCGGGGCCCCCAGGCAAGCCTTGCCTGCGATCACTGCTGTGCTTGCACCGAAACCACCAACTCCGCCAGCTCTCGACAAAAACAGATGAGCACAGTTAAAACCCTCACATTCAAGCCTGCTTTAAACACCCTTCACAGAAATATCCAGAGCTGCTCCTCCACTTACTGCAACTTTTTTTCTCCCCACCAGAAAAAGCACAAAGCTACTCAAATTGAGTTTCCATGGCATTAAAATCAATTAACCAGCTATGCATCTCCAACTGCCCCATTCTCAGTTTTCCTGATAACCATTACCATGCGGAGCACATGCACAGCCCAGAAATATCCCAAAGCGTCCGTAAGAAAATCATGGACTTTATTACAAAGCTCAAGCTTTCACCTCTGCAGAAATTCATCTTACCTTAGTTTTAAAGAAAAAAAAATCAAACAAATCACAACGGGTTAATTCAGGCCAATTTTTATAGAGCAGAGTTTTCGAAGTTAGCTGCAACTAGCTGTAACCACAGAGCTGATGCTAGGCAGGACACAAGAGCCATCACATGTGCGACATTTATGCCAGGGACCTTTCAGTTACCTGCATGCCACCTCCTGGCAGTGGGCACTTGGGGCAGAGCATGGCTCCTCAGCTTGCAGGAAAAAGCAGCTTGTTGCACTCACCAAGACACAAGCGACCACTGATAACAGACGGAAGCAATGCCCATGCCTGACTCAAAAGACAAGCTGCCAAAGCAATCAAAGTCGCCCTTTGGCTGCACCTCCCCAGGCACCTCCTGGCCCATGCTGCAGCTCTGCTTTCCCTGCTGGCTTTGCAGCACCAGAAGGAATCACTCTGCAAGACAACTTTGCAAGCAGACATCTGCAGCAGGAGCAGCCGCTGGTGCACAGACTCTTTTGCTCAGTTCTTAATATAATTTCTTGAAATAAAACAGGAAGAGCTAAATTCATGCTCTATCAGCTCAAGCAGGATACCAGCTAACCCAATCTTTTCATTTCAAAGCCTGCCACTTCCAGCAGTCATAGAATATGGACTAGCAGCACTGTTTGAGCCACGAACTGTAAGACCAGGGATGTGCTTCCCAGCCAAGAACTGGAGGGGCAATCACCCCTCCTGCCCAGCCTCTCTGGGGATGGACCTCTCTGTCCATCCAGCTGCTCCTGTTCCAGATCCAGCACCCTGCAGGAGACAACTGCTTAATCCCCCAAGGACTGAACTGCTTTGACATGCCGCAGGAACAGGTCAGTGGAGATCCAGCTGGCATCCATGCCCAAGGCACAAAAGTAGTAAGGGAAGAGATCGCTGTAAAATCCCAACAGATGACTTGGAAAACCGTTTCCTTAGACACACGGGGGCTGACAGCAGTCCACCACTGCCAAAGATGGGCAGAGACACCCACGCCATCTCCCTCCTGTTCCCTCCAGTCTGTGCTGGAGGGAAAAGCTGTGGCTGCCACCAAGCCTCTGCCCGCCACTGGACCGAGTACTGGCACACAAGAGGGCAGGACGACGACGATTTCCATCCAGACCCTCGGACATTAAAGGACAGTGATGACAACACTGCAGGAAAGAAAGCTCCCTGCACTCTCACTGGTCTGCAAAAGGCCAGAATAAATGAGGGGATTTATAGACTGAGACTGAAAGCAACACACACACTTGCTGAGCTGAGTCTGCCCCTTGTCTCAACACACACACCATGCAATTTTTTCCATGGAAACTGGATTACAGCACCCCACTTAAGAGGCAGCTAATCACATTTTAAACATGTCAGCTGGAAACAAGTTCAACCCCTTCAATGGTTAAAGTCTTCTGAAGCTTATTGGTTTTCTCAGCTGTATGTTATATATCCCCCCTTCCCACTCCTAATTCAACTTCAAATTCCACCTGCTGTATCTTATGGCATCTTTCTCTTGCAATATGGGAGACCCTGAGCAGCCTCCAGCCAGATCTCTTCATCACACAGAGGTACCAAAGCACAGCCATCAGGTCACCCCTCAAATGCCCCAAAGTTGAGCAGATGCAGTGTCAGGTCTCCAGCCTCAAAAACTCAGAGGACCCGGAGGAGGTGACTCCCTGATACCACAACATGAATTAAGGCCAAGTCCAGTGGCTTTTTAACAGGCGTCTTGTTAGAGCCCAGCATTGAGGCAACATCGCTCACCAAACGTCATGCTGTTCAAGGTATCTCTAGCACTGCTCAGCATCCTCAGTTCATGACCTGCAGAGCCTGCCATGGGATTTACACCGTAAGCTCAAGACAGTCAGGAGGACAATGTTATCAGGCGCTATTTGCTCAGCCTCTAGACAGCTAGAGCAAACAGGCTTGGAGTCTCCAGGAGGCCAAGTGATGGTCCTACCAGCCCTTTCTCCTAGGGAGCGGTGTGATGGGCGTCAGTCCACGGCAGCTCAGGCCATTCCTCCACAGCTGTGCTGGTACAGCTGCCTGGTCAGCTACACAGCACATCAGATGGGGATGCAAATGTGGCTCAAAAATACTTCGGTAAAGAACAAATTCAGTGCCAGGACACTCAAACTGTTGTACCAAGGCAGCAAGAAGGTGGCTCAACTGTACACCTAGGCCAGAAGAGCCATCAAGGAAATCAATGCTTTGCAGATTAGATACAGGTTTCCCTGTGAAACTCATGCAGCAAGTCAGGGAGCAATGAAAATAGTGGTGTTTTGAAACAACTTCAGTAAGTTTATCTGGTTAGCATTGTAATCAGCAGCAGTAGCACACACAACACTTCTGACCCACTTTATTACCACCCAAAGGAAACGAACATATTACATCCTCCCTGATAAGTCCTCCCCATTCAGACAAGATACTTTCGTGACCAGTTTTGACTCACGGAGTTGATGGGGGAGGGAAGAGAAAAATAGTAAGAACAAGACAGCACAGACACAACATTTTTCGATAAACTGAATTTGTAAACATGCAGGTCATTTTCTTACCTGCTCCTTCCTGCCTACTCTGTATTGAAACATTTGACAAGATACACAATTCACTATTGGTGCAAGTTTGCTCCACTCAAGCCCAAATCAGATGTCAGAGCTATGACAGCAGGGAAGGATACACTAAAAAATTTCATCTTGGGAAGAGAAAACCATGCTACTAAACTACAACTTGAGTAGTCAGCTATGATGCAAATGGGGCAAACTTTAAAAAAAAAAAAAAAGCAATTGCACTAGCTCAGACTGATACCCACACACCCCCAACATCCTGCCACTGCAGCAGTGAGCGGCAGATGTGGCTCTCGCACACCTGGTCAAGGCAACTGCTGGATGGGTTTCCACAGCACACCCTCCACGCGCCTGGCAGGCTGCAGTTTTAGCAGCCAGGGAAAGGCATGCAAGGCGTGACCCTCACTGATTAGGGAACCAAACTGAAGGGAAGGGGAGGCAAGAGATTGAAAAACTTGAGCCAAACAGCGAGCCTCAATGAGATCCTGCTGATTTCTGGCAAGCAAGCTGGCCCAAACTGTGTGTGTAAAGAAGCCAGGCATGTCTGCACAGCTATTGTAAAGAAAAATAAGAGATGCATGAGCAGGTTGCGGACTTTAGACGGCTGTCCCAGCTGCTGCTAGGTCACTGGCAAATCGTGTACCCCACTTTGCTGAACAAGCCAATCTCCCCCACACCTCTCACAGCACAGGAGTTATCGGCAAGCTGCTGAATACACCAACAAACAAGCATTTCTGAGCAAGCTGGCTTTAATTCTGCTGTCAGGATGCCAGCAGGGCCCCAAGTCCTAAGGAGATCAGATTTGTACTGACAGACACTCAGGCAAAGCTGGCATGATGGAGGCTTGCAGAGGCCTGAGCATCCCCCGTACCTGCTTCCTCTTCATGGACCTTCCCCCCCGTTCTTGGACTGATGACAAGTAGTTTCCCACAAGGAAAATCCTGCGCTGAGGTCCAAAAGGTGGGGGCAAGCACCTCGTTTGCTTGATTTTTGGGGTACCACAGCACAGGGGCTCATTGGCCCTGTGAGCTCCCACCCTGCCAGACGCAACTGCTTGGCAGCTGCCTGTGGCACGGGAAGCTCCTCTGCGTAAAGCTGAACGGTGGTGGCTCCTGTGTTTCATTTCCAGGATCCGAGCCACAAGGAGAGCTAAAAATACCCAAATTAACCATTCCTTTTCAACACAAGACTCACTGATGGTGCCATGAGGGTATTATACAACTGCAAACAGGAAGATGTGGTCCGCAAAAAAAACAAATTGAACTGGGAAAAATAGCTGGCCAGGACAGAATCTCTGAATTCAAGCATGGACCACACCACCCAAAAATGTGGAGGAGCTTCTGCTACTTGCAATTGTGGTGGCTAGCTCTGATGTGCTTGCAAGCTTTCTGGTGTGATATAGACAGGGTATCATTTTTGCTCTGCATTGATTACACACAGAGAGCTCATTCTGCCTATATCCCATGCAAGCTGTATCCTGAATCGGCTGGCTGCTTAGCTCTGTGTCACCCTGCATGTCACGAGTTAAGCAGGAAACTTTTATTCCTGGTAAAACCCATTGCAAAGAGACAGCTAGGCTCTGGAGCTAAGGATTTCTTCACATGCAGATTTAGCAGCATTTTTTTTTATCACTGCCCGGTCTTTATGCTGACATCTAGACTTTAAACATCGTCTGTGGGTAATACAGGAGTACATTACTCACAGTGGCACACCCGGGAGAACCAGAAAATCCTCTCCATTTGAGCCTGAGCATCGGCTTTACCCTGGAATTACATTTATCTCTCTGGCACTAGGCTCCCATTAATGGAATTACCAGGCAGGCGGCTTCAGACTTAACACTTGAGAGAGGCAGGCTGGGATGGCATCGCTCCAGCCTCAACCCGCAAAGCCTGCACTGTTTCTCCATCTTCCAACAAGCTGCCACCCTAATGAGCCCGACCCCATGACGAGAGCCAGGAAAACAAAAGAAACAAATCCGAACTGTCCAGGGCAATCAGTATCTTTCTAGGAACACCCAGGCCTCTTGCCAGGTCTCTTCCAACCCCAATTTAGCTCTCCTGCAGCACAGAGGGGGATGGCATGTGCAGGAGCAACCCGGCAGGATGCTGAGCCAGGAAGCACAGCTGGTGCTCAAGCACTTAGGGAGGCGAATCTGCACCAGTCCCTCTGCAAATACCTGATGCTGTGGGTGTCAAAGCAAACCCACAGCTAAGGAGAGGACCCATCCACTTCAAAAATCATGGAGTAAGTCTGAATAGTTGTTTCAGAAATACCCACTGCTATGGAAAATGGGGAGGCGTGTGGTAGCAAACCAGCCAAGATTGCTAACGGCAGCGCGGGAGATTGTCTTGCACGTGCTAGAAAACTTCCTTCCATCACACAGCAGCTATTGCACTGCCATGCTGAGCAATTTGCAGCATGGCATAAACCAGTCCCTTAAATCACCCCTGCACTACTCAACAAAATGGGCACTGGGAGTGCCACAGGCTGCCAAAAGCTAAAGGGGATGCAGCAGCAACCCTACTACAGAGCTCCACCAATAGCACTGCAACTTCAGCGTCTCTGGGGGCTGTTCTTTGCACAGAGAAGCAGTAGGTTTGTTTAGGTAGGCTTTTTTCCAGTCACCTGCAAAGGGACTTCTCTGTCCTTGGCAGAGAGGGAGCATAAGGAGAAAACAGAGATTCACCAGCATTTGAACAACGTTTGCCCCAGGTATGGAGCCCCAGGTGCACAGTACTGCCAAAGCAAGTAAAAGATAGCAAGGGGAAAGCTCATTTGCAGAGTGTAGGCATGCCCTTACAACAGCTTGAGCTGTGGGAGCTGAACTACTCTCTCCTGTAATTAAAATGCAGGAGAGGAAAGCACAGCAATTACTCCAGCATGATTGTGAAGGACTAACAGGCTTGGAGTTTCAAAGTTGATCTTAACACACACTCTTCAGTGCAATTTTAATTCTGAAAAAAAAAAAAAAAAGGGAAAAAAGAGTTTTTGCTGTGAGAAAAGAACCCTATTATTAAACCACACAAGGAGCAAATGAGGGAGACTGGGGCTGGGGCTGACGAAGCAAGGCTGAAGGCAGTCCTCTCTTCCCCGCTGCCCGTACATTTGCTCTGCTAGTTGCTCTCAGCAGTATAACGATTCAGGGAGGCAGACTGCCCCGTGACAGGAAAAACACATGTAACACCCAGGCAGTGAAACCTCACATCTGAGAGCATCTATGCAAAACACAGCCTGAAACATTTTTTCCAGCTCCACAGAGTCGACTTGATGTTTTGCAAAACGCTATCACTTGCATCAAAGGTGAGATTCGCCAGCAGGAGATACTCTCAAGCATCTCCCTATTTTCTGCATATCAGAAAAAGAAGCCTATGGGCAAGACTGTGGGGTCCTGCAGCTCAGGGTGATATAAAAGAGACAGGAGGACATCAGAAAAAGAAATGACACACATGCAACGCTCTTCAGCCTGGCAGACAGGGGAATAGCATAGCTAAGAAAACTACTTTCTTTTTAAAATAACGATAAAGGTAAGAAGCCATCAGAATTATAAGTCAGGCTCCAAGATAAGAAAACATACTGCTGGATGGGTGTGGCTGCCTGCTTGTTTGGTCACTGTTGGGTTTTTTTAGAAGATAAATGCCTCTTTCAGAACATGTTTGTTGGCCAATCTTCCCTCTGCTAAAAAAAAAAAAACAAGAAGGAAGCTCACAACCGTGAAAATGATCAATGAAAGGCAGGACAGTTTCTGAAGAGCTGAGATCATGCTTTACAGGCCCTTTAAAGTAAGATGTAACGTATTAGTATGTTGAAAAGGACAAAAGAGGAATAAATTTAAAATTCCAAGTAGTTCGATAAAATACCATTCAGAGAAGCTATTAAGCAAACTCTGCAAGAGGCAGAGCCCATTCACAGACCGGAACCTGTCAAGAAAAAGAAATACATAATTTTTTAAAATCTGTTTTTCAATTGTAAAGCTGCTGATACATAAGAGTATTTAATCAGAAATTCACAGTCTGGTGGAGGCTAGCTCAGCAAATACCTCCAGAAAAAAGGAACTTGTACATCAGAGGAAGAACTAAGGCAAATTGTTTAGCAACGGTGTAAAATTGAGCAGAGAGTGGGTTTGAATCCAACAGAACAATGGGTTGAACACAGCCAAGGTAGAAATACAAAAGCACTGCAGGAAAGCAAACAGTGTAAAGCACCCAGGAGCTCGATGGAGCAAAAGCCACAGCAGGTCCCGTCGCTCTCTCCAACCTCCCCACTGCTCAGTGAATTGCAATTCACCCTGCCAGCAAATTCACCCTGCAATTGAGCCCTGCTAGCTCAGCCCAGGACTTTGCTGCTCTCCAAAGAGCAAGGTGTTAAGCAGCCACTACTGAGGACTTTGTAATAATTTTGGTTTAGAAAGCATTCTGCATTGGCCTTCACCGAGTTCAGTTTTGCCTTTTTTTATTTAAGAACATTGGAGGGGAATAAAAGTGAGTGAGCACAAGCCAAGCCCTTTACTAAAATGACAGGTTTTTAACTAAACCCTGGATATTGCCGCTGCTGAACACAGCTTTAAATTAAAGTGTCAAGTCCGTGAATAGCCTCCTCTTTCTCAGCATAGTGCTGGCAAAGAAAGTCGCGACGCTCTCACCCACTTTGCTACATGCGCCCTGCTCGAGTGCATCCCCTTTTCCCCGCCAAAAATTGGGCACCAAATCCCAGCTGGTCAATGCAGCTCCCCAGAAGGCTCCAGCACATGCCCTCATCCTCCATTTTGACATGCACCCACAGATCACTGCTCCAGAACCAGCACCTCCTTCCTTGTCCAACAGGGAGATGTTGCCCTTAACTTCAGTTGGAGCACAAGAGCAAACGGAACCCTTTCTTGAGGGAAAAGACCTTATGATTCATCATGCTGCCAGCTTTCACTTTTTTGCGTGTTGTTTTAAAAGCAGATATCGCAAGGCAAGAAGGGGGGGAACCAACTGCAAACAGCAGGTTCGCTAATTCAGGCACATGAGCTGCCGCATCTCCGACTGCCCTTGCCACCCGCAGGGACCAAACCCAGCTGTCCCGCCAGCTACATCCCAGGCAGCAGGTATTTTGGGGGCTCCCCCAGCCGCCCACTGGGCACCCAGGCCATACCTGTGCCACTCTGCACGACCCCAGAGAGCAGCAGGGCTGGGTAGGGCAGGTGGAGGCTCACCACCCCATCCCCCCAAGGAGCATGCCCGGCTGCAGGGAAGGCGAAGCCTCCCCTAACAGCAACCACGGGCAGCTCCTGTGCTGCTTCACCGGTGGGGGGGGGGGAACCCCAGTATTTGGGGGGGTTTGTTTTGCTCTGTTTCGACCTCAATGCAAGCCCACCTCGACTCAAAGAAACCCCCCTAATCCCCTGGCAGAGTCTCTGCCAGGTGCACAGCCCCATGCTCCGACCCTCCACGCAGCCTCCACCTTGGCAAACAGCCCTTTGCAGCCCCCCCCTCCCCCCGGCAACCACACAGCCCTTTGCAGTCCTTCACCCCCCAAAATGCTTTCCCGTGCACACCAAGCCCTTTGCAGCCTTCCCGAGGCCCCCATTCGAGCGGCCCTTTGGACACCCCCTCGTATCTCATGCTTTCCCATTTGGGGGTGCCGCAGACACACAGCTATCTGCAAACCCCTAGATGCTCCCGGGCACATAGACCTTTGCAACCCCCCTGCCCCTGGGCACACAGCCTTTTGCAACCCCCCGGTGCCCCCGGGCAGGCAGCTCTCCGCATACCGCGCTCCCCCGATGCCCCCACGCCTACAGCCCTCTGCACCCCCCCCGATGCCCCCAGACACATGCCCTTTGCACCCCCCCCGCCCGGTGCTCCCCCACGCACGCTCCCCTCGGGCTCCGCACGCCGCCGTGTCCCCCGGGCGGACTCCGCCGCGCACGCCCGTGCACCTCAAACCTTCTCCCGTCCCGTCCCGTCCCGTCCCGTCCCCCCGCCCCGATGCGCCGCCCGCTCCGTGCCCCCTCCGGTCCTCACCGCGGGCCGCCGCGCGGGCGGGCGCGAGCTCCCAGCCCCGCCGCGCATCCTCCGGCGCGCGGGCCGCCGCCAAGCCCCAGCCGGCGCAGCCCCGCGCAGGCGCGGTGGAAGGCCCGGGCGGGACGTGCAACGGCCGGCAACGCATGGCGCCTCGCGAGAAGAGAATAGAACTGCGCCGGGAGAGCCTTGGAGGCATAGGGGGAATTAGCTCAAATGGTAGAGCGCTCGCTTAGCATGCGAGAGGTAGCGGGATCGATGCCCGCATTCTCCAAGTGTTTTCTTGCCCCACCCACCCCTTTGGCTGCTAGGCCGCAGCGCTCTGCTTTTGCGATCCACCGATGCATTTTGGTATTTTCTTAAAAAGTCCTTAAATTTTTATTTGCTTCCCTAAAGTTCTTGAAGATACATTTGCTTAACCTGTGGTTAAGGCAAGCAGAGCGCTGTCTGCTGTGTGTACGGCACTGCAAGAGGGCCTTTTACTTTCTCATTTAATACTGGACAAGGCCTGCAAGAGCGAGCAGCGCTCACTCCTTCCGGTGTTTCCCCCCGCAGCTCCGGCCCCAGCCCTCGCCTGCCTCTCCCATCCAGGCGCCGGAGAGCTCTAGAGAGCCCCTCTCCTCGGAGCCTCCGGCAGAGCTGAAACACTGTTTGCCTTTAGTAAATTTGAGAAGGAATCAAAATACCTCAAGGAGGCATTGATATACGTGCCATTTAGTCAAAAAACTGGCAAGATTTTGCACAGTTAATTTATCCAGGTGCAAAGTTCAGGCAAATATTAAAATTCTTCACATTCTGCTGTTATTCTACTGCAACAAGGAATAATCAAATGCTTTAAAGAAAAAGAGAGCAGATTTTAGAAACTGAAGATGTATCATTGAAAAAACCCAACCCCATAGGAATACACTCAGTTGGCATTTCCATCCCAGTCACAAGGTGAATCAGAAACCAAAGGCGGAAAACAATTCTGCACACTTTCTCTGGTTACATGCGTGAAGAAATGACATTTCGGACACATTTCAATGGCAAAGAGTGGAATTCAGCTTTGGAGCCGCTTACTGCCCCCAGCCTACACCTGAGCAAACTACAAAACGTCCCATCCCCAGACCTTGGCAGTGAGCCTGAGGTAGGCTCACCCCTCCATAGAGCATTGCCCGAGCCCTGGGGCGGTTGATGAGGGAAGAGATCTGGCTCAGAGCCCATGCTCTTAAATTCCAGGGGACTTCCCAGCATGTTGATCAGATCCCTAAGCAGGACCTGGGGCATGGTGGAAAACATCAGTGGGTACCTTCCAGACTGACCAAATTTTTCTGCAACATCCTTCCATTAAACCACATCTTCAGAAAGAGTAAGAAGCCTTAATATTACGGTGTCTCCTTTTAAAAAGCATAAACCTGGGGAATCTCTTGTTGTCTGAATAAATCTCATGTGCAGAGATTTTTGCAGAGCAGCACTACTTAGCTGTTGTCTTTTTGCGCACCTATAGCCATGCTGTACCCCAGGCTCGAGTCCTGTCTATTTTACTCTTTAAGTCCTGCAGGTCTTTGAAAGTCCTTCTAACCCCACTGCCCTTTTTTATAGGCAGCATGGATGTTTAAATAACGCAATTCCCAATTAATTCCCAGTAGCCCAAAGAAGAACTGGATTGAAGAGAGGATGTAGTGGCTTTTCAAAGTGATTATTTGGCACAAATACCCATGAATCCTCATGGGTAGTAACATGGAGATTAGAAAGAGATGTCTCCACCGTCAGTGGACATCTACCAGTCCTTTCCAGAAAACAGCAATGGTAACATGCAAACAGAAGTCTCAAAAACAGATGAGTGTATGGCTGCTGGGGATTTTTAGCTTGAAGATTTCATTCTTGCTTTTTAAAGCTGATTTACACTCAGGCTTCTGAGTCCTAGACAAACTAATGAAATGACCAGCTGTCACTACAATGGTCTTCAAAGCTTCAACAAATGATTCGAGCCTTCCTATGCAGCAGGATTTAACAGGAAAGTGAAATCCATTGCAGTCTCCTATTTCATCAGCTGCTCCACAGCCGGCAATGAAGAGACTGTATTGTGAAATACATTTGTACCTATGGTCAGCTCCTCTCATTTTCCCTGCTAGCCTTGGCCTCGTCTCAACACTCAACCCCTGCAATATCTTGGTGACCACGGGCAACCTCGGGATGATGGGAAACTAAAGGAGGACCTCAAGTCTGGTCAAACTGATGCTGCATCGCCCTCTGCAGACTGGCAGGCAACAACTGCCACGGGTTGAGGCAGAAGATGCAGGAAAAAAAAAGCAGGGTTGGGCAAAAAACTCCTCTGACCATACTTTTTCTGCAGGTCAATACACTGCAGTCGTTGAAGAGCACATCTGGAAAGCCCCATTTTCTTGGGGCCCCATTTTCACTGGACCCACGGTGAAAGACTATACACAGGGATAAAATATTACACAAATACTCAGCACTATTTCATTATAACGATTCCCACCTCCCGAAAAAATAAATCCCGCATGAAACGAAGGGACCAGCTTTTCTTTTACAAGAACAAGATGACCACATCAGAACAGCTAAAAATTCCTCCCTAATGGCTTTCTTGTGGGAATCTATAATGAGCTGCCACAGTATGGAGCATCCATATGTGTACATGCACACATGCAAGTCAGGGTGAGCATTTGCCTGTATTTGCCGAGGAGCCCAAAGCTCACTCAGCCACCTCGCAGCTCCTAGCTGCATTCTACCAGCATCTGTTTACTGACCTCCTTTTTTTTTAGCTCCGGAGGCATCAGCTAATCCGCAGCATTGGGTTCTCCACACTCACTCTGCAGATGCTTTTACTCCCTGGTGCTTTATCAGCCCTCTGGCTCTTCAGGAATGACCCAAGTTTTGCATTTCCTCCCCCTACAAAGCCTTACTTCAAGTCACACACAAGCTCAAGGAACAAATGGCTTCCAGCAATGGATCGAGTAACAGCTAAAACAAGACTCTCAGTGCAACAAATGGAGCCGGGCACATGCTTATGACTCACTGTTTTGACTGCCATGGCTGAATTTATGTAATGAATTTGCTGGTAGGTATCGCATGGTCAAGTTAGCAAAAGATCTGTCAGTACCCTGAAAATTTTGTTGTCTTTAATTGCAATTAAGTATATACACAGAGGCCTCAGGCAGAGCAGAGAAGACAGAACGGGAAACTGCTAGAGGGGGAAAAAGCAAAGCTTTCAGCTTACATTGATGAGCTTAATTTAAGTATCCTTTTGTAAGTTTGCTCTAGAGTATGTATGTAAATTTAGTTTTAAAATGAAGTCATCTTAAACGCAGAGAAACATCTCAACTTTCCCAGATCCCAGGACACAGGACCTCCCCTTGCTGGGTCCATGCCAGCAATGTCCACAAGTGGCAGGGTCAAGGTGAGCACCACCGTGCTCTCTCTGGTGCAAAGGCCAAAGGAGGGGGAGACCCTAAAAAAAGAGGAGATAAATTTGAATGACCTCAAAAAGGGCATGGTGAAACAGTGATAAAGAATGAGGGAACCTGTGTTCCTGACAGGGCAGATGTCACCGTCAGAGTCCTCAGGGAGTCAGACCTGAGTCTGTGCAAATGCCCAAATGGACGTACCTTTCATGCCAGGGGTCTTCCACTGTTTCTGTGGAAAGACATGCACATGCATTTCTCACCAGTGTTTGCTGTTGGCTTTCTCAGCCCCATTTTGCAGAGTTTCCTCTGGACTTGTGTGTATCTCGGTGAGTAGGACAGCCTGATCCCGCTTACTGGGGAAAAGGCAATAGATTTTTCCTGAGATGCCTTTTGTTGTCCCCACAGTGAGGACAGCCAATGGGACAGCAGGGAGATAGAAGCTGGTAACATCTTGGCATGGCTACCTGGCTTGTAAATCTAGTTTTTCACCAGCACAGACCAGTGTGTAGTGGGTGCTTTGTCCAGGGCATGAGGTCTACAGAAGGTCCACATGACATAAACCGCTCTGAAACCTCTAACAAACAGTAGACTTTGTCTTTTAGAGACTCCTGACGTTGGTGGCAGAGCAGGAACCGAAAGTGGTGAGGTGCCAGCAGTGGCTGGATAGGAAATGACACTTTTGCTGTTGGGCTGAATGACAGGCATCTGCCTTCAAATTACCTGGTGCACCAGGAGATGATGCAATGTCTTGCCAGTGTTCACTTACTTCCTAACACTAGTGGTCTTCCTGAGAGCATCACACTAAGCAAGAGGGCAGAGACATCCTCCACCAGCTGCAGCACCCTACCCATACACCTGCCAGGGAGCGCCCTGGCAAGCATGGAAGCCAGAAGCTCATGCCATCCCCAAGCTCGTGGCTGGGGTTAAGCAGGTTTCAGGTCAGATCCAGGGGCACAACGACTGTTCTAGCAACCCCTCTGTGTGGACGACCCTGTCTTTCCTGGGGGGGAATGGGGAAGAGGTGCATCCTCTGCGATTCAACTCTCTTCTGGGCACTAAGGAAGGTGGGGTTTAGCTCTTTGAGCTCTTCTGGTGATCAGTTCCCATCTCCTCCAGAAGAAGGACAATAAAGGCAACATCGGGGAAAACCTCTAGTGCTCCCCCTGGGGTGAAACAAAGGCTGTGCTCCCCAGCCTGCACTGCCACCTCATCTGCTGGCATCAGCAGCTGTGGGAGGGAAAAACGGAGCTGGCCTTCTGCATCCAGTTCATTTGCAGTCCATTGAAACATTAATTAATCTTCACACCATTGAGGATGGGGGGAGAAAACAGCTTACTTCAACCTGCAATTAGCATGCAATGCAGCTTGAGCAATGGTGGGGTAATCCTCAGGGAGGGGAAGAGCCAGACAGAGTTTGGGAAGAGGAGGTGTAGGACTGGGGGCCCTGCTTGCTGCCAAGAGGCAGTTTTAGGGAGGCACAACCAGGGCTGTTCCCAGCGTATTCCCTTCCAGGCTGTGTGAGCATTCAGCATGTGCAGGAGCAGGGGGCTGCCCATGCCCTAGTCCCTGCTGCGGGGGTTAACCCCCAGGTGAGGTGGCAGGGAGGCAGTATCACTACTTGTCCAGGCAGGACGGGGCTTGCTTGAGGAATGGAGAAACTATTTGCAAACTCCAGCATCTCTATCCACACTTTAACACTGTGGTGGCCTCATTTTTGGATGGATCCTTCAATGGCAACTACTCCCTTGCTCTGGGCTAAACCCTGGCGAGTGGCTACATGATCAGGGTAAGAAGTTAAAGCTGCCTCTATCACCGTCAGGTTTTGTGGGATGTTTGCATCGTCACTAAGCCAGGTACAATTGTGTACAGAGTGCAGCTCCGCAAGCGCCTGAAGAGCTGTCCTGGGAGGAAAAAAGCCATCACAACCCAAAAATGCTCTTCTCCCTCTAGCAGGCACCATGTGTACAACAGCAGAGGTTGCGTAGTAACAGCAGCAGGAAGGCGTCAGCTCTGCCCTCCTTGCTCCCTGCAGAGCGCCGAGAAGAGTGAGGTATGTATCAGCAGGAAAACTGGGCTCTTAAACTCCCTAAACTTTCCCTTCTGCTTACCGGGAAGGAGCACATAGCATTTTTAAAGCTGTATGGCGCAGAGGCTGCTTTGTGGGGAACAGCTGGCTGTGTTTAATTGAACTGTTGTGTGAGCCAGGGAGATGGGGATGGGGTATTTGTAGGAAGAAGAAACTGGGGGAGAAGATTTTGGGGGAGAGGAAGGGAGGTGACTCTAGAAAGCTCTCGACACTTCAAAACCTTTCTTTGCTCTGTCTTCTGAAAGTCTGAACGAGCTTTTACTGGGGCTAAAAGTACTGGGAAACAATAGGGAGACAGGGAGTAGCCAGCAGCCGGAGGAGGAAGCAAGCCAAGCGATGATGAATGCCTTCCAGCCCCGGCCAGGCGCTGGCACCCTTGGTCCTGCTGCAGGATGGATGTGCAGGCAAGCTGCTGGTCACTGGGGTCAGGTGGGTGCAGCGGCACAGGGAAAGCCAAGGGAGGGCACAGTCATCGCAGCAGCAAAACTCCGATGTGCCCATCCTCCATTGCTCTCATGGCTTCATTTAAAACAGCCTTTATGCTGGCAAGGCGCAGCTCGTCTGTTCGTCAACATGTTGTGCTAATGAGGGAGACAGAATATGAGAGAAGATGCGTCATGGATAGGACTGGTGAAAGGGATAGAGAGGAGGGAGATCCCGAGCCCTCCAACCTGGGCCCCATAAGCAGCTGTCTGGCAAGCTGGAAGTCAGGGAATGTCACTGAGGAATGGATATTTTTGTTGCTGTTCCTAGTTCAAACAGTTCCCAGTTTCGACCTCCCTGGGGCAGTACAAGGCGGG